>NW_027202322.1:115000-284594 GCF_024711535.1 Dipodomys merriami
TTATGAAATTACATATATTACTACCAATTACTTACAATTAAATTATTTCTTCCATTTTTAAGTTTCATTGTTGAATACATAATAAAGTATTAATTGAAAATTAGTCAATGTAGTATAATTGTTGTGTATAATTTTATAGTATACTCATACACTAACTACTAATTTAATTGTTACATTTATAATATTCCATTTGAATGTATGTATATTGGAATGCATTTCTTAGAATCTCCTGCCAATCATTAGTGGCAGTCCCAGATTCAACCTCCATGCCTAAGTTGAGGTTTCGGCTATGGTTTCCCTAATAGTGAGACAAACGTCAGCATGCAAGGTCATGTACATTTTCTGGGCCTCGTCATTTAGACCAAGAATGGTCACAATGCAAAGAGAAAAAATGTAAATCCACCTTCTTGAACATCTCTGTTTTATCCTTCTTTTTATTTTTATTTTTTTTGTCAAGCCTGAGATTTGAACTTGGGTCCAAGTATCCCAGGGTCAGCTGTGGTACAGATGCCACGACCTGACTTCAAGCCCCATGCTTGGCCAAAAAAAAAGGCCCTGGTTTGGAATTTGCACCATTTTTCTGGCAGGCCTGTGATTTGAACTCAGGGTCTGTGTAACTCTGTGGCACTGTGGGTGAAGGGAAAGCTCACTGTCCTTGAAGACAAGAAATTCAGACCAGTTCCCAGGGCCTGAATTAAATCCCCAGCACTGGAAAAAATAATATTCATATATGATATCTATTTACATACATGAGTTTAGTGAGTATGATGTTTATTACCCTTATTTATTTAGTATTATTACACAAATAACATTTCATTTATTACATCCTGTTACACAGGATATATTTGATATGGATTATACATCATATTGAGACCAGAAGTTTTTTTCAGGAAAAAAATGTGTCAAAAGTGGTCTCTTACTACATTAATAATTTTTGACCATGCTGAGATTTCAACTCACAGCCTAGAGAATGCCCAATCCGTAAATGGGGTCACATCTTAGCACACTAGCCTCTGGCAAATTGACCTGCCAGGAATATATATATATATAGATATAGATAGATAGATAGATAGATAGATAGATAGATAGATAGATAGATAGATAGATAGATAGATGTGTAGATTGCTGTATATATATATATATATATATATATATATTTAGAGAATGTGAGGATAACATTAAATTATATATATATAGTTACCAATTATTAGTTATTAAGTTATGTCTCCATTTAATGAAGTATCATGGCTGAATACTTATAAAAAACATTAATTAAAAATTACTCAATATCCTTCCATTAGGTAATCATACCATGGTGCTAAAATGGAAGACATAAATCCTATAATTTTTGTGTGGCTTTCTAAAATACAATCATGAATTCACTGAAAATTTAATGAATACTTTTATAACATTCCATCAGTATTCACATAAATAGGAATGAGTTTGTCAGGATCTCCTTCCATTTGTGGGTGACAGTCCTGGCCTTCCAACTCCAGGCTTGGGTAGTTTACTTCGAATGCAAACCATTAGAATGACACTGTGAAGATTTCAAATTGTCACGATTTAAAAAAGAACAAGAAGAACAAAAGAAAGCCAGGTGTCAGTGGCTCCTGTCTGTAATCCTAGCTCCTCAGGAGGCTGAGATGTAGAGAATGCCAATTTGAATGCCAGGGCAGGAAAGTCCGCAACAATCATATTTCAAAGAGATCACAGGAAAATATCCCCATGGGTTAGGGCTATGGCTCAAGGGCAGAGGGCCACCCTTGAGCAAAAGGAGATCAGGGATAGGGCTCATATTTCAACGTTGGACCTGCCAAAGAAAAAAAAAGAAGGCAGTAACTCCATGTTTCTGTGTATGGATGGATGATATATGGATGGTGAGCATTCATCATGTGGCCCATGCCCAGCCCCCAACCTGGGCAAGTTTGGACAAGCCCTCACAGAATACTAAGTCTGAGCTGGCAGCTTAAACAAAACATCCTTCTCTGCCATTTAGTAAATGAAGTCCTGAAGGCTTCCCTGGGTTGGTGTATGCAATGGGTGCATTATGTTCTGGCTGAGATGTCCCATTGGGATATCTAGCAGTCAGCCACTGCCTCAAGAGAGACCACAGTTCCTAGGATGTAGGAGTTCTGAAAGGTTCTGGCTCCATATTCCCTATCCCTCTGTAGGATGTAAGCCTAGATCTCTGGGGCCTCGTGGCTATCACTCATTCATCATTTCTCATTGCCAAGTCTCAGGCTGGTCCCAAATCCTGGCAAAGATATGAAATAGCCAGTGATTTCTTTGTTGAAAAGGGTACGCAAATAAATCCCACCCTCATAGCTCCTGTTAGAAGTAAGCCTTAGCTGCGAATGTGGCTTAGTGGTAGAGTGCTTACCTAGCAAGCATGATGCCCTGGGTTCGATTCTTCAGTACCACATAAACAGAAAAAGCCAAAAGTGGCACTGTGTCTTAAGTGATAGAATGTAGCCTTGACCAAAAGCAGCTCAAGAACATGCCCACACTCTGAGTTCAAGCCCCAACACTGGCAAAAAAAAGTGATCTTGGTGAGACATACTCTTCTGGGACTCAGGAGGGCCAAGGTTATAGGTAAGAAGTAGAGGGCAGGTACTGGTGGCTCATCCCTGTAATCTTAGCTACTCAGGAGGCTGAGACCTGAGGATCATAATTGCAAGCCAGTGCAGTCAGGAAAGTCTATATGAGACTCTTTTCTCCAATTCAGCCCCCAAAAGGCCACAGCTGTGGTTCAAGTAGTAGAATGCTAGCGTTGAGCATAAAAATTCAGTGATACCATCCAGGTCTAGAATTCAAACCCCAGAACTGGCACACACACACACACACACACACACACACACACACACACACACACACACACACACACACACACACACACACACACACACACACACACACCAATATAGAGCATTTGCCAGTCAACCTACCAAGTTCCATCTCTAGGAACTCAATATTTTTTTTTAAAAGAGGGAGAATGGAAGGAAGGACTTGCTCTAGGAGGTGATATAACCAGTGCCAAAATTCCACAGGATTTCTAATGTGGAACAGAACAGAGAGCCTCAGCCAGAAGGTATACAGCATGGGCAAAGGTCCTGAGGTGTGGTGTTAGAGCAGGTGGTGTGGGGGGAATGAAGTTTCTGTGTCTTCAGACAAGTCTGGCTGAACAATCAAGGCTGGGTCAAGGTTTGTACTTGAGTCACAGGTAGGGCAGAGGGTAGGGTCCAGAATGGGGCCCAGGGAAAGATTAGCTTGACTTTTCAACATGGACCTCAGCCATTTCCTGTGGCTGAAAGCCTATTTTTCACAGCTCCTGACACTCAGGCATCATTTGCATTGAGGAGTCAGGGCAAACGCAAGGAAGAACTCTTGCTTAGGAAAATCTTCTAACCCAATGCCACCAGTGGCTCAACCCCTGTAAATCCTAGCTACTCAGAAGACTGAGATCAGAGATCGTGGGTCAAAGCCAGCTCAGCGGAGGAAAGTTCATGAGACTCTTCTTGCCAATGAGCTATCAAAAGCCAGAAATGGAGCTGTGGCTCAAGTGGTAGAGTGCCAGCTTGAGGGAAAAAGTAAGAGACCAGAGCCCAGACCCTGAGTTGAAGACCGGGTACTGGCACAGAAAAAATACAGAAAACCTTTCAGGAGCTCCCAGTTCACTATGGAGAAAAGCCATTATTAGCTGGGCATAGTTGGCTTATTCCTGTCATCCTAGCTACTCAAGGCTGAGACCTGAGAATCAATCAAGATTCAAAGCTAGCCTGGGCAGACTATTATCTCCAATGAATCATCAAAGAACTGGAAAGAGAACAACTGTAGTTCAAGTGGTACAGCACCAACTTTGTGCAAACAATCTAAAGGATAGCATCTACGTCTACACTCTGAGTTCAAGTCCCAGTAAACACACACACACACACACACACACACACACACACACACACACACACACACACACACACACACACACACACACACACACTCACTAACATTCTTAGCAGGTGCCAGTGGCTCATACCAGCAATCCTAGCTACTCAAGAGGCTGAGATCTTAGGAATGGCAGCTTGAAGCCAGCCCAGGCAAGAAAGCCATGAAACTCTTATCTCCACTAAACTAGTAAAAAAGATGAAAGGTGAGCTGAGGTTCAAATGGTAGAAAGTTAGCTTTGAGCAAAGGAAGGACAGGGACAGTGCCTAGGCCCTGAGTTCCAGATCTAAGATTTTTTTAAAGACACCATTTGCCACTCCCACAGGCCATAAATCCAGATTTTGGTCATCCTAAATCTCACTTCCCCTCTTGCCACTTCCACAGTCCTCCCACAAGTGGCCAGTGTGTAGCCAACACTGGGTTAAGAAGTGAATGTACAAAAGGGGAGGCATAGCCAGGTCAAGACTAATGCCCCAGAACATTGAGGTATTGGCCATACCAGTCTCTTATCCCCCAGTTCCCTGGCCCTGGAATCTAAAGTCTGTGCCTATGTATTCTGGGCATCCAGAATTGTCTAGAAGGACCTGAGAGGCCCAGCTGGGGCTGGAAGATAGACCGTCCTATGATAAAGTATGTTTACATTTACTAGACACTGATCAATACTTTCAAGCCACATTGGCCTCACCTCCCATGTAATCCAGGATCCTCCTTGCTTGGGTGGTCTTCAGTCAGCTGTCAAGCTCGAGTTGCCCAGAGCCACCAGCAACCCCCTATTCCCTACTCCACTGCAAGCCTGCGGAGAGGGATGTGCAGTCAGAGGCGCAGCTGAGGTAAAGGACAGGACATCACATGACTGAGTCCTTCCCTCAGAGGCAGTGGAGATACTCTGCGAGCTGTCTCAGAATTCCCTGGAGTCAGCCAAATATTTGGACAGTCAGAATTGTGCCCCAGAGAAAATCTGGAACACAGGCCTCTGGCAATTTAGGACTCATTGTAGACCCTGACAAGGGACTTAAGGCAAGGTTGGTGTGGAGGAGGGGCACTATCTTAGGTCAGAAAGATACAGACAGGCACCCAGGAAGGGGACAGAGAAAGATGAGGAAAAGTTACACACACACACACACACACACACACACACACACACACACACACACACACACACACACACACACACACACACACACACACACACAACACGGACATTTCAAGGCCTCAGCAGTTCCTGAGAACTATGAACTCTCTCCATTAGTATAACATCCGATTCGTGAGAAGATGGCACTATCATACTCAGACCAACTGTAGACACAAAATTGAGCCTCTCACATATGTGGAATATCGCATAATCCAGCATGTAATTTCCTACCGTACACACTGCTATGTGGAAAACTAAAGCCACCTCTTTGTTTATTGTTGGTCATGAGATTTGAACTCTGGGCCAGAGCACTGTCCCTCAGCTCTTCAGCTGAAGATGAGCACCTTCCCACTTGAGCCACAGGGCCATTTCCTGTTTTCTGGTGGTTCATTGGATATCAAGTATCACAGACATTTCTGGTCAAGCTGTCTTGGAACCATGGTCTTCACATATCAACCTTCTGAGATGACAGTTGTGAGCCACCGGCAGCAGCCAGCTTCAGCCACCTTCAAATACCCAGAGGAAAACCAATTTGTTAGGCCACAAACTTCTTGCAACCCTTGATTTCAGACTTTGACACCCCACATCCAAATCCATCCTTCAATGGATAGAATGCAGACACAACAACCCCACACCAGCACCCATTTGCCCACTCCCTGCCTGACACAGGCCACATCCTCTTGAGTTCTTGGTAATGTACCACCCATCCTACTGTGGCTTCAAACGGGGGCAACCTTGGGGAGTTCTTAGAAATGTCTGTACAGTGAGGCCAGTATCTGGTCTCTCAAACACAGCACACACACATACACCTCCATATCTCTGCAGGCAAAAATGTTTTACTTTTCAGTTGTGGGGCTTGAACTCTGGGCCTGGGTGCTGTCCCTGAGCTCTCCAGCTCAAGGTGAGCACTCTACTACTTGAGCCACAGCACCTCTTCCAGTTTTCTGGTGGTTTTTTGGAGATAAGAGTCTCAGGGTCTTTCCTGCCCAGGCTGGCTTTGAAGCGTGATCCTGAGATCTCAGCTCCTGAGTACCTAGGATGACAACAATGAGCTACTGAAATCTTCCATAAAGGAGCCATGAAACTGTGAAGGAGAAAACAAAAGTTGTGACTGGGCTCGTACTTGGTATTGATGTAAAAACAACAACAACAAATATACACACAGAGAGGAATAAAATGCTTTTGCTATTTTTAGACATGGTGACTTAACTATATTTTCATTGCTCTCATCTTCGTGCTCTCTCAACACACACACACACACACACACACACACACACACACACACACACACACACACACACACACACATACACACACATCCAAAATGGTGACAGAAGACTCTTCCATGCAGTACCTGCAATTTGCCAACTGATCACTTAACTGAGCACAGTCAGGCTGTACAAGGAGAAAGATTCTCTCTCTCTCTCTCTCTCTCTCTCTCTCTCTCTCTCTCTCTCTCTCTCTCTCTCTCTCTCTCTCTCTCTCTCTCTCTCTCTCTCTCACACACACACACACACACACACACACACACACACACACAGAATCAGAGTAGTGCCTCTCCTGTTTGTTGGTTCCTCATCTGGGACAGTGTACAAGCTGGAGCACGCAGGTTCCCATTCCCCATTCCCTTGTTAAAACCGAGATCTCCCACCCAAGGGGAGCACCACTCTAATGACACAGCATGACCCCGCTTCTCCCCTCCTCCAGGGTGAGACACTTCACCTTTGGAACAACCAGCCTTAACTCCCCATTAACCAAAACCCTAAGACAGGACGCTGGGTGAAAAAATTTCCCAGACAGGTGGCTCCTCAGAGCCAGGACTGACAACAAGCAGAGGTCTTGGGGTACCCAGGGGGTGTCTGACCCGGGGTGGGCGTGGTGTTGAGGAAATAGATGGGGTTCTAAAGTCTACATGGACAGACTCCCTACTTACAGCCTAGATGCTTCTGGGTGACTGGGTGGATTCTTGGGGAGGACAAGGAGACCAGATGGACCGGGAGCACCAGCAGATGCTGGTAGAGCTGGAAAATGGGATCACCCTGTGAGTACTGTTGACAGGTGGGGTGGGGGGGAACAGGCCATGTGTATGTGTGTCAGAGGGAGTGTGTTACTCCCAGATATTCACCTTCCATCTCACCCCTAGTGCCCTAACCTCCCTAGTGGGCTTTTCTGGGACCCTCCTTAGGTAAGAGGGTGACTGAGAACAGAGGACAAGGACTCACACAGCAAGCGGTCCCTATCTTCTGTATTCAATGCCCCACACACCCAAAAAAAGGAAAAAACCCAAGAAGGCAGGTGTGGCGTTGCTCCCCACCTCAGAATAAAGCCACCAGGTACCCATCTTGGAGAGGAAGGGTGAACATGTGGGGATGTGTGGTTCCCACTGCTCCAGGCCAGGGGCTCCCTTCTCACCAAACCCTGCATCTCTCCATTTCCTGAGACACTGATACTAGGGATGGGAGTGGGATCCCTGGATCCACACCCACTCCCCCATCTCCCACTCTTGGGGTGCATTTGTGGCAGAGCCAGTGCTGGCACCTGGAGCTGGTGAGGCAAGGTTTGGATGCGAGAAGGGAGGCAGGACAAGGGAGGCAGGAGTCGTGGGTCTGGGTTGGGGGGAAGAGGGGTTGGGAGAGATCACGAGGTGTGCAACCACGGGATATCCACTCATGTGTGCTTCTGGGTGAAGGTGTAGGCTGCTGTTCTAGGTGAAGATGGCAGCAATGGCAACATCATGGCAGATGCTCAGGCCCAGAGTAGAGGATGGGGCGGGGGGGAGGCAGGACGTGTTCAGGGCCACAATCTGGGCTGGGGCACACCATCGCTGGATGACTCTGAGAGGCACTGCGGGTCCGAGCCAGCAGCAACATGTTTGAAACGTGATGTCGTGGAGAGGGCAGGATAGGGGCCAGGAAAGGAGCAAGCAGGTGGCAGGGCTAAGCGTGCCTCAGCCACAGCTGAACTCCTGGCACAGGGACCTTGGACTCAGGGCCTACTTGGCCTCTGAGCCTCCCTGCGCCTGTGGGAGGGATGTGCCTGCTGTGCTGGCTTTGTGCTCTGTGCTCCTGGGCCAGACCTATGCTCCTACAGCAACAGAGGCCAGCCATGGACGCAGCCTCTCCTGGTGCATGTGGCTGCTCATCTCTCTGCCACCACTTCTCTCGAGGGCTGTCTTGCCCTTATAGCACAAGCATGTCAGCCAATGGCTGCAGCAGCTATGTGCCTCCTCTGCCATGCCCTGTCCTCCTCTTGGTCATGCCCCTCCCTCCTCTGCCGTGTCCCCCACCTCTTAGACTTGTGCTGCCCCGAGTCTGCCATAAGGCTACCAGGCCATGACAGAAGCAGCCCCACCTCATCTCAGGGCTTACCCCAACCCTAGCAGCTGCCCAGGGTGATCGAATCTCCCCTCAGTCCAACCACTGGGGGAGAATCTTCTCCATCCACCCCATACACCAAGCAGGTGCACGATGACCCTCTGTATTTGTGTGTGTGTGTGCGTGTGTGTGTGTGTGTGTGTGTGTGTGAGAGAGAGAGAGAGAGAGAGAGAGAGAGAGAGAGAGAGAGAGAGAGAGAGAGAGAGAGAGAGAGAGAGAGAGAGAGAGAGAGAGAGACTGTCGGGGATACCTAACTCTCAAGTACTCAGAACATAGGACCCTTTGGAATGACAGCACACAGCACACTTTAAAAAATAGCACAAATAACTCTGTGTAATGGACTCAGCACAATGTGGCTTTTAAAAGACTCACCACATAGCAACCTTTGGGATCTTCATGGTAATCTAATGACCAATAAGATTAGACATGTCATTTTGACATCACTAAACGTAAATATCATAGTATTATGACATCATATGTCATAGTGGCATTATAGACATATTGTGAATGCCTATTCTGTGATTTCATTCTATTTCAAGGGAGCAATATTGGTGGATATCAGAAATCCATTGTGAACTCAAAGCTACTGTGACATGAGAATTCCCTTTGTGACAAATCACAGTGCCATTGTGATATCATTAACCTGTTGTGACATCACAAACCTGTCCTGTCCATTGTGACTTCACTATCAATGTGACATCACAAAGCCATTGTGATATCACATTGCTGTTGGGACATTACAATCACCTTGAGACCTCCCAAACCCATTATGACATCTTTAGCGCTTTGGAAAAAAACACGTGGCCTTTGTGACATCACAGTCCCTTTGTGTATCCATATCTTCGTTGTGAAATTTCAATTGAGATCAGATATGCCATTGTAATATCACAGAGCATTTATAATATAATCATCACTGTGAAAGTACATTGTCATAATGACATCAGCTCATTGTGACATCACAAATTTGTAATGACATCTTACCACTATTATATTACATTGTCATTGTGACATCATATAAACATTATGAATGCCTATTACGTGATTTCATTATATTTCTTTTTTTTTAATTTAATTTATTTTTTGTGAACATACTACTGTACAGAGGGGTTATAATTACATGGGCAGGATAATGCATACATTTCTTATCAAGCATTGCAGCCTCCTCCTTTGTTTACCCTTCACATCCCTTCTCTACTTCCCCCCCTACCTCCACCAACCAATCCTCCCCCCCCCCCGCACCAACGTTGTAAAGCTCGTTTTCGACATGACAACTTGCACTTCTCATTGTTGCAACAGGTCCACCTGTATCCTTAAACGACTTGTTTTTCCCCATCTCCTCCACAAGTTATACTGACATCAAGTATAGTAAAAGCAGGGGTTATACTGTGGGGGAGGGACATACAAAGCAACAAAGAGATAATCTTATAAATGCGTTAGAAACAAATGCATGAAATAAAAAAAAAACACATTTGAATACCTATCTAAGGGTTCATTTTCCTAACATCACATTATCTGACCTTTTCTGCTTGACTCATGTTGCATGTGGTTATATATCAAAAACATATTTTGACTTCATAACCATTTTGACATCAGAATCCCTTTGTGACATAACATTGCCATTATGATATCTCTAAACAATGTGACAACTCAAACATATCCTGTCCTGCCACGCCTACTCCAGTGGAGTCTGCTTAGCATGGAAACCTGCGTTCAAACCTGAGAATGGGGCTTCAAAGAGGCCTACCTCCTGGAAAGGCTGGCAAACCCCTGGGAAAGATGTGTTTCTGCTTTTCTTTTCTTCACTGTATAAGAGTGCCTATTAATCTTTTACTGTTTCTACTGCTCTTTGTACTTACTCATTGTCAACGTCCCCTTATTCAAAGCTCTTTCTTAAGAGTGTTGACGACTCCAATATCTGATGAGTGTCTTAAAAATATGACTAACTCACCAGAGTTAAGTGCTACCCTGGAAGCCCCTCTTATGGAGGCTAGTAGACAAGTCATAAGTAAATATAAAAGTATTGAGGGTTTCACAAAGTCACTTCAGCAGAAGGAATTGTTTGTAAGAGATTTACAAGAAGCTGTAGGCAGGGCTAGAACAGAAAGAATGTATGGCAATTGCTGAGATAACTACTTAGGAGAAAGAATTTCCTGTTACTCTCTTTTATTTACTAAGAGACTTGCTAGATCTTTGTCTCCTTGGTGCTTACTACTAAAGAAGGAACAGGAAAGATCTTATGGGACAGTTAAGGCCTCTATAAAAGAAGGTAATGGTTAATTGGTGACAAACATCGAAACCCATTGTATTTCTTAGAGATAAGCTGGAGACAAGTGCCTATCAGGAGACCAGCTGGTGACCACCCAAGAATGAAGCCCTGCAGCAAGATTGTGTAACCTTTTGCCCTTTCTTATGGAGAATTTTTGCTATAAAAGTCTGCTATCCTCTGCATTAAATCGCACTCAGCATCCACTCCTCTTGTGTGTGGGTTGTCTGTTTGCCATCTCCCCACCTATTCCAGTTCCTCCCCTAGGTGTCCTCCATCATCCCGACAGAGCCGGTCCGTGGCACTGTCCTCATAATTTTTATGACATGTTGCCACTGTGTAATGTTAGGTCCATTGAGAGCTCAACCTCTTTTCTACCTCATTATTTCAGGTATGACATGAAATATTAGAAATATACTGTGACATCATGAATATTGTGACATCACACTGCTAGACATTACACTGTCACATCACAAATCTGTTCTGTTGTCACATCACAAATTTGTTCTGACTTCATCACATTTGTGCCAACAAATACCTTTGCAATCCTCACAATCCCATTCTAAACTCATATACTCATTGTGAGTTAATGACAATTGAGTTCTGAAATGACATTGTCACATCACCAATCTACTGCAACATCACAAAACTATTTTGAATTCATCACTATTATGGCATCAGCAACTAATTGTAACATAACAACACTCTTATGACATTATAATTTGACATCATATTGCAATTGTGATATTACTGTACCATCATGTTTTCACAAACCTATTATGACCTCATCACATCTTAGAAAATTCATGGCCTTTGGGACATCAAACTCTTTCTGTGAACTTGTATCATTGTGAACTTGTAGCAATTGAAATTTGAAATAAGGTGTGATATTACAAACTAGTTTTGACATCACTAACCCATTTTTATATCATTAATGAAGTACCTGATTTTCAGATACCCCCTCTTAGACCACCAGAGACCACGATCAATGCAAACAGCAAAGAGTCGTTTATTGTAAGCTCGAGCTTGGTCCTCCACACACTTGGTAACCAGTGCCACTAAGAGGTCCCAAGCACAAAATTAGCACAGCTTTTATACTATCAAACAAGTTTACAAGTTCAGGGGTTTTCCACACAAGCAAGTTCACAAGTTCAGGGGGTTTAAGTCCACCTTGACTGCACTTCCCTTTTTCTGATGCAACACCTTGGCAACTGTTCTGTTCCTTAAGGGTGGCCAGGGTTGGTGGCAACCTGCTGTTTTCCTGAGAGCTATGTTTTTCTTTGGCAGCACAGCTCTCTTTGGGAGTTACTCTGAGTGCAGCACAGCTCAGGACGCTACTCTGAGGGCAGCACAGCTCAGGGTGCTTGATCTTAAAATGAGTTACTTTAGCTCTTCAATTAACACTTTACAACCAAAACTTGTTAGGAACTTTAGCACTTTTGACAAAAAATCATGGCCTTTGTGTCATCACAGTTCATTTGTGTATGTTGTGACTTCATTCTCTTATCCGCACTATAAACTAATGGCAATTAAGATCTGACATGACATAGAGTGTGACATCACAAACCCTTTGTGACATCATCACCACTGTGACATCAGACTGTCATTATGATACCATCAGCTCATTGTGACATCTCCAAATAACAGTGACATCATAGCATTATGACATCGCATTTCATTTTACTGTCATAGGGGCTGAGAAGGTAGCTCAGTGGTAGAGCACTTGCCTTGCATGCATGAGGCCCTGTGTTCCATTCCTCAGCACCACATAAGCAAAAAGAAAAAAGCCAGAAGTGGCACTGTGGCTCAAGTGGTAGAATGCTAGCTTTGAGCTGAAGAGCTGAGGGACAGTGCCCAGGCCCAGAGTTCAGGCCCCATGACAGGACCCCTCCCCCCAAAAAACAGAAAGCTGTCACAGACACATTGTGATTGTATATCCTGTGATTTCATTCTATTTCAAATGTGGCATATCACTTGCTATCAGAAACACATTGTGACCTCATAACCATTGTAACATTATAAACCCTGTGTGATATCATAACCAGTGTGACATCACATTGTTTTCATGACATTTTTAGCTTATGGTGATGTCACAAAATGACAATGACATTATAGCATTTGCCATTATGTCATTGTGATAACATAGACACATTATGGATGCCTAATCTGTGATTTCATTGTATTTGAAATGTGGCATGTGGGTTGATATCAGAGACTCATTTTGATATCATGACCATTGTCACATCAAAATCCTTTTGTGACATCAATTTGGCAATGTGACATCACAATGGCAATGTGATGCTAATAAGGCATCGTGATATCACAATGGTCACAAACTCACAATGGGTTTCAGATATCAACTGACATGCCACATTAGTAGTAGAATCAAATAAAATAATAGGCAAACACAATGTGTCTATCACATCAGAATGACAATGTAATGTTACAATGCCATGATGGCATTGTAGTTTTACATGTCAAAATGAGCTGATGGTGTAATGGCAACATGATGTCACAATTATGATGATGTCAGAAAGGATTTGTTATGTTTCAATGGTATGTCTGATGTCAGTTGTAATTAGTTTCCCATGAGGATATGAATACAAAAAAGTTCTGTGATGTCACAGAGGCCATGTGTGTTTTCAAAGGTATTAAGAGGTCATAATAGGTTTGGGATGGCACAATGTGATCTGTAATGTCACAATGGAAATGAGATGTCCCATTGGGTTTTTAATGTCACAGTGGTGATGAGGTCACGATGGTTTTGTGATGTCACAGTTTGTAATTTCTGAATGATATACCTAATTTCAATTACTCATAATTGAATATGAGGATACCAGGTGATAGGAGAAGCTTCACAGTATGAGGTCATACTATCTGAAAACCCAATGGAACAGTGATTTCACAATGATAATGTGATGTCTCAACATCATGTTATAATAATGTTTTGATGTCACAATTGGTGACGCCATACTGATGAGGAGGTTGCAATAGATTTGACATGTCCCAAGGGGTTGGTGATGGCACAATGGCATGTGGGATCTCAATTGTTATTAACTCAGCATGAGTATATGAGTTTGAGAAGGGATTCTGATGTCACCAAAGTATATGTAGTCAAAAAGGTGAAGAAATAACAGGTCTGAGATGTCACAAAGTGACACAATTTTTATGATGTCCATCAGTGTGATATCATGGTGTTACACTGGATTTTAGATATCTCATGTCATATCTGAAATGTGAGGTCGAACGCAGATTTTCAACTCACAAAAAGCCTAAGATATCACAATGGCATGTCACAAAAGTTATGAGGACAGGAGAGGTATTTGATGTCACAGTGGGTTAGTGTTGTAACAAAGGCAATGTGCTGTGACAAAGAGATTTTGATGTGACAAAGATTATGAGTTCACAATGGTTTCCTGATATCAACCCACATGGCACATTTGAAATAGACTGAAATCCAAGAATAAGCATTCACAACATTACCTTGCTCATGTAACTGTAATCCCTCTGTACACTATACTACAATAAAAAATGCACAGAAGAAAAAAAAAAAGAAAAACATGATATAGTGTCATTGGGATTTGGTGATGTCACAATGAGATGATGGTGTCATGATGACAATGTGATTTCACAGTCACAATTTTTGCTCAAAGTATTTGTGATGATACAATGCTATGTGTGATCACAATTTTCACTAGTTCGCTATGAAGATATAGGTAAACAAATGGTCTGTGATGCCACAGAGGTTATGTGTCTTTTAAATGGTGCTGAGTTAACAGTAGCTTTGTGATGTCACAATGTGAATGTGAAGGCACAACAGCAATTTTATGTCACAATGGGTTTGTGATGTCACAGTAGTGATGAGGTCACAATGAGTTTGTGATGTCACTATTGTCACTATGAGTTTCTAATATTAAAATGACATGTCCAATTTCAATTTCTACTAGTTCATAATGAGGATACAATTTCAAAGAAAGAATAAAGCTCCAAAGAGCATGAGTTTTTAGTCATAACTTCTGTGATATGCTGCCATTAGGATATTTTAGGCGTTTAGTAAGCTTAGAATCTGTTTTGAAACTCATAATAATTCAGGTATGAAATATTGTATCAGAAATTGACTCTGACATCATGACCATTGTGATATCACATTGATAAACATCAAGACCCTGGTGTCACATTGTGAACTCACAAATCTGTTAGGACTTCATCACATTTGGGCCAACACAGGTCTTTGGGAACAACACAGTCCCTTTGTGAACTCATATCTTCATTGTGAATTAATTACAATTGAGATTCGGCATGCCATTGTGATATTTCCAGCCAATTGTGACAGCACAAACCTACTATAGTAAGAACACATTGTGATCTAATAGCCATTGTGGTAGCACAATCCCTTTGTGACTCCACATTTCCATAGTGATATCACTAAACCACTGTGAAATGATAATCCTCTCATACTCAATTCAGGTATGAAATGTGATACCCGAATCCAGTGTGACATCTACATCATGGTGACATGACACTGATAGATATTATGAGCATTTTGTCACATTCTGACAAGACACACCTGTTAGGACTTCACTTTTGTGACAACGCATGCCTTTGGAGACATCACAGTCCCGTTGTGAGCTCATATACTCATTGTGAGTTCATGACGATTGAGATCACATGTCACCATTTGATATCACCAACCCATTGTAACATCATACACCTCTTGCAAACTCGTCACTAGTGTGGCATCACCAATTGTGATAACAAAACATTATTAAGTCATCATATTGCAATATCACATTGCCATTGTTATATCACTGTTCCATTGTGTTTTCAAAAACCTAGTATGTCTTCATAGCATTTTAGAAAATTCATGGCCTTTTTTATTTGTCTTCTTCTGTGAACTCATATCCACATTGTGATATAGTACAACTAAAATTGGTTATGTGATTATGAGATGTGACTTCACAAAACTATTTGATTTCATCACCAATGTCACATCACAAACGCATTGTGAGATTTCATTGCCATTTGACATCACTATCACATTGCAACTTCCCAAACCTTTTAGGACCTCAGCACCTTTGAAAAAACACATGGCCTTTGTGACACCACAGCCCCTTTGTGTAACTATACCCTCATTATGAACTGGCAATTGATATCAAACATGCCATTTGTGACATTACCAGTGTGACATAACATTGTCATTATGACAGCCTCAACTACTTTTGACATCACAAAACTACAATGACAAGATAACATTATGAGATCACGTTGTCATTGTGATGCTATAGACAGATTGTGAATGCCTGTTTTTAATCTTTTTTTTTTTTTTGCCTGTCATGGGGCTTGAACTCTGGGCTTGGGTGCTGTCTGTGCTCTTCAGCTCTAGATGAGCTCTCTATCACTTGAGCCACAGTGCCACTTCTGGTTTTATAGTGGTTTTATTGGAGATAAATCTCATGGACTTTCCTGCCTGAGCTGGATTTGAACTGCTATCCTCAGATCTCAAGCCCCTGAGTATCTAGGATTACAGGCATGAGTCACCCATGCCCGGCTTTTTCATTCTATTTCAATTTTGACCTGTGTGTTGATATCAGAAATATAGTGTGACCTCATAACCATTGTAACACCATAAATCAGCAGTGACATCAAATTGTCATTATGACACCATCAGCTCATTGTGATATCACCAAACGACAATGGCATCATAGCATTATAAATCACAGTGACATTGTTACATCATAGAAGTAAGAGTGTTATGGCCTATTCTGTAAATTCATTCTATGTCAGAAACCCATTTTGACCAGATAACCATTGTTATATCACAATCCTTTGTGACATTACATTGCCATAATTATATCATTAACCTGCTGTGCCATCACAAAGCAGTCCTGTTCTTATGTTTTGTGACATACTGCCATTTTCATATATTAGGTCCTTTGTGAGCCCATAATCTGTTTTCAATTTCATGTTTCTGGCATGACATGTGATATCATAAATCCCCTGTGACATTATTCTGCCAGATATCATGATCATTATGTCACATTGTGATATCACACAACTTTTTGAATGGCATCACATTTGTGACAACACATGCCTTTGGAGACATTACAGTCCCTTTTTGAACTCATATATTTATTGTCAATTAATGACAATTGAGATCTGCCATGCCACACTGGCATCATGAACCCATTGTGACTTCACAAACTTATTGTGACCTCATCACGAGAATAGCATCAACAACTAATTGTGGTATCAAAGCATTATTTTGACATGATATTATGGTATTGCCATTGTGATATCACTGTCCAATTGTGTTTTTACAAACCTCTATGGCCACATCACATCTTAGAAAATCCATGGCCTTTGAGACTTCGAGCTTTTTCTGTGAACTCGTGTTCTTATGACCTCAACACCAATGCGACAAACAATCGAGTCACATTTAATATAATAAACCAATTTACACTAGAAAGGGGACTGTGATTACCTTATCCTGGACTGGGTACACAGGTCAAAGAGCAACCTTGACCACCAAACCTCAGACCTCCAATAGGTAGCCCCACCGGTCTGCAAAGAAACAACCAAAAATTTTTTTATCTCCAAAGCTCAAAAACAACACGGGCAAGGCTTTTTACTTTTCAATTCCTCCCTCCTTCGCTACAGACCTGTCCTTCCTTCCTGGTCTTTCCCTTTTTCCCTTCCACTCTTTCCTTCTTCTATTTAGGCTTCTCCACTCTCCACAGGCCTGCCCTACTCTGCCCCAGTGACCACATGCCAACCTTCTGCTCTCCCTCAACTTCCTCTCTTCTCAGGTTTTTCCCTTCCTGCTGTCTCACCACTTTCTTCCATCCGTGTAGCTCCCATTTTTATCTCCCCTTCCAATGCTCTGAAAATGCAACCTATATATACGTTGTACACCTCCTCACTCCAACGGATATGCTGCCTAATAGTTTTCAAACATCACTTCCCAAACTGCCCAATGCTCAATCACTTCTTGACAGCTCACTATGTGAGGCTTGACACCTCCACCTTTGGCGGCATTACCAACTCTCTCTGGTGGGCCAGACCAAGAATTTAAAATGATTATCGGCTCCCACAGATAATTCTGGCCCCACTGGTTATTACAGTATCCTCATAGTTAATTAGAAGAAATTGAAATTGTATACATCATTGTTATATTACAAACTTGATGAGACATAACTAACCCATTGTGACTTCATCACTGTGGTGACATCACAAATCCATTGTGATATCACATTGCCATTGTGTCACCATGATCACATGGTGACATCCCAAACATATTATGACTTCTGAAGCTTTGAAAGAAAGCACGGCCTTTGTGACTTCATAGGCCCTTTTTGCACCCATATCCTCATTTTGAGCTAATGACTATTGAGATCAGACATGCCATTTTAACATCACAAAACCTTTGTGACATCATTACCAGTGTAACATCACATTGTCATTATGACAACATCAGGCCACAGTGACATCATAAAACTAAAATGACATCATAGTATTATGACATCACATTGTGGATGTGATGTCACAGATTCATTGGAATGCCTATTCTTCGATTTTTTTCTATTTCAAATGTGGCAGGTGGGTTGATATCAGAAATACATTGTGACCACATAACCATTATTACATCACAATACCTTGATGACACCTATTGCCATTATGATATCAATAACCCACTTTGACATCACAAAACTGTCCCATCCTCATAAAGTTTTGACATGCTGCCAGTGTGATCTCTTTGGCCTCTCTGAGTTCATACATTGTTTAAATCATACTGCGTCAGGTATAACATGATATCAGAAATCCACTGAGACATGATGAACACTGTGACATCACACTGCCAGATGTCATGATCACTGAGAAACATTGTGACATCACAAACCTGTTAAGACTCATTACACTTGTGCCAACATATGCGTTTGGATACATCATTATCCCTGTGGACTTATATAATTGTCAATTAGAGATCTGGCATGAGATTGTAACATCCCCATCCCATTGTGAAATCACAAACCTATGTGACCTCATCACCTGTATGGCATCACCAAATATTTGTGACTTCAAAACAATAGTATCTCATGTAATGGTAACATTACATTGCCAATGGGATATATCTGTTCCATTGCATTTTCACTAACCTATTATGTCCTCATAATATTTTACAAAATTCATGGCCTTTCGGACTTCAACCCAAGCCCAGAGTTCAAGCCTCACGACTGACCTAAAAAAAGAAAAAAATATATATATATATACACCCTATATATATATATACACCCTATATATATATATACACCCTATATATATATATATATATATATATATATACACCCATATACATATACATACACACAGTATATATATGATGGGATGAATTGAATATAAATAAATATTTATAATACAAGTTTAAATATAACTAAATATATATTTACACTATATACACATTAACATATGTAAAATCATATTATATCTGTATGTTTATAAATATATTTGTAATTAATATCCAAAGAGTACATCTGAAGATTTTCAGGAAAATATAGAGTTTCTAAAGGCTTACTACTGACCCATCATACTTTTAAGCAATTTTTTCACTTATTACAATGTCTGGAGTACTAACATTGAATAATTATGAAACATAGTAACTATTATAGTCCTTATGATTTTAGATTAGAAACATCTACTTACTCGGTATGAAACCTACCAAAATGTGATTTTGAAATCACACTCCACAAACTGGACATATACATCAAATTAGCAACTTACTTTATATCACATAAATTCAGTTTCCTTAGATTCATCTACAAATAAAAACATGCATGCATTTTCATGCTTACATACACCCCAATATTCACATGACATACTAAATGTAACACTGTAATAAATAATAATATAGATACTGAAAAAGCACATTTTGCAAATGTAATTAAATTTTATTTTTTAGATATAGTGCATTATTGAAATACTTATGAAAGAGCAGCTGAGAGGATGTTTCAAATACTAGAGTGCCTGCCTTAAAGAGCATGTTTCTCAGTCCAAACCTCATTATTTCCATCCTTCTTTCTCCCACATAATAAAAAATAAATAACTATAGAATTAATCTACATATCCCTTAATCACTCATTAAATAAAGAAATTGTAATATATATACACACAATGATATATTACTTAGCCAGACATAATAATGAAATCTTATTATCTTCAAGAAAATACATAGAAGAAAAATTCATATTAAAGCTATATGCCATACTGTAAAAAACAAATTCTATATTTCTCATATGCAGAATCTAGACCTAGAAAATAAAATGGATGACCAAGGTATAAAAGGTGGAACTGATTAAATTTGGAAAAAAAAGTAAGAGAGGAGATGAAGAGAAATATTGTAAAATATATATGTTCAAATAATTTATGTTAGCATGATGACATAATAAAAGTATAAAAATAAGATAATGAAATTCATAAAATGAACAAAATTTAGCAAGCTACATTATATGGATATGTGTATAACATAATAAAATACCTTGTGAAATTAATATTTGAAAATAAGAAGACAAAAATTCATTCCAGTTGTTCTAGATTCATATGTTAATTTCCACTTTTTGTTCAGTTATTTCCCTAATAAAGTAAAAGGAGATTTTGCTCATTTAGAAAGACTATCTTGTCCAATTAAAATTAAAGTATTCTAGTTAATTGCTGTCAATGTGAAATTGTTCAATCCAATTAATTATTATATTAGAATATTTTCAATGCCCTCTTTAAAATAGTATCCCTATTGGTATATACTTTTTGCTATTTGTTGAATATGTTTTCTTTCCTCAATCACTATATATCATTTTCTGAATGTAGTTTGGTATATGCAATTAGGATATATTATACCTTACCTGGAAATCAATTATTCAAAAAGTTTTTATCCAAAGTGCCTATAATGAAATAAAGAGGTAAATCCAAATTACGTATTTTTGAAGACAATACTTCGTTAGTCATCTTCTCACATTCCCCATTCCCTTCTTGAGAATAATACACATTGTAAGGAAATGCTTAGAATGTTTTGGAGAAATAGTTTGACTTTAAACCAATGAGTTACTCTACGCTGCATTTCTGTTTACTTTATATCCAGAAAAGCGAATTTCTTACCTTATCATTTTCCTTAGGCTTTATATTCAGGTTTAAACACTGATGGGTGACAAAGATATAAACATTTTTTAACAGTGGTTAAATTGAGGCTGAGGAATCTAGGTACAACTATACTCATGCAGATAGGGCTCATCAGTCATGAGACCATGATATCAAAATGTTAACCTATGCTTACTGAAATTATGTTTATGAGATTTTGTGTATTATAAACAGTGGTTATTAGCATTTGTTTTGTAATCATCATCATTTCATGGTTTAGGTACTAAATTGAGACATTATACTCAGAACTAAATTTAAGGAGGCATCCAATTTTAGTTACCAAGATATACATAATTTAACACAATGTTTTAAAAATACAAGCTAAAGGAAATAATTTATGGAAAAATCATTTAAAATAAACACAGGGTACGTATCACTGATTTTTCTTAAATGCCAGTTTGGAATATGATTTGCATGATGATTTTTCTGATTATATACGTTTAGTTAGGTCTTGATATTTAGTTGGAGAAGTTATGTTCTTTTATATATTCATTTGTCAGATCAAAGAGGAAATGAATTCCGTGCCAGAGTCAAATCCATAATAATGTTACAGTTGTATCCTGTTACTTTGCCAAAGTTTCAAATCAGCTCGAGTAACTTGGGTCTTTTTGGATCTAACTAAGTAGGCATGCAATTTTGCCAGTACTAGAAAGATATTGACCAACATTTATTAAAACAGTATTTTCCAGAAACTAGTCCTATTCTCTCTTTTCATTAGATTTTTTATTTCATTTATATCATATGTTGATGTTTTCCTTTTGATAACCCACATTAAATCATCTACAGTGTAATTTAGAGTTGTTTAAAATTATGTACACTCAGGTACACTGCTAGGATTCTATTATTTGCATATTTTGTTCCTGTGAGATCAGTAAGATTTACTTCTCAATATGGATAATATTGGACTTATTCATTACATTTCTGAATTTTTTAAAGTATGTCATGATTTTTGTGATTTAGTATGTCATGATTTTTGTGATTTAATACTGTAATATATTTTTTAATATGTGCAGATCTTACTTCACATACAGTTACCTTTGTTTTAAACAATTTGATCTATTCAAGGGATTTGCTATATTAGGTTCATCCAGATGAATTTAATTACAAATTAACACAACCTTATTTCTGAAAGACAGTTATCCTTATATTTCTGCTCAAGGTAACATGTATTTGAGGTTTTTGTACTTAAAAAAGAAACTGAGCATAACATGTTTTAGTTCCTGGGGGAGTTCCAATTTCTTGGTTGGTTTTGCAGCTGTGGTGACTTCAACATATGTGTACATTTATTTTAATTGTTTTGTGCCTATATTTTGTTTCATAAAACAGAAAGTAGAAAAAGCATCAGTAATTAAGAACTTTTCCAAATGAATTCTAATAGAGACACTTGAAGTTTTGTGACAACTGGGACCCGAGAGTTCTTGTTAGTGGAAGGGATAGCAGAAAAACAGAGACATTGTTTGACATAATTGAATTCTGCCTCCTCTTGCCTCACTATTTCCAATGGTAATAATTTTGTCTGTATTAACTTAGAATTTTTGGTTTAATTGGGACACACTACACATTTATATTTGATTTCAACTCTAAAATCTTCTTTCCTTTGTTTAAGACCACAGATGTGAATTTATAATGCTAAAAAAGCATCTACTAATTTATATGAAATTGTCCAAACTAGTTTCCATTCAGACTATATGCAATATAGAATGTAATAATAATAGTTAGAGATAGTATGTAATAATTGACTTTGGGGAAAGTTGATTAAAGTGGATTTTTGTGTGATACTGAGTAATAGTAAAAATTATACTTGATACTATTCAAAATAATCCCAGTTATATCTAAAATAATTCATAGTTATAAACTAATGCTGAAAAAATGAGATTGTTTTTTGGAAAAAGCCAGAAGTTTAAATAAGCTTGCTTTTTAAAAATTGACTTGGAACTGGGCTTCATGGCTCATGCCTGTAATCCTAGCTACTCAGGAGTCTGAGAACTGAGAATATTGGTTGAAAGCTAGCCTGGTCAGAAAATACTGTGAGACCCTTATCTCCAATAAACCACCTAAAAACTAGAAACAGCACTGTGGCACAAGTGGTACAGTGGAAGCCTTGAGCTGAAAAGCGAACACTGGCCCAAGCCCAGAATTCAAGCCCACGACCCACAGAAAAAAACTTTATATGGATTTGTTCTTCATTATTTCATGATTTTTTATGAGTGGTTGCTCAGTGAAAAATGTCATTAGTGTTTATATTTTGTGTTGGCATAAATGAGCCTACTATTATGTTAATTTAATCAAAAAACTCTGTGATTCTATGATAGTATAAATTTTGTGGGTAATGGTTAAGACAAGGTTGCCTTTCTGAAAAAAATATTTATATCACCCCCCAAAAAAGAGGAAGAAAAAAATTATATGCCCGGAAACTTACTCTGTAAATCATAATGGACTAATATTCTGTCATAGGTTAAGTTGTTGCCATTTGATTTTAGTATGCCCCAGAAAGACCTATGTGTGAAAAAAATGACTTTCTTTTTCCTCCCAGATTGTGGAGAATACCTGAGTAGTTCTTCTGGAGATTAAGTTCTTTAGACTGAAACCTATGAGTACATAGAATCTCATCTTCCTTCTTCTATATTTTAAACATTCTCGGTCAAAAACATTTCTCTTTGACATACTCCCCACCTTGACAATGTCTTGTCACAGCCCCCCAAAGCAGTAAAACAAACTGAACATATACTGAAACTTTCAAACTTTTAAATCTGAGTAAGCATTTCTGCTTAATATATGGACAATATCACTTATTATGGAAGGTTATAAAGCGAACACAGAAGTTTAGTCTTTCTAACAATGTAGAGTATATAAAACTGTGCTTTATTATAAAATATCTAACTCCATGTTGTATTTTGTGTTTTTGTTTCTGTTGATCCTAGGGCTTAAACTCAGGGCTGGGATGGTGCTTTTATGGTCAAGGCCAGTGATCTACATGTAATTTGAACTGGAAATCCATTTGCCCGGTTGGTTAATTGGAGATAAGAAACTAATCATCTTTCCTATTCCTGCTGGCTTCAAATTGTAATCTTCAGATCTCAATTTCTTAACTAGCTAAGATTCAACCTTGAACCACCAGTGCTAGCCATGCTGCATATTGTGTGTAATTCTAATTCTCAGCATTGTATATATGTTCCTACTACAATGTAAAAAAACTTAAAATATACTAAGGTTAAATATATAATGAAGGAAGAATTTTTATCCATTAAAATGTATGTAAAATCTGTGATAAACTATTGATATTTTAGTATACATTTCCTGCAATCAGTTGCATATATTTTAACAATTGTCAGGCCAAGTTTCTCTATATTCTACTGGAGATTTACTATTTCATGCATGCATGTAAATTTATGTGTATACGTATCTATCTATATATCTTCCAGACATGTTACTTAGCTTTGTTTTGCTGTTCAGCAGTTGAACCCGGTCGGCTCATTCTGTGACAATATCTGCCCTCATTCTCATCATTCCTTATTTACCACAACATCAGACTTCTAAAATCAGCCTCATTTCCTGGAGAGGGTTACCAATCATTCCAACACACAGGGTTTTAATAAAGCAAGCTTTAAGAAAGAAAGTAAACAAGAAGGGACAACTACAGAATTTCCACAGAGACCTAGTAGGTTATCAAAATTATATCTGACATCTTTCACATTTCTGCCTTCCTTCTCTTCTCATACTTAAGAAAGCATTGACTAATACTATAAATATATTGCATTTATAACTTAAGGATCAGTGTTTTTTTCTAACCTGAAGCCTTCTTTTCCATTATTTTTAACATAACTTTTTGGGAGATTTTTTGGATTGTTATGGGATTCCATCCAAAACAAAGCCATGTATGTCAAGTAAGCCAATGTTTTCAACACAGAGTACTAAACAAAAGAGGGAGAAAATTATGGTTAGTTATATATATTAATCACAAATATAGGGAATATCAAGATATTTTCAAATTGTATACTTTTATTGGAAAAGAGCCTCAGACCTGTAATCTTATCTACTTGGGAAAGAGAGATTAGAAAATTCCAGTTACAGGCAAGCACAGACACAAAAAGAATTTTCAGAAACTCTAATCATTTGCTGGGTGCAATATATTTTGCTTGTGTTAGGAGGACCACAGTCCAATCAGGCCCAGGCATACTGATACTACCTCAAAATAAGCAATCCAGTTACAATCTGAAGGTATGGCAGTAGTAGATATGCCGTTTCACAAGTATAGGGTTTTAGGTTCAATCCTCCAGTACAGCTAGGAATTTAAGTGTGTACCAGGTAAGAATGTGGCATGTCTACGGTCAAGACTTCATACTGGTGTTACAAGCTCTAATAAAACCTTTACCTCTTTTGCTAATTTTTTAATGTATAACCACAACTTCCATGCCCAAACCACATAATTTCCTATGAGATTTTCTTCAATCCATTAAGTAATATGTTATGTGTTGAATACGGTCCCATTAAAATCTTACTATCTAAAACCCACTGCATTAGAAAATGATTGTATATTGAAACAGAATCTTAAAGGTAGCATTTAAGTTGAAGTCTCCTCCAAAAGAATCAGAAGGCCTTGAATATGTTAAGGAAAGAGGACTCAGAAGAAGCCAACTCTGATCTTGGAGTTCTAGTTCCACCAACTCAGAGGCAATGTATTTACAGTGTTAATGCTAGCCAATCTGTGGTCGTTTACTATTACAATTACTAGCAAACATGTGGAATTTATAAGACATGAAAAGTCATCGATTATTGGGGTCCATAACTCATCTCTATAATCCTAGTAATTAAGAAGGATGAGACTTGGGCGATAATGGTTTTCCACCTGGTAGGAAAGTTCATGAGGTTCTAACTCCAATTAACTTCAAAAATTTCTGGGCTGGAGGCATGGTTCAAATGGTAGACTGATTACTGTTAGCAAACAAAGTGAGATCATGAGTTATGTTTAAGCCCCAAATGGGGGAAAGTAAAAGTCCGTAGAAGAATCCTATGAGAAAAAGCATTATGAATAGGAAAACAGAAATAAAAGAAATAAACTTATTGATATAGACAAAGCTTCCCAATGTGAAATATGGCACAAACTGTAATATTTAGGGTTTTCCTTCCTATACAGAAGAAATAAATGGTATTTTTACTTGACGAAATTAAATGTAAAAGTATGCAATCAATCATATTAATTTGTGTTTTTATAACTTAACTTGTTTTCCTACAAATTTCTAAAATAGTGTAGCTTTGGAAAAATCAATAAATGTTGCATTTACATGTACAATTACAAACGCTTTATGACATCTTCTCCAGAGTGAGATCACATTGTTATGATACCAACAGCCCATTGTGACATTCCAAAATGACAATGACATCATAGCATTATGACTCACATTTTCATCGTGAGGTCATAATGACAAGTTGATTGCCTATCCTGTGATTTCATTCTATTTCAAATGTGGCATATAGGTTGATTTTAGAAACCCATTGTGACCACATCACCATTATGACATTGCAATCCCTTTGTGACCTCATATTGACATTGTGAAATCATTAATGGAATGTAACATCACAAACCTGTCTTGTCTTAAATTTTGTAACAGGCGACTACCTTGACCTGGGCTGGATGCCCAGAGCTCAATGCAGCCTCAACCCTGGACCCTCAGAACTTGAAAGAGCAGCCCAGCCATTTGTTGACTGGTCTGCAAACAACCAATCTTGAAAATAATGATCTCCAAAGCTCCACATTTCAAAGGCAAGGCTTTTCCCTTTTTCTTCATCCTCCTTCTCTAAAGACCTTTCCTACCTTTCAGGTCTTTTCATTTTTTCCTTCAACCATTCCCTTCCTCTCTTCAGGATGCTCTACTCTTGAAAGGCTTGTCCTGCCCTGACCAGGTGGCCAGTTGCAGTCCTTCACCTCCTTCTCTCCTTCAATTTCCTCTTCTCCCAGGTCTTTACCATCTTGCAGTCTCATCACTTATTTCCTTCCAGGCCTTTCCCCTTTTTCTCTCCCCTTCTGTTGCTCTGAACATGCAGCCTATATATAGGCTGTACCCTTCTCCCCTGCAATATGTTTCCTGCATAACATTTTTCACTCATCACTTCCCTAAGGTCCATGCACGATTACTTCTTTGCAGCTCCCCATGTGGGGCTTGACATTTTATCTCTTTCACCAGCATGACCTCCCCCCTCCAGTGGCATGCACCCCCCTCTCTGTTGGTCCAGACCAGGAGGTCATGATGACTATCTGTTCCCGTGGATTATAGGGGCACTGCTGGTTATTACAGTGTCCTCATGGTGACCCAGGAGCAATTGAAATTGGACAAATAATTGTGATATTACAAACTTATGACTTAACTAAACCATTGTGACCTCATCACCACTGTGACATCACAAACCCATTGTGACATTGCTGTTTTGACACCAGGATCACTTTGTGACATCCCAAATTTATTATAACCTCTTATAACCTTTGAAAAAATACATAGATTTATGATATTACAATCCCTTTATGTATCCAAATCTCCACTGTGAATTATTGACAATTGAGAATCAGACATGACATTTCAACATCAGAAACATTTTTGAGATCATCACAATTGTGACATCACATTGTCATTGTGACACGATCTGATAATTGTGTTATCACAAAACTAAAATGGTATGAAAGAATTAGAACTTCACATTGTCATCGTGACATCATAGACATGAATACCATTTTTGTGATTTCATTCTATTTCAAATGTGGCCTGTACTTTGATATCATAACAAACTGAATCACAACCATTGTGACATTACAATCCCTTTGTACATCACATTGCTATTGTGATATCACTAACCCACCGTGACATTACAAATCTATCCTGTCATCATAACATTTGTGACATGCTGCAATTCTGATACCTTAGGCCTTTTTGTCCTCATGATCTTTTGTTAAACTCATTAGATTTCACATATGACATTTGATATCACAAATTCCCAGTGACATCATGACAATGGTGACATCACACTGCTAGATGTCATAACCATTATGTCAAACTCTGACATCACAAACCTTTTAGGATTTCAATATATTTGTGACAACACATACTTTTAGAGAAACCACAGTCCATTTGTGAACTCATATACTCATTGTAAGTTAAAGACCATTGAGAACAATCATGTCATTGTGACATGCCCAACACATTGTGACATCACAGTGCCATGGTGATATACTAACACACTGTGACATCACAAGCCTGCCCTGTCCTCATAAGTCTTGTGAAATGCTGTAATTGTGATGTCTTAGGCCATTTATGAGCTCATAATCTGTTTTCAAACTTATATTTCAGTTATGATATGTGAAATCAGAAATCCACTGTGACATCATGACCATTGTGACATCATACTGACAGACATCATGAACATTGTGTCACACTGTGACATCACAATCCTGCTAGGATTTCATCACATTTGTGACAAAACATGCCTTTGGAGAAACCACAGTCCATTTGTGAACTCATATTCTCTGTGATTTCATGACAAATGAGATCCTTTATGCCACTTTAATATCACCAACCAATTGTGACATCATAGACCTACTGTGACCCCTTACCAGTATGGCATCACCAACTAATTGTGAGATCAAAACCTTTTGTGATGTCACAATGTGATATGATGACCATGGCATCTGTCAGTGTGATGTCACAATGGTCATGATGTTACAGTGGATTCCTGGTATCTCATGTCATACATGAAAAATGAGGTTGAAAACAAATTATGAGGGCAAAAAGGTCTAAGATATCACAATGTAAGCATGTCACAAAAGTTATGAGGACAGGAGAGGTTTGTGATGTCACATTGTGTTAGTGATATCACAATGGCACTGTGATGGCACAAAGTGATTATGATGTCAATTTTTTTCGTCGGTTGTGGTTATTGAACTCTGGGCTTGGGCACTGTCCCTCAGCTCTTCAGCTCAAAGCTAGCGCTCTACCACTTGAGTTACAGTGCCACTTCTGTTTTGTGAGTGGTTTATTGGAGATAAGAATTTCTAGGACTTTCTTGCCCAGGCTGTCTTTGAACCGTGATCCTCAGATCTCAGCCTCCTGAGTAGCTAGGATTACAGGCATGAGCCATAAGCGCCCAGTTCAAAATTGTTATGTAGGCACAAAAATTCATTTCTGATAGCAATTCCCATACCACATTTTGAATACAATGAAATCACAGAATAAGCATTCACAATTTGTCTATGATGTCACAATGAGAATTGTCATAATGCGATTATGTCATTGAGTTTGGTGGTGTCACAATGAGCTGATGCTTTCATAAAAAAGTGATGTCACACTTTTGAGGATGTCACAAACACTTTTTGATGTTATAATGGCATGTCTGATCTCAATTGTCATTAGTTAACAACAAGGATATAGGTACACAAAGGGACTGTGATGTTGAAAAGGGCATGTGATTTTCCAAAGGAGCTAAGAATTCATAATAGATTTGAGATGTCACAATGACAATCCTATCACAATGGGTTTGTGATGTCGTGGTGGTGATGATGTCAAAATGGGTTTGTGATGTCACAATGAGTTTGTAATATCACAATCAAATTTCCAATTTCAATTGCTATTAGTTCACAATGATGATAGTGTAATAATCAGCACAGCCCTGATAATCTATAGGGTCTGATAATCGGTGTGGCCCCATCTCTTGGCCAGCTGGAGAGGACAAAGTATGCCACCAAAGAAGATGGAGCATTCTGTAGGAGGGCCTGGGACAGTAATCACCAAGTGTTGAGCTGTTAAGAAGTGATTGGGCTGTGGGCAGTTTGGGATGTGACAGTTGAAAACTGTTAAGCAGTTGGTGTGGCTGCTTATTCAGAGCAATAGAATTAGAAGAGAAAAAGGGAAAAGTCTTGGAAGAAGGGAAGTTGTGTGGTAGCAGAAAGGGAAAGACATGAGAGGAGAGGCAGTTGAGGGAGAGCAGGAGGTAAAGGATGGCAACTGACCCAGGCAAAGCAATTCAGGCCTGTGGAGAGTAGAGCGGCCTGAAGAGAAGAAAGAACTGGTAGAAGGGAAAAAGGAAAAGACATTGAAGGAAGTATAGGTCTGCAGTGAAGGATAGACTAAGGGAAGGGGGATAAAATGCTTGCCCTTTGTGTCTCGATGGATTCTCCTGAACAATAGAGGTTCTAATATTTGGAGACCCTCATCAATATAATCCATTTGGATGGCATCAGGCCTTGGCCTCAGGGAAAAATCCCCATAGGTGAGAGTGTCAGCCTTCAGGGTTGAGAGTCGACCTCAAGTGTTTGTCTCCTGAGGACCAACATGGACAAAAGTCATTTAGGTACCTCTAGGGGTACGTCTGGGCAAGCGTGCCAGCCTGTTTTGGGGACTCCATCTGGAGGTCATCTGTGGCTTCCTTGAGAAGCCATCTGGAACCTCCTTGAGAGGTCATGTAGGGCTTCCTTGGGAAGCTATCTGGAACCTCATCATGAGTACATCTGCGACATCCTTGAGAGGCCATCTGAGACCTACCTTGGATGTCATCTGGGGTCTTCAGGGGCCATCTTGGACTTTCTCCAGAGGTCATCTGGGGCTTATTAAGGAGGCCACCTGAGAACTCTTCAAAAGTAGTCATTGGGGCTTCCTTAAGAGGCAATCTAGGACCACTTATGATGTCATCTGGCGCTTCTTTCGGAGGTCATCTCGGGTTACCTTGATGAGAAAAATATGACCTTCTTGGACATCATCTGGGACTTCCTTGAGAATCCATATATGACCTTCTCTGGTGGTCATCTGTGGCTTTCTCAACAGGGTTATCTGGAACCTCCTCTGGAGTTCATATGTGGCCTCCTTGAGTGGACATCTGAGATACTTGAGAGGTAATCTCAGCCTCATTGTGAGGACATCTGGGACCTCTTTGGAGGTCATCTGACACTTCTTGGGAAGCCATTTGGAATCTCCCTGAGAGGTCATCTAAGGCCTCCTAGGGAGGACATATGTGACGTCTTCCAGAGGTCATCTGTGACCTCCTCAAGAGGCAATCTTGGATGTACTGTCTGTCATCTGGAACCTTCTGTAGAGTTCTACATTGAAAGGTGTGGGACATGTGGGTTAAGTGTCTGTGGCTATTGGTCTCTGTGTGTATGCTTATAGTTCTATCAGTGTCCTGTATGCACTTCTGTTTAGTGCTTTTCTCAGGATGGGAAAACAAGGCCTAAAGTTGTCATATCCAAAAATTCTCCCCCAGGGTTATAGAGTCCCACAGAGGAAGATGCACTGATGTACTCTCTCTCCTATTCTTTGTCATCAGCACCTCTAATGTTAAGTCTTCCCATACCAAAAGTAGTTACTTGTACCAGCCTGAGGTGTCACAATGTGGTATGTTAGCCTTATTACCCTTGAGACAGGAATATGGAGGAGATGGTGAGCAGGCCCCCTTTCTAATATATGTTCACTTTACCACTAGTGACCTGTATAACTGGAAACAGAAAAATCCATCTTTTTCAGAAAAAAAAAAAACAGGGGCTCATTACCTCATTAGCGACAGCAATTTTCACAAACAAGCACATCTGGGATAAGTGTCAGCACACTTTACAGGTGCTTTTCACCTGGAAGAAAAGGGAGTGAATCCTGATCGGTGACTTGAAGTGGTCCTTGAACCAGACAGTAGGCCCACTATTGAACCAGACCAATTGGAGCAAGTCTTTCCCCAGACTTACCCAAGCTGAGACTAACAGTAATCAAGGTATGGAAATGCTTACCAATTATTGCCAGGTTCAGTTAGCAGGAATACCGCAGTTGCTAGAAAGCCAAGTCATCAATCTAAAGTGAGTGAGATGATACAGTTCCCCAGTGAGTACCCAAATGTTCTTCTGAAAGTTCTCCCAGAAGCCTAAAGGACCTATAAGCCTATAGGTCTTGAAGCCCTGGAGAATCAAAGAGCCCTAAATATGGCCTTTGTTACCCAGTCAGCCCCAGATATTAGAAGAAACCTTTAAAAGTTAGAAGGTTTTGAGGGAAAGTGTATTTTAAGTTGGAAGTGGTTGCTCAGTGGGTGTTTGATAACAGAGATACCCTGGGAAAAAAAGAGTTTAAGAAGGGGGTTTGAGTTTTGGTAGGAGCACCAGAATAGGGATGAAGAAATCCTTGGCAAAGACAGTACAATTCAGTTGCAACTGGCAGTAGGGAACCTCTAGGACTAGATCAGTGTGCTTATTGCAAGCAAAATGGACATTAAGAAAATGAATGTCCAAGGAGGAGAGAGATAGAAAATGACAGGTTAGTAATCACATTAACTATCTGGAAAATGTGTTCATATCTCTGAGAAATATGCAAAGGAGCATGGGGCTCTGAATTCCAACTGTGTTCAATTTAAGAAAGAGCCTTCTGAACTTAAGAAGAAATGTGACAAAGAAAATATTCACACACTTCTATCTCAAAAAACACGCTTATAAAAGAGGGAATCACCAATATGTGCCAGTCAAAACCCACCAAGAGATTAAAAGCACATAGAAGAGTAAACTGGAGAAAACAGAGAGAATTATTTGATGTTGAGAAAAGATTTGAAGATATAAATTAGGAACTTGTGAGAGTCAAAAATGAGAAGAAAATACTCAAAAGGAACCTAGATAACACTCAGAATCAAATGAAATTCAAGTACAGTACCCTCGGTGAGCATGAGGCAAATTAGGGGACCACAAATCAGAGGCTGACAGAAGCACAGGACTCCAATGCTGCCATCCTTGCTAACCACAAATGAGGCCAAGAAGAGATTCTGATGCTGCAATAAGAAATCATGGCCTGGGCTGGGAGGGTGGCTCAGTGGTAGAGTGCTTGCCTTGCATGCCTGAAGCCCTGGGGTCGATTCCTCAGCACCACATAAGCAAAAAATAATAAGCCGGAAGTGGTGCTGTGACTCAAGTGGTAGAGTGCTAGCCTTGAGTTGAAGAGCTGAGAGACAGTGCCCAGGCCCAGAGTTCAGACCCCACGACTGGACCAAAAAAAAAAAAAAGAAACCATGGCCATGATAAAGGAGCTGGACCTAATATAATAATGTATTAGGCTGAAGTAAATGTCGATTATAAGCTTTGAAGAGTGTCACCAGAAATTCAAAGCATTAGAGAAAGAAGGAACGAGTAGTTAGCAGAGAATTTGGGGAAGTACTGTGTCATAGAAGATGAGGCCAAGAAAAGTAAACAGGAAAATATCAGGCTCAGGAAAGAGATTTTTCTCTTCAGAAAGTATTAAAGGACCACATGCTCTGATAGGGAATGCTGGGGAAAGGGAAAGAGCATTAGGAAGAAAAACAGAAGAGCTAAAGGAACAGTTGAAACATCTGTCACAAAAATACACTGAAGTCGAAAACTAGAAAGAGAAACTACTAGAGTAAAAGCCCCAAAAGACTGCTGAGATCTTCACCATAAATATAATGCAGAAGCATGGTGTCCCAATGGAACAGGTGGAGATGGGAAATAATACCTCGCAATAGTACCTTTGTGAACTTAAGGGAGAAGCTGAAGAGCAAGCAAAGGTGTTGTGAGAAGGAGCAGCAGTTGTCAAGTCAAAGTAACTCTCCTGTAACCCTGCAAAACAGTTACAGGTTAAGGAGCACATTGAGAAGGACCATGCAATCTTGAAAGCAATTTTGAGAGAAAAGGAGGAGAATAAAATGGAAGAAGTCTCCAAGGTTCAGAGTACTGTACAGGAATTAAAGAAACTAGAGACCCTAAGATAAAGGGAAATATCTGAGCTGATCAGGTAGCTTGGGAGATCACTCTATAAAAGCAGTGGGGTCTCTAGAGCTACTAGTCGTTAAAATTAAAGGAAGAAGAAAAATACAGTTGTAATAAGTGTGCAAATGTTGACACTGAACCTGTGAAAAATGCATACAGGCTTAAGCTTTCTGTCAGTTTACGTGTAGATATGTGCACCCTGGTAAATTTCCCGAGGCCACTACCTAAAAATGTTCTGAAAACCAGTGGGCCTTAGCCTGACAATACTTTGTAAGGTGTGTAGGTAATTTCCAATAGGTAAATGCTGAAAAGCTGGAACCTATGGAAAGAATTCATATGTGAGGAACCTCAGATGGTGAATTTGGGAAAGTGGACTTCACAGAGGTAAAGCCTGGAAAGTATGGGTATTGTTATCTATTAGTAATAGTGGACACTTTTTCAGGCTGAGCTGAGGCATGTAATAATTCCTTGATTTGGCTTACTCTTAGCTGTGGGGTCTAAAGATGGGCCTGAGTTCATGGCCCAAGTTCTCAATTATTAATTAACACTCTAGGAATAAATTGGAACTTGCAATCCATTTATAGAACTGAGAGTTCAAGGCATTAGAAAGAATAAATATGCCCTCAAAGGAAACTAACTAAATTAAATACAGAGACTGTCCATGGCTTGGTGAGCATCCTCCACTTTGCTCTCCTTCGAGCAAGATGTAGCCCTTACGTTAAAGGATTTAATCATCTTGAAATACTTTAAGGTGGACCACCCCCTTTTGTTCCTAAATTTGGGAAGGCTATATTAACAGAAATGTCTAGCTACAATCTGCAGGCTTTACAACATATTCTTTTATGGACCAATCCTTTGGTAACCAAGGCCCACCGGCCACCTAAGAAAAACTCCACCTAAAGGGGAGGGGCTAAGATCGCGATGGAACAGCAGGGAAACACCACAGCTCTCCCCAACGAAATACAGAGTTTGGATTTCAATGCTCCATTTCTGCAAGTGACCCATAAAAAAAAGGCGATTACTCAGAGAGATACAGGAAGTGAAAAAAGCAAAGGGAAAAACCTACACAGACAGACAGTAAAGTGGGAAGACCCTTCCCCAAGCCTTGATGGTGATGGTGCTCCCCGCTGAACAGCTTAAGTGGTGAAGCTTTGTGCCAGCTTGCTTAAGTGGCCTGACTCTGGAGCCTCCTAGGACCACACACCCACAAACAACCCAAGGCTCACAGAAGACTCCCCAGGTCCAGTGCCAACCCAGAGAATACAAACCGAAATCTCAGAAGAGCCGGCATGAAGATTCCCCTCACCCTCCCTGGCATGGCGCCTCTGCCTGGCTGGTGCAAGCACCCCAACCCAGTCAGGAGCAGCAGCAGCTGTCAGCAGTTGTGAACGACTCTAGACTCACAGTGTGGCACCTCTGTCCTGCCGGTGTAAACAGCCTAGCCTAACCTGGAGGAGCAGCAGCAGCTGGCAGTAGTGGCAAACCACCCAGACTCTGGGCACAATGCCTCTTGGCACTAGCCCACAGGAACAACCCAGACCAGTCCGGGGTGGCAGTGATAACTGGGATGGGGACAGCTGCAGTGAACAACTCCAGACCCATGGCAGCTTGTGCCTCTCCATACTGGCCCACATAAGCAGCCCAGCCCAGCCTGAAGCAACAGCACTGGTTAACACCTCACTCCTGGTAGGGTGGAGGGCTTCTCCATACTGGTTTCATAAGCAGCCCAGCCCAGCCCATGGTGGCAAAGGTGGTGAACAACCCTAGACATGACGTAGAATGTGGTGCTGAACAACCCCAGAAAAGCCTCATGAACTTTCCTGTCTGGTCTGGCTTTGAACCTGAATACACAGATCTGACACTCCTGAGTAGCTACAATTACAGGCATATACACCAGCAGGGTCTAATTCTTGCCAACCCCTTCACTTTTTCTACAATAGATCATTTCTTAGTTCATACAAGGAATTTAAGCAAATACAAGAGAATCGACATAATACCCTGTATTCTATCTGACCATAGTGGAATCAAACTGGTTCTCAATAACAAGGCATAAATTAGAAAAAAACTTAAACACATGGAAATTAAACTGAACTAAGTTGAACAATACATGGGTCACAGAAGAAGTTAAAGTAGAAATTAAAAAGTTTCTACAATTCAGTGAAAATGAAGAAACATCACAAAGAAACCTATGGGACCCAACGAAAGCAGTCCTGAGGGGCAAATGTATTGCTCTCAGTGCACATATGAAGAAAACAGAGACCAAGTAAACAATCTTATGATACAACTAAAACTACTAGAGAAACAAGAAAAAAATTGAACCTAAAGTTGCTAGACAGAAAGAGATAACCGAAATAAGAGCTGAAATTAATGAGATAGAGACTGAGAAAATTATAAATAAAATTTATAAAACAAAAAACTGTTTTTAAGAAAAAAAATCAATTAAGACTGACGGACCACTGGCAAGAGAAACTAACAAAATAAGAGAGGAGACCCAAATAAATATTATCACAGATACCACAGGAAAAATTACAACAAACACCCAAGGCATCCAAACAATCATAAAGAAATAATTCCAGACTCTACTTACAAAGGAAGGAAAACCTAGCAGACATGGATGAATTTCTACAGAAATACAAATTGCTATCTCCCCTTTCCTTTTTGGACCTGCTTCTCCACCATGTATGGTTGGGTTAGCAGTTCGGTAAATAAATTTCTTTTCCTGCCTTAAAAGTGTTTAGTATTCTCTTCATAGGCTACCAAATGAAACTTACCTATTTAATGTTCCTTACATATGATTCTGTAACTCAGATGGGGTTTTTGAGTTGGAAATGTTAGAATTTCCTAACCATTCCTTTTCTGTGAACTAAACTGCCTTGAGACACCACAGGAGACTTTTCACCAATACCATTGCTGGCCTTCACATCCACGTCCACACCACTTCTCTTCTCTGGTGAGTGAAACTACTCTCTACGGCTCTCTGTTGCTCAATCTCTGTTCAGATGTGGCACCGTGATAGAGAGTTTCTATAGCCTTAATCGGAAAGGCTGGTCACCTCCAAACCCAATGTTGCTTGGTTATGGGATCTTGGCCATTTCTCTCTAGACTGCTCTAGGGGAAGTAGGGACATTGCTTCTGCCTGGTCAGCTCTCCTTCTCTCACCAGACCGACTGGCCTACTCATTTAACGGGGTGCTACGAGTCATGCCCGAGCCATGAAACCCCTCTGATATGCCTCTTGTGCTCCCTGGATAGCCAGAGCACCTAATATTTTTATGCTGTTCTTAGATTTAGACAATTTTTGCCTCTGCAATGGTAAATGTTCTGAAGTCTTTTCACTTTCAGGATCTCTTTGCTCTCTGCTAATCATGTCCAACTTTCTATATCTCTCCATTTCTTTTCTACAACTATTTGTATTGTGCCATGAAGCATGTGACATGGGCTGGGTCCAGGGGACCCATTTTAGGTTCCCTCTAAAAGGCTAGCCAAACTAGGCTTCATTTTTGTTCAGGCTTTCTTTGCATTTTCTTTTTAGAAATTTGCCATCTTGAGTTCGCCATCTTGGTCAAATGGTGGGTGAAGGATTTGGCCCCCTCCAATCCTTACCCTTCCACCAAGCTTTCTTCTCCTCCATCCATCTATTCAAATGTGCCTTGCTAACAAGTTGCTCTTTTCACAGACTCTGATAACTGTGGCCCAACCATCTGATGTGCTTTGTTAGCAAAGATGTCAGAACATTGTTGTCTAAAATTTTAGGATTTGAGTTTTGCCTTTTTTGTTTTGTCTTGTTTAGGCTAGTACTGACTATGTGATTCTAAAATATTGGGCATATTTGTGCCCATTGTGTCATTGCAGAATATTTGGTCAATTCTTGATAAGGACCAGGTAAGCTCTACTTATTCTATTTGAACTTCTTGTTGCTTTAATTGGAAATAACAAAGAATTTTTGTGACAAAATTTGCAATTCAAATCCAGCCCGGGGTGAAATATCCCTAAGACTCCATCTCACAACTAACCTGCAAAAAGCCAGGCTGGAAGCTTGGACTGAGCCTCTTATCTCCAACAAGAAAACACTGCAAGAGTTTCTATAACTCAAAGTGGTAGAGTGCTAGCCTTGAACTAAGGGATAGTGCCCAGGAATTGAATTCAAACCTCCTTTAATACCAACTGGGACAAACCATCCTACCAAGACACTTAGACTCAGCCAGTCTGCAGAAGAAAGGAACATGGAAAAGAGTAATAGGACATGATACCACATCAGCCACTTTGTGCCTGCCCTTTCAAAAGTAACCAGAGCAGGGAGGTCAATGGAAGTAAGAAGACTGTCCATCTAATGACCATACCTGTCTACCTTTCAATTGGACAGGAATTTATATTCTTGCCTTTGTCACTTGACTTGTTCTCTACCTAGTCGCCAGATGTCAGAAGTAGCTAGGGATATTTCTAACAACATTTTCAGCCCCAAGTCCTTCCTCTTGCCAATTTTTGCTCTCTAGTATTTTTTCAGTCCCTCAATGCCTTATGAGATGACTCCATACTTCGTCCAAGAGACTTGCCTCCTCCAGATTTCATCACAGGACTCATTGTCCAAGTGACAGCTGTTGCCTGCTGCCTTCTCTCAGAGGGGATCTCATTTCAACCTTTTACCCATACTGTTGATACCCCTTGCAAACAGGAAATAGCCAGAGAGGATCTTCACCTTTTTTCAAAATTATCAAAAGGCTGGAATGTAAGGTCTGAACAGGAACACCTCCCTCCTTCTTGGATAAGTTTCCGCCCAATATCTGTTACATAGGTAACTAACAGACCTGGAAGCAGTCACCTTCTCCTCCTGCTAGATCACATCCTGGGCCACCTCTGGTCACAAGCCTCCCATCTGACTTTAGGAGGGTACCAGGTCCTGAGGTCACATCGAGATCCAGTGTGTCTACACTTTTCCCCACCTGGCCAACTTTTTCCTTTCCCTAACCTAATTAAGTTCTGGCCCAGAGGTGGTCGCCCCCTTCCTTTTAAGCCATGCTTCTCCACCATACATGGTGAGGGCAGCAGTTCAGTAAATAAAATTTTTTTCTGCCTGAAAAATAAGAAATACAAATTGCCCAAACAGAACCAAGAAGAAAGAAATCAATTAAACATGTTAATTTCCCTACAATGAGATAGTAGAAGTAACCAGAAATCTTCCAACAAGAAAATCCCAGGACCTGATGGATTCACTACAGAATTCTATAAGACCTCAAGCTCTTCAGAGAAATAGAAACAGAGGGTGTAATCCCAAACTCATTCTATGAAGCCGATATCACATTCATCTCCAAACCAGGCAAAGACCCAACAAAAAAAGAACTACACACCAATCTGTTTGATTAAGACAGATACAAAGCTCCTCAATAAAATTGCAGCCAACAGAATCCAGAAACATTTCAAAAAAATCATACATTATGACCAAGTTGGTTTCATTCCAGAGATGCAGGGATTGTTTAACATATGTAAGTCAATAAATCTCATCCATCACAGCAACAGATCCAAGGTCAAGAACCACATGATTATCTCCATTGATGCAGAAAAAGCTTTTGATAAAATTCAGCACTCATTTATGTTAAAGGCTATGGAAAAAATAGGAATAGAAGGAACATTTCATATTATAATAAAAGTCTTACATGGCACATCAAAGGCCAATATTATACTTAATATGGGAAAACTACAACCAATTCCCCTAAAAACAGGAACAAGGTAAGGATGCCCACTCTATCCACGCTTCTTCAATATAGTTCTGGAATTCTTAGACAGAGCAATAAGTCAAGAGAAAGACATTAAAGGGATCCACATAGGAGAGGAAGAAGATAAACTATCTCTTTTTGCAGATGGCATTATTTTATAAATAACTGATCCCTAAAGCTCCATCCCCAAACTCTTAGAGCTTATAAAGCCATTTGGCAAAGTAGCAGGATACAAATTAACCCACAGAAACCAATCGCTTTTCTGTATACTAACAATGTACAAATAGAAAGGGAAATCAAAGAAACAACCCCATTCACAATAACATCAAAATAAAAAGTGTCCAGGAGTTAACTTAACTAAAGATATAGAGGGTCTGTTTCATGAAAACTATAAAAGCCTAAAAAAAAGAATCATAAAGATTACCAGCAAATGGGAAGAAATGGAAAAAATATTTACCAGCAAAATAACAGTCAAGCGTCTAATATCCATTATATTATAATATCCATTATATTATATATGGTGAAGTCAAGAAACTAACCCTTCACAAACCTAACAAACCAATCTTGAAATGGTCAAGGAAGCTAAAGAGAGACTTATTAGAAGAGATAAAAACGGCAAAGAAATACATGAGGAAATGATCATCATCCCTGGCTGTAAGGGAAATGCAATTAAAAACAACTCTGAGATACCACCTTACCCCAATCAGATTGGCCCACATTCTAAATTAAGCCAATGACAAATGCTGGAAAGGATACAAAGAAAGAAACATTACTACATTGTTAGTGGGAATGTATACTAATACCACCACTTTGTAAAGCATTCTGGAGGTACTTATGAAAGCTAAATATCCACCTGTCCTATGAACTGGCCATACCACTCCTAAGCATTTACTCTGAACAACAGAAACCAGTGTACATAGACATACACACCTCTATGATTGCTGCAGCACTGTTCACAATAGCCAAGATTTGGAAAAAAAACCCAGATAAGCCACAAATGATAAGTGTACCCAAAAAATGTGGAACCTATATACAATGGAATACCATGTAGCCATTAGAAAAGACAAAATGAAGGTATTTGCAGGGAAATGGATGGAACTAGACCATATTATTTGAGTGAGATAAGCCAGGAACAATGAAACAAATGGCATAGTGTCTACCTGATACATGGATGCTAAAGCCAAAATGCAAGAAGGTATGACAAAGTAAACAGGACTCAAGAAACAATGGACAGCCACTCATTTTGTTGTATCACCATTAATGACTCCATGTTCTTGACTATGTATTCTGCAGAAATATTCACGCAATGGAGGGAAGCCAGGAGGAGGAACACAATAAGTGGAAAATGGAACAACATACAACAAAGGGGCCCATCAGCTGCACTGGACATAGAAGAAAAATAACTAAGCAACCCAAACACAGTGATGGGAAGAGATGAATGAGAGGGAAAGAGGGCAAGATGGAATAGCCTACATTAAGCAAAAGGAAAAAAAATGTAAATATCACCTGAGGTGGGAAAAATAATTTGGATTGTAAAAGCTCATAGAATTAACAAACTTTGGAATATGATAACAATAATTTGCCTTGTCAAGGTTGAAATGTGTTTGTGACTTTAACTAAGTATCACAATTCCACAATACTGTGAAATATGTGAAATATATGTAATCACCTATCTCAATTTTTACAAAAAATTGTGAGAAGGGAAGGGTTAGGAGGAATGGGTGACAATGTTGTCAGACACCTTGTATTTGTGTACTGTTTTTTAGAATGGGAAATTCTTTGTAAAACTATTTAAATATAATAATAATAAAAAGTGTTTAAAAATAAACATTAGGATGAAAATAAAAATTTCAAGTATAAAATAAGAAATTAAATCCAGTTGGAAGGAAATTTTCTTTGAGGAGAGTAGTTTAGTTTATTCTATAGTGTCTCACTTCAGAAGTAAATTAAAAAACTAGACCCCAGGTAAGTGAAATAAACTAAGAAATGGAGTTCAAAAAAGAAAATAAGAAACTCCACCCACTCTTTCTTGCCTGGACAGCTGGAGTGGATAAAAATTCATCATGCTCCTGAATTGGAACCGAAGTGGCAAAGACCTTATTGGTGGTGCTAACTTCACTGTCACCTATTGAATTAGCACGAAAACAGCATTGGATCCATCAGTCTCAAGTGGAATAGGTAGTGGAACAATATACAGAGAAGGCTGCAAGATGGACTGTTAAGGATAAAACTTACTAAGTGTTAATTAGTGTTAACTAGTGTGTTTCCATAATTTACTTGTTTTCTATTAAATTTACCTTTTAAACCTGTTCATTGGGTGGAGAGAAGGGAATTTTTAGGATTTGGTTAGAAGGAATCAAGGATTTGATTGGACATGAAAAACATTGAGGGATATATGACGCAGCATGGTCCTAATAATGAGCAGGGCCCACTAATCAATGTTGCCCCATGACCTGGCCCACTGGCGTGCATGTGGCATGCCACACAAGTGAGCAGGGCATGCTGTTGGAGGGGGTAGGATGTCATCCTCACATAATGAACTTTGAAGAATTGATTGGGAACAAATAGTTTGTGAAGTGATGGTTGAAAACTGTTAGGTAGGAAACCCACTGGAGTGATGGAGGGGTTCAACCTATATATAGGCTGCATGGTCAGAGCAATGGAATTGGAGAAAATCAAGGAATGACCTGCAAGGAAGGAAGTGGTGAGACAGCAGGAGGGGAAAGACCTTGGAGAAGAGGAATTTGAGGGAGAGCAGAAGGGGAAGGAAGCCAATTGGCTACCAGTCCAGAGAAGTGTAGTGGAGAGGCCTAAAGAGAAGAAGGAAGTGATGGAAGGGAAAAAGGGAAATGAAGGAAAAGTCTATAAAGAAGGAAGGAATAAGGGAAAAGAAAAACTCTTACCTATTGAAGTTTGGGGCGTGGAGATGATAATTTGGTGGGTTGGTCTTTTGCAAACCAATTAACTATGCCTATTGGACGTCTGAGGTTTGGTGGTTGGGGTTGGGCTGTCACTGAGTGTACAGCCCAGAACAAGGTAAATGGAGGCCCATTTCTAGTGTAAATAAAGTTATCGTCAATGTGCCTCATTGGATTGTCTTGTGTTTTATGCATCATAAGTGTGCAAGTTCACAAGATGATAGGCTCAAAGGCCACGAGTTTTGTAAAATTTTATGAGGTCATAATAGGTTTGAAAAACCCAATGGAACAGTGATATCACAATGGCAATATGATGGCACAATATCGAGTGATAATAATATTTTGATGTAATACTTAGTTGGTGATGCTATAATGGTGATGAGGTCACAGTAGGTTTACCATGTTACAATAGGTCACAATAGGTTTTTCTTTTAATTGTGAAAATACTGTACAGAGGGTTTACAATTCCAGGGGCAAGATAATGAGTACATTTCTTATCAAGCATTGTAGCCTCCTCCTTTGTTTCCCCTTTTCATCCCTTCCCATACTTACCTGGCAGGGGAAATACCACGATCACACAATAGGTTTATGAAGACAGTTATGATGACCGTTATGATGTCAGTTCCACCCAGGAGAAAGTCACCCAGCCCAGGCAGAAAAATTCGGCCCACATAGGAGTGACTTTCTTCACCAGGTAAACACAGCCAGAGACTGCCTCTCCCTACAACAGCCTAGACAAACAATTGAAATTCAGTAAACATAAACCCCGAGAAAAGCTCCAAGCTGGGCTCTGTGAGTGTCTCAGGAGTTAGCCCCTCAGGGAAAACTACTGTTTCCTGAAAGACCTCAACCCTACCCAGAACCTAGCCTCATCACAGCATCTCCAAACTAGAGGAAACAGCCATCTTCCTCTTTTGTGATATGCCAAGCAGATCTCCCTCCCACTGAACTAGCCTGTGAGGAGGATCAAAAAATAGGCCTAACACAGAGCAGTTTCTGCCTGCCCAAAAAGACAAGAAACCAATCAAGCCATAGGAAAACCAAACACCAAAAGCAGACCCGAGACTCTACCAAGAGACTCGTTATGGACACTGGGAGATACAGGGTCTTCACATTCACCCCCCCCCCAAAAAAACAAATAATCAAGTAACTCTTTTTTAAAACTTTTCTTAAATTTTTATTTTTTTAAAGTGTTTTCTGTTAATCTTTTTTTCTCATAATTTTTATTTTTGTGGTGTGTGTGTGTGTGTGTGTGTGTGTGTGTGTGTGTGTGTGTGTGTGTGTGTGTGTTTAATCTCATTTGAGCTTTTGGTCCTTTTTTATTGTTTTCATTTTTTTCTCTCTTTTTTTTGGATGACTTAATTACTGTTCTGCTCATCCCAAGATATATACCTGTCATCAATTATTAGACCTTATTCCCTATTGTGTACATACTTAATCCAGAAATTTATTACTAAATTCACAACCTCTTAGGCTTAACTTCTTTAAAAGCAGTATAATCGCTTTATACCTACATAATTATCAAGTAACTAATTTTAGTATTTTTTATTTTTTTTGCTTTCTTGTTTCTTTCTATCCCTCCGCTACTCTCATCCTATCCTTTTCTTCTCTCGGTAGCATTTCTTTAAACGTACATAATTTTTAAGTGTTTCACTTCTTAAATTTAGTTTTTGTTTTTCCAATTTGCATTTTTTAATTTTTTTATTTTTTTTTTTAATTTTAATTTTAATTTTTTGTGACCATACTGTACAGAGGGATTACAAGTACATGGGCAAGATAATGAGTACATCTCTTATCAAGCATTGTAGCCTCCTGCTTGGTTTACCCTTCACATCCCTTCCCACGCTCACCCCCAGACCCCCACGCAATCATCCCACCCCACCCCCATAACCCAAACCAAAGTTGAAAAGTTCGTTTTCGACATAACAACTTGTACTTCTCATTGTTGCAACAGGTCCCCCTGTATCCTTAAACCACTTGTTTTTCCCCATCTCCTCCACAAATTATACCGACATCAAATATAGTGAAAGCAGGGGTCATTCTGTGGGGGAGAGACATACAAAGCAACAAAGAAATAATCTTATAAATGCTTTAGAAACAAAGGCATGAGAGAAAAAAAAATTAAAATACATATCTAAGGGTTCATTTTCCTAACATAACATTATCTGACCATTTCTATTTGACTCATACATATACTAGATATTTGAAATAAGGGAAACCATGGGACCTATATTTCTTAGGGCTTGGCTTACTTTATTAAATATAATTTTTTCCAAGTCTTTTCATTTCCTAACAAATGGGGCAATGTCATTCTTTCTGATGGAGGCATAGAATTCCATTTTGTATATATACCACATTTTCTTGATCCATTCATCTACTGAGGGGCATCTGGGTTGGTTCCATATCTTAGCTATGGTAAATAATGCTGCAATAAACATAGTTGTGCTGGTAGATTTAGTGTGGTCTTGTTTGTAAACATTTGGGTAAATGCCCAAAAGTGGCATGGCTGGGTCATAGGGGAGCTCTATGTGAAGTATGTTGAGGAACCTCCATACTGCTTTCCAAGTGGTTGAACAAGTTTACACTCCCAACAACAAAGAAGTGAGGTTCCCTTCTCTCCACATCCCTTCCAGCATCTGTTGTTGTTAGAGTTCTTGATTTTTGCGATTCTAACTGGAGTGAGGTGGTATCTCAATGTTGTTTTGATTTGCATTTTTTCATGGCTAGGGAGGTTGAGCATTTCTTCATGTGTCTATTGGCCATCTTCCTTTCCTCTTCAGAGAAGTTTCTCATGAAGTCTTTAGCCCACTTATTAAATGGGCAGTTGTTTTGTTGAGGATTTGTTGTTGGGGGATTTAATTTTTTGAGTTCCAAGTATATTTTAGATATGAGACCCTTGTCTGTTGTGTGGCTAGTGAAGATCTTCTCCAAATCCGTGATGCTTTCTATTGATCTTGCTAGCTATGTCCTTTGCCATGCAGAAGCTCTGCAACTTCATGCAATCCCATTTGTCCAAGCTTTCTTTGATTTTCTGTGTTTCTGGGTCTCTATTTAGAAAATTTCGGCATGTGCCAAGGAGACCTAGGGTTTCTCCTATTCCATCCTGTAATGTTTTCATATTGTCTGCTTTGGTTCTGAGGTCTTTGATCCATTTGGAGTTGATTCTGGTGTAGGGTGATATATAAGGATCTAGATTTAGTTTTCTACAAGTAGTTAACCAATTTTGCCAGCACCATTTACTGAAGAGGCTGTCTTTCTTCCATTGCATTTTTTTAGCTCCCTTATCGAAGATTAGATGCCTATATGCCTGTAGGTTCATTTCTGGGTTTTCAATTCTATTCCATTGGTCCTGAGGTCTGTTCTTATGCCAGTACCAAGCTCTTTTGATTACTATGGCTTTATAGTAGAGTTTGAAATTTGCTATTGATATATCTCCAGCAGTGTTCTTTCCGTTGAGGAGAGTTTTTATTATTCGGGGACTTTTATTGTTCCATATGAATTTTTTGGATGGCCTCTTCTATTTCCTTGAAGAATAAGGTAGGAATTTTGATAGGTATCACGTTAAATTTGTAGATATCCTTGGGAAGTATTGCAATTTTCACGATGTTAATCTTTCCAATCCAGCAGCATGGGAGATTTTCCAATTTTCTAAGTTGTGTTTTGATATCCTTTTTCAAGGTTTTAAAGTTTTAATCATAGAGGTCCTTCACTTCTTTGGTTAAGTTAATTCCTAGGTATTTTATTTTTTGTGGGGCTATTACAAATGGAGTTGCTTTCGTAATTTCAGCCCCACTTTTCTCATTGTTGGCATAAAGAAAAGCCCTTGATTTTGGGGGTTAATTTTATACCCTGCTACTCTGCCAAAGTTTTGAATCAACTATAGTAATTTGGCAGTGGAGTCTATGGGATTCGTTAAATACAAGTTAAGGTCATCTGCAAAGAGGGAGAGTTTTATTTATTCTTTCCCTATTTGGATCCCCTTTATGTTTGAATCTTGTCTTATTGATGTAGCTAGGCATTCTAATACTAGATTGAAGACAAGTGGAGAGAGTGCACATCCTTGTCTTGTTCCTGAGTTAAGAGGAAATGGCTTTAGTTTTTTACCATTAAGTATAATGCTGGCTGTAGGTTTGTCATATACAGCCTTTATTGTATTGAGGAATGTTCCATGGATTCCTAATCTTTCCAAAAGCTTCATCATAAAGTGGTGTTGGATCTTGTCGAATGCTTTTTCTGCATCTATTGAGATAACCATGTGGTTCTTATTCTTGCTCCTGTTGATGAGATGAATAATTGATTTGCATATATTGAACTAGGTTTGCATCCCTGAAATGAATCTTGTTTGATCGTGGTGTATGAGTTTTTGGATGAATTTTTGAAGTCGATTGGGCAAAATTTTGTTGAGAAGTTTTGCATCAATGTTCATCAAAGAAATAGGTCTATAGTTTTCATTCTTTGATGAGTCCCTGCTTGGTTTGTGATGACGGTAATGATGGCTTCATAGAATGTGTTCGGTAGTGCACTTTCTCTTTCAATTTCATTGAAGAGTTGAAGGAGTATTACTGTGAGCTCTGTTTGAAGGCCTTTGAAAATTCCCCTGTAAAACCATCTGGTCCTGGACTTTTCTTAGCTGGGAGGTCTTTTATTGCTGTTTATATTACAATGCTTGATTGGGGCCTGTTCAGATGGTTTAACTCATCTTGGTTTTGTTTTCGCATGTCAATATTTGCTAGGAAAAAGTCCATTTCTGTCAAGTTCTCAAACTTATTAGCATAAAGTTTTGAGAAGTATTCCCTTATAATATTCTGAATCTTGGTTTTGTCCTTGGTGATGTTTCTATTCTCATCTCTGAGTATATGTGTTTGTGTGTGTTCTCTTCTTTTTCTGATAAGATTTGCTAAGGGTCTGTCAATTTTGTTAACTTATTTGAAGAACCAACTCTTAGTTTTGTTGATTCTTTCTATAGTTTTTTTTATCCTAATTCATTTAATTCTGATTTAATTTTAATTATTTCTTTCCATCTACTGGATTGGGGTTTATCTTGATGCTCTTTTTCAAGGAGGTTTAGATTTGTCATTAAATTTTTGGTTTCAGATCTCTCCAATTCGTTGATTAGGAGTTCAGAGCTATAAACTTGCCTCTGAGTACTGCTTTTGCTGTGTTCCAGAGGAGCAGATAATTTGTGTGTTTATTTTTGTTGAATAGCATGAACATTTGAATTTCCTTTCTAATCTCTTCTATGACCCACTCATGATTCAGCAGTGTGTTGTTCAGCCTCCATATGATACCGGACTTTCTTTGGTGGCTTTGGTGTTGAGTTCTAATTTTGTTCCCTTCTGGTAAGAGAGAATTCAAGGTATAACTTCAATGTTTCTGAATTTAGACAAGTTTGCTTTGTGGCCTTAAATGTGGTCTATTTTAGAAAACGTTCCATGTGCTGCTGAAAAAAACGTGTATTCTGATGCTGCTGGGTAAAATGTTCGGTAGATGTCTGTTAAATCTACTTTATCTATGCAGCTGCTTAGATCTGAGTTTTTTCTGTTGAGTTTTTGCCGTGTTGATCTATTTTGTGGGGAGAGTGGTGTGTTAAAATCCCCAACAATTAATGTCTTTGGATCTTTGTGGGATTTGAGGGAAAGTAGTGTTTCTTGGATAAATTTGGGTGCTCCCTTGTTTGGCGAATAGGTCTTTTGAATTGAAATATCCTCCTGAAGGAAAGTTCCCTTAATTAGTATGTATCGACCTTCTTTATCTCTTCTCACAAATTTTAATTTGAAGTCTATTTTATCTGATATTAGGATTGCAACACCCGCCTGTTTATGAGGGCCGTTTGCTTGGTAGATTTTGCTCCAGCCTTTAAATTGAAAATGTGTTTGTTTTTACGGGCAAGATGTGACTCCTGAAGCCAGTAGATAGAACGGTCTTGTTTTTTAATCCAAATAGACTGTCTATGTCGCTTAATTGGAGAGGTAAGTACACTAATGTTGATAGATAGGACTGAGAGATACTTGGCAATTCCTGCCATGTTATCCACCTTCTTGGGCGCTGTTAAAACTGGGTTCTTCCTATGGTTCTTGGATTCTCAGTTTGGGTTCATTTTCTTGGCCTTTATTATGTTCTTGTTGGTTGTCTATGTTTAGGGTATCTTTAAGAATCTTTTGTAGGGCTGGTTTGGTGGAGATGTATGGTTTCAATTTTTCTTTGCTATGGAAGGTTTTTATTTGGCCTTCAGTTATGAAGGAGAGTTTAGCTGGGTGCAGTATTCTTGGTTGATAGTTGTTTGATTTTAGGGCATGGCATACATCATTCCAGACTCTTCTTGCTTTGATTGTCACTGCTGAGAAATCTGAGTTGATTCTAATGGTTTTCCTTTGTAGGTGATTAATCTTTTCTCCTTGACAGCTTTAAGGATTTTTTCCTTGGTCTGTGTTGATCCTTTGTGGATTATAATATGAAGGAGGGATGTCCTATTCTGGTCTGGTCTATTTGGAATTCTATAAGCTTCTTGTATCTGAATCGGCCTATCTTTTTGCATGTTTGGTAAGTTCTCTGCTAGGATCCTGTTAAACAAATTTCCTAGACCATTAACTACTGTTTCTAGATATTCTTCTTCACATTTTCCTTAGATTAGGCCTTCTAATGGTGTCTTCTAAGTGTTTGATAGATCGATCATAATTCTTGAACTTGTCTTGGATGGTTGTACGTTCTTTCTCTAAAATATCTAGGCTGTCTTCAATCCCCGAGATTCAATCTTTTGTATGGTGTAACCTGCTGTCAAGACTTTCTACTTTGTTTTTTATTTCTTTTGCTTCTAATTGGTCAGCTTTGATGGATTCAAATTCTTTGTTGAAGCTTTGTTTTAGATCTTATATGAACTTCTTTACTTCCTTAATTTGGTGTTCAGTGTTTATTCTCAGTTCACTTAGTTGATTGGTTATGGTTTCCTTGGACTCCCATTCCTTCTGTTGGGTTCCATTCAGCATTCCCTTTTTAGTCTCCCTGACTTCCTTAGCTCTTTGTTAATGGATCCTATGAATGCCTTTAGTGATCTTTGTGTATTCTCTTCCTGCTCTCTCAATTCCTGCCTAACTCTTTGCTTAGCTTCTTCCCGCTCCCGTTCCTGCCATTCCTCTAGTTCTCTTTGAGTGTTCTCAGCCTGTTCACACCATTCCTGCCTTTGTCTTTGAGTATTCTCTAGCTGCTCACACATATCCTGTATTAGGTTTTTGTGTAGCTTCCTCACCCTCATGATATTCCTGTATAAACCTTTGGATTGCCTCCTCTCTCTACCTCTCACGCTCATACAGAGTCCTTTGTATGTTTTCATTCTTTTCATTTATCATGTTTGCCAGCAGTGTTTGCAGAGCATTTTGAGAACTCTCCTCTAGATTATTCATTATCTGTTCTGTCCCCTGATTATCAAGAGTGGGGGTTGAGATACCCGGACTTGCCCTTTTTCTTGTATTTTTCCGGCTTACTCTGCCCATTTGGGATGAAAATAACACCAGTTTTGTGCTAGAACACTTTCTTAAGGCATGCATCATCCAGAGTCTAAATTTGCACAGTCAATAGTCTACAGATACAGTCTAGTTCAACATATATATCTATTCAACATCAAACAACTGTATATGAATGGGCTACGAACCGCAAAGGAGATTTTGGAAGACCAGAAATTGTTAGGGTTAGGGAGAGAAGGGGGTAAAAAATGGGAATAGAATGAATTGGGAAGGCACTGGGAGAGTTAACTAAGTCCTAATCTCAAAGCAGGAAATAGGTTGGGTAGGATAAAAGTAGAGAGAGAGAAAAAAAGAAGAAAGAGAAAGGGAAACGAGACCAGAAAAAATGGAAAATTAAAAATTAATAATATTGTGCCGAAATGAAAAAAATCTATCTAGAGTAGAACGTGAATATAATGAGAGAAGGGGAGGGCTATAAAGGAGATGTGAAAAACTTAAAAATAAAAATGCTTGGGGCTGGGAAGGTGGCTCAGTGGTAGAGCGCTTGCCTTGCATGCCTGAGGCCTTGGTTCGATTCCCAGAACCACATAAGCAAAAAGAAAAAAGCTGGAAGTGGCGCTGTGGCTCAAGTGGTAGAGCACTAGCCTTGAGCTGAAGAGCTGAGGGACAGGGCCCATGCCCAGAATTCAGGCCCCACAACCGGACCCAAAATAAATAAATAAATAAATAAAAATGCTTAAAATATTTTATAGGAATAAAGATGTAGTACTGCTATTAAGGAATTTAAGTCTCAGAGATTTTGAATTGAGTAATAAATTTGTGGATTAAGTGTGTACACAAATGGAAATAGGGTCTAATAGTCAACTACGGGTTTATCTAAGGATGTGCAGGACAATAATTAAGTCACATAAAGAAGAACGAAACAGAGGAAAACATGAAAAGGATAAGAAAGGAAAAAAAATCAGACATTCAGTAGAGCTAAACAAAAAACAAAAAGATAATTAAAAAAAGGAGAAAGAATACAAAAAATAGAAAGAAAAACGCACACACACATGTATCCCTAAAATAAAAATTATAAGAGAAAAAAAAGTTTCTGGAAAACAATTTTTTTCAAAAAATGTAAAAATTAAAGATTAAAAGAAGTATAAAAAATGTTGTTTGATTTTTGTGTCTCCCTTGTGTCTGTATCCAGCCTCTTTTTGGAATTCTCTGGACTGCTTGTGGTCCTGTGGCTTGGTTGGTTACTTAAGTCAATTTTTTGGAACAGGCAGAAAAATGCTCTGCTTTCACCCAGGATTTTGCAATCCTCCTCCAAGCCTAGTTCAATAGGAGGCAGATCTGCTTTGAGTATCACAAAAGAGGGAGATGCTGTGATGAGGCTAGGTTCTTGGTAGAGTTGAGGTCTTTCAGCAAACAGTAGCTTTTCCCTGAGGGGCGAGTTTGTGAGAAACAGAGCCCAGACTGGAGCCTTTCTCAGGGTTTCTGTTTACCGAATTTCAATTGATTGTCCAGGCTGCTAAAGGGAGGGGCAGCCTCTGGCTCTGATTACCTAGTGAAGAAAGCCACTCCTAGGGCTAGCGCCCCAGCTGGGTGACTTCTCTGGGTGGAGCTGAGTCTGGCAGGTCACGCTGTTAAGTTCTTGGGACCTGCTAAAGGACTCTAGTTTAATTTCAAGGCCTGAGTTGGAGCTAGCAGCTCCGCCAAGCTTTGTCAGTATCCAAGATGGAGATCTCCATTCCTGGGGGGAGGATGGGTGGCCTTCCCTCCTCTGCTCCCTGAGAAGGAGTGAGGACATCAGGCTTCTACTCACGCCCATTCTTGGTTACTGAGTCATCTCTGGTCTGCAAACTGCAGGATGAAGATGTCCATTCCTTGTAGGTTCTTGCTGGTGTTGAGTAGAATCTGCTTGCCTGCTGCGTCTGGCTCCTTCGTTCAGGACTCTATGTGATTCAGGTATGGCATCTGCGGCCCCACCAACACCACTGCCTCTACCGCCGCAGCTGCTGGTAAAAGCTCAGAGCTATCTCCTTGCCTGAATTTTCCCTCCCTGGCCTAACTCTCGGACCTGTGTTGGCACATTGGTGTGACTTTCTGGCTTAGGATTGTTCACTGGAACTCTAAAACTACTTTCTATGGGAGAGCTTGTTTAGTCTCCAGCTTCTCCTCCACCATCTTATACAGTCACCCCTCTTTTTTTTTTATATTTCTCTCCTGTCATTCTGTCCAATCCATTTTCCTCTCTGAGATTAGGAATTGGTTAAATTTACGCTCCTTTTACCCCTCCACATCCCTCTAGTACTATTTGTCCCCACATTTCTCCCTAAAGCTAATAATTTCTGGTTTGCCAAATCATTTTTTGTTGTTTGTAGCACAGTAATACATAGTTGTTTGATGTTGAATAGATTGTATCTGTTGAATTAGATTGTATCTGAAGCCATTTTGATTGTGCAATTATAGGACTCTGGCTGATGCTTGCCTTAAAATAATGTTCTAGCACAAAATTGGTGTTACCTTCATACTAAATGGGCAGAAAAAGCTGAAAAGAACAATAAAAATGGCAAGTCAAGGTATCTCAACTCCCACTCATGTTAATCAGGTGACAAAATTGTAATGAATATTCCAGAGAAGCTCCATAAAAACCTGTACATACACTACTAGTAAACATGGTGAATGAAATGATTGACCTTGCAAAGGACTCAGTGTGAGCGTGAAAGGGACTGAGAGGAGGCAAACCAAAGATTAATACAGGAATCATGTAAGTATTAGGAAGTTACTTAAAGATTAATGCAGGAATTGCATAAGCAGGTTGAAAAAAGTCAAAGATAAATACAGGAAATGCATGAGCAAGCAGAGCACAGCCATAGAGAATTACTGGAATTGTGTGAACATGACGAAACTAATCAAAGAACAATACAGGAATTATGAGAGCAGGATGAGACTAGACAAAGATAAATAGAGGCAGTCACAGAATCCATAAACAGACTGCTGAAGGAAGTCAGGGAGACCACAAATGGAATGCTGAATGTAGCACTACAGAAAGAATGGGTGTCCAGGGAAACCATAACCAATAAACAAATTGATTTGAGAAACTGAACACAAAATTAAGGAAGTAAAGAATTTCATACAAGATCTAAAACAAAGCTCCAACAAAATTTTAGAAGCCATCAAAGCCAACCAATTAGAAGAAAAAGAAGTTAAAAAACGTAGAAAGTCTTGACAGTAGGTTAGAACATCCAGAAGATTGAATCTCGGGGATTAAAAACGGCCTATATATTATAGACAAAAAACATAAAACTATGCAAGACAAATCCAAAAAATATGATAGATCTATTCAACATTTGGAAGACACCATCAGAAGGCCTAATCTGAGGATATGGGTGTAGAGGAGCACCTAGAAAAAGAAGTTAATGGTCCAGAAAACTTATTTAACAGAAACCTAGCAGAGAACTTCCCATACATACAAAAAGATAGGCCTATTCAGACATAAGAAGCTTATAAAACCCCAAATAGACCAGACCAGAACAAGATAACCCACTGTCACCTTATAATCTTCACAGGATCAATTCAGACCAAGGAATGGAGCCTTAAAGATCTCAAGGAGAAAAGAACAATCACCTATAAACAGAAACCAATTAGAATCATCCCAGATTTCTCAGCAGAGCCGATTAAAGCAAGAAGAGCCTAAAATGGTGTAAGCCATGCGATAAGACAAACAATTAACAACCAAGAATACTGTACCCAGCTAAACTATCCTTCATAACCGAAGGTCAAATAAAAAGTTTCCATAGCAAAGAAACATTGAAACAATATATCTCCACCAAACCAGCCTTACAAAAGACAAAATATCCTACACATAGAAAACAAACAAGACCACAGTAAGAGCCAAGAAACAGTATCCAAAGGAATAAAATTAGAACTCAACACCCTTTGTGATAAAAGACCTATAAAAACTATGAATCCAGTCAACATTCCTCAATACCATAAAGGCAGTATATGACAACCCTACAGCCAGCATTGTACTTAATGGTGAAAACCTAAAGCCATTTCTTCCTAACTCAGGAACGAGACAAGGATGTCCACTCTCTCCATTTCTCTTCAATTTAGTATTAGAATGCCTAACTACAGCAAAAGACAAGATGCAAACATAAAAGGGAACCAAATCGGGAAAGATGATTTAAAACTCTCCCTATATGCAGATGACATGATGTTATATTTAAATAATCCCACCGACTCCACTCCGAAATTATTCATGCTGATTCAAACGTTGGCAAAGTTACAAGGGAAAAATTAACTCTTGAAATCAATGGATTTTTTTGTATGCCATCAATGAGAAAACCTGGCTGAAATCAGGAAAGCAACTCCATTCATAATAGCCCACAAGAAATAAAATGCCTAGGTATTAACTTAATCAAAGATGTGAGGTATCTTTATGATGCAAACATTCAAAACCTGAAAAAGGAAATGAAAATGGAACTTAGAAATTGGAAAAACCTACCATGCTCCTGGATTTGTAGAGTCAAATCCTGAAAATGGCAATACTTCCCTAGGCTATCTACAAATTCAATGTGATGCTTATCAATATTACAAACTCATTCCTCAAGAAAATAGAAGAGGAATTCCAAAAATTTATATGGAACAATAAAAGACTCTGAAGAGCAAAAATGTTCAACAGAATGAATAGTGCTAGAGGAATATCAATACTAAATTTCAAACTCTACTACAAAGCCATTGTAATCAAAACAACTTGGTACTGACACAAGAACAGACCTCAGGACCAATGGAATAGAATTGAAAACCCAGAAATGAACCCACAGATCTGTAGCCACCTAATCTTCAATAAGGGAGCTAAGAAATAGAATGGAAGAAAGAACTTCTTCTGTAAATGGTGCTGACAAAATTGGTTAATCACTTGTAGAAAACTAAAGCTAGATCCATATATATCACACTGAAGGGGAAACAAAGGAGGAGGCTACAATGCTTGATAAGAAATGTACTTATTATCTTGCCATTGTAATTGAAACCACTCTGTACAGTATATTCACAATAAAATAAATAAAAATTTAAAAAAGGAATCCACCCCAAATGAATGAAAGACCTCAGAGTCAAAGCAGACACCCTGAAAACATTGCAGGACAAACTAGGAGGTAACTTATGTGTCCTTGGCTCAGGCCGAAATTTTCTTAATAGAGACCCAGAAACACAACAGATCAAAGAAAGGTTGGACAAATGGAATTGCATGAAATTGCAGAGCTTCTGCATGGCAAAGCACATAGCTAGCTAGATCAATAGAAAGCCTACAGATTGGGAGAAGATCTTCACTAGCCATACAACGGACAAGGGTCTCATATCTAAAATATACCTGGTACTCGAAAAATTAAATCCCCAACAACAAATCCTCAAAGAAGGAATTGCCCAATAAATAAGTGGCTAAAGACTAAAGAGAAACTTCTCTGAAGAGGAAGGAAGGATAGCCAATAGATTCATGAAGAAATGCTCAACCTTCTTAGCTATAAAAGAAATTCAAATCCAAACTACAATGAGATACCACCTCACCCAGTTAGAATGGCTATAATGCAGAACTGTAATAACAAGACAAGCTGTACAGGATGTCGGTGGGACTGAAATCTTGTTCAACCATGCTGGAATGTAGCATGGAGGTTCCTCAAAAGACTCCATATAGAGCTCCCCTATGACACAGCAATCCCACTTTTGGGCATTTACCCAAATGATCAAAAACAAGCCCATACTATAGCTATCAGCACCACTATGTTTATTGCAGTATTATTTTCCATACCTAAGATATGAAACCAACCCAGATGTCCATCAGTAGATGAATGGATCGATAAAATGTGGCAACCACACTTGATAAGAAATGTACTTGTTATATTGTCCATGTAATTGTAACTCTTCTGTACGGTATTCTTACAATAAAAAAAAAAATTGTTATATATACACAATGGAATTCTATGCCTCCATCAGAAAAAATGACTTTCCCCCATTTGTTACGAAATGGAAAGAGTTGGAAAAAATTGTATTAAGTAAAGTAATCCAGGCCAAAAGAAAGTAGCTTCCATGGTTTCCCTTATTTGCAATAACTAGTATATGTCGGAGATAAACACAAACTGTCAGACAAGTTGATTTTAGGTGAAATGAACACCAAGATAAGGACTCACATGGTTTTTCTTTCTTGCTGTTGTTTCTACCATATTTACAAGATGATTCCTTTGTTGCTTTTTATGTCCCTCCCCCACGAAATAACCTCTATTTTCACTGTATTTGATGTTGATATAATTTGGGGAAGGGAAGGAAAAAACATATTGGGATTCATGTGAACCCATTGCAACAATGACCTATACAAGACTTTGTGTTGAAAATCGAACTTTACAACTTTGGTACAGGGGGTTGGGGGGCAGAAAGGGAGATGGGAAGGGATGGGATGGAGAAAGAAGAGAGGAGGCAACAATGCTTAATAAGATATGTACTCATTACTTTGTTCATGCAATTGTAAACCTTTGGTACATATTTTCACATTGAAAAATCATGAAATAATAAAGTAAAAATCCATGCCAATTTTTTCTTGCATGTCGTGGGGCTTGAACATTGGGCTTGGGCACTGTCCCTGTGCTCTTCAGCTCAAGAATAACACTGTACCACTTGAGACACAGTGCCATTTCTAGTTTGCAAGAGATATATTGGCGCTAAGAGTCTCATAGTCTTTTCTACCCAGGCTGGATTTGAACCACTATCCTCAGATCTCAGCCTTTTGGGTAGCCAGGATTTCAGCATGAGCCACCAAAGCCCAGATTCAAGACAAGTTTAAAAAAGCAAGCTTATTGAACCTTCTGGCTTTTTCTAATAAACAATGTTATTTTTCGGCATTAATTTATAACTGTTAGTAATTTTTAGGTGTAACTTGGAATTTTTTAGTAGAATGAAATATAACTGTTACTATTACTCAGTATCTCACAAAACCACTGTAATTGACTTTCCCCAAAAGCAATTATTACATACTATATTACTCATCATTATTATTACACTCTATATTACATGTAGTGTGAAGTGAAAATAGTTTGGACGATTTCGTATAAATTAGTAGATGCTACTTTAGTATTATAAATTCAGAACTGTAATTTTAAATGAAGGAAAGAGGATTTCCAAGTTAAAATGAAATATAAATATGTAATGTGTCCCAACTGAATAAAAAATTCTGAGTTCATAAAGACAAAAATATTTTCTTTACACTAAATTCTTTGAAGTAATACCATTAGAAATACTGAAACAAGAGGAGGAAGAATTAAAATCATGTCAAACATTCCTAAGCCAGAGAATCACACCAAGTGTGCCATCAGAGGACCGAGAGTTAGTCCAGAGAGGGGAAACCCAGGCAAGGAGACAGATCTGAGGGCTTGCCAGCAGCCACTGCAGCGGCCGCAGCGTTGGCTGCGGAAGCGGTGGCGGTGGTGAACACAGGGTACCATACCTGAGCCACAGAGAGTCCTGGACGAAGGAGCCAGACCCAGCGGGCGAGCAGATTCTACTCAACACCAGCAATAACCGACAAGGAGCAGACACCTTCATCCTGCAGTTCACAGACCAGAGACGACCCAGGAATCAAGACTCAGCGTGAGTAGAAGCCCGTGGTCCTCACTCCTTCTCAGGGAGCAGAGTAGGGAAGGCCACCCCTCACCCCCCCAGTACGGGATATCCATCTTGGATACCTACAAAGCTCGGCGGAGCTGCTAGCTCCAACTCAGGCCTTGGAATAAAACGAGTCATTTAGCAGGTCACAAGAACTTAATGACGGCATGACCTTCCAGACTCAGCTCCACCCAGGGAAAAGTCACCCAGCTGGGGCGCCAGCCCTAGGAGTGGCTTTCTTCACTGGGTAATCAGAGCCAAAGGTTGCCCCTCCCTCTAGCATCCTGGACAATCAATTGAAATTCAGTAAACAGAAACCCTGAGAATGGCTCCAGGCTGAGCTCTGTGAGTTTTTCACAAAATAGCCCCAGGGAAAAGCTACTGTTTGTTGAAAGGCCTCAACTCTACCCAGAACCTAGCCTCATCACTGCATCCCCCTCTTTTGTGATTCTCAAAGCACATCAGCCTCCCATTAAACTAACCGGGGAAGAGGATCTCAAAATCCTGGGTAAAGCAGAGCATTTTTCTACCTGTTCGAACATACTGACTTAAGAAACCAACCAAGCCACAGGACCACAAGCAGACCAGAGACTCCAACAAGAGGCTGGTTACAGACACAAGGGAGATACAGGATTTTTCCCACCCCTCCCAAAAAAAGTCAAAGAACTTTTCTTCTTCTTCTTCTTCTTCTTCTTCTTCTTCTTCTTCTTCTTCTTCTTCTTCTTCTTCTTCTTCTTCTTCTTCTTCTTCTTCTTCTTCTTCTTCTTCTTCGTCTTCGTCTTCTTCTTCTTCTACTTCTTCTTCTTTTCCTTTGGTACCTTATATAAGAAATTTTTTGTTCTTTTCTAAAACTTTTTTTAATCTTTAATTTTTGCCTTTTTTGAAAAAAAATTGTTTTCCAGTAACCTTTTTTTCCTCTTATAAATTTTATTTTAGGGATACCTGAATGTGCATTTTCTTTCTTTTTTTGTCTTCTTTCTCTTTTTTTTTTCTTTTAAAATTATCTTTCTGTTTTTTGGTTTAGCTCTACTGAATTTCTGATCTTTTTTTCATCCTTTCTTATCCTTTTCACCTTTTCCTCTCTTTTGTTCTTCTTTATGTGACTTAACTCTTGTCCTGCACATCCTCACATAAACCCATAGTTAACTAGTAGACCCTATCCCCCATTGTGTACACACTTAATCCACAAATTTATTACTCAATTCAAAACCTCTGAGACTTAAATTCCTTAATAGCAGTACTACCTCTTTATACCTACATAATATTGTAAGCATTTTTAGTTTTATGTTTTTCACATCTCCTCTTTATACCTGTATAATATTTTAAGCATTTTTATTTTTAAGTTTTTCACATCTCCTCTATGTCCCTCCCCTTCCCTCAATATATTCACGTTCTTCTCTAAATAGATTGTTTTCAGTAGTCCATAATATTATTAATTTTTACTTTTCTATTTTTTCTGACTCTTATTTTCCCTTTCCCTTTCTCCTTTTATCTCTCTCTCTACTTTCATCCTACCCAACCTATGTCCTGCATTAAGATTAGGACTTAGTTAACTCTCCCTGTGCCTCCCCGCACAAATCTATTCCTATTTATTACCCACATCTCTCACTAACCCTAATAATTTCTGGTTTTCCAAATTCTTCTCTGTGGTTTGAAGCCCATTAACATATAGTGGTTTGATGTTGAATAGATGTATTCGTTGAACTAGATTGTATCTGTAGACTATTGACTGTACAAATTCAGACTTTGGTTGATTGTTGCCTTAAGATAGTGATAGAGCAAAAAACTGGTTTTATTTTCATCTCAAATGGGCAGCGTAAGCCAGAAAAACACAAGAAAAATGGCAAATCCGGGTATCTCAATTCCCAATCTTGATAATCAGGGGACAGATCAGATAATGAATAATCCAGAGTAGAGTTCCCAAATAGCTCTACAAACATGGTTGGCAAACATGATAAATGAAAAGATTGAAAACATACAAAGGACTCTGTATGAGCATGATAGGGAGAGAGAGGAGGCAATCCAAAATTTATACAGGAATATCATAAGCGTGAGGAAGCTACTCAAAAACTGATACAGGATTTGCATGAGCAGCTTGAGAATACTCAAAGAGAAAGGCAGGAATGGGGTGAGCAGACTGAGAACACTCAAAGAAAACTGCAGGAATCCCACGAACGGGAGGAAACTAATCAAAGAGTAATACAGGAATTGAGAGAGCAGGAAGAGAATACACAAAGATCACTAAAGGCATTCATGGAATTGATTAACAAAGAGCTGAAGGAAGTCAGGGAGACCACAAAGAGAATGCTGAATGGATCCCAACAGTCGGAATGGGAGTCCAAAGAAAGCATAACCAATCAACTAAGTGATTTGAGAATTAACACTGAACACCAAATTAAGGAAGTAAAGAAATTCATACAAGATCTAAAACAGAGCTTCAACAAAGAATTTGAAGCCATTAAAGCTGACCAATTAGCAGGAAAAGAGATAAAAAACAAAGTAGAAAGTCTTGACAGCAGGTTAGACCATGCAGAAGATCGAATCTCAGGGATTGAAGAAAGCATAGATATTATAGAGAATGAACATACAACCATCCAAGACAAGTCCAAGAAATATGATAGATCTATCCAACACTTGGAAGACAACATCAGAAGACCTAATCTGAGGATAATGGGTATAGAGGAATGCATAGAGAGAGAAGTTAATGGTCTAGGAAATTTGATTAACAGGATTCTAGCAGAGAACTTTCCAAACATGCAAAAAGATAGGCCTATTTAGATACAAGAAGCTTTTAGAAGTCCAAGTACGCCAGACCGGAACAGGACATCTCACTAAAACAATATAATCTGCAAAGCATCAACACAGACCAAGGAAAAGATCCTTAAAGCTGACAAGCAGAAAAGATCAATCACCTATAAAGGGAAAACTATTAGAATCACCTCAGATTTCTCAGCAGAGACAATCAAAGCAAGAAGAGTCTGGAATGATGTATGCCATGCCCTAAGAACAAACAACTACCAACCAAGAATACTGTACCCAGCTAAACTTTCCTTCATAACTGAAGGCCAAATAAAAACCTTCCATATCAAAGAAAAATTGAAACAATATATCTCCACCAAAACAGCCCTACAAAAGTTTCTTAAAGTTGTCCTACACATAGAAAACAAACAAGACCAAAATAAAGGCCATGAAACTGCACCCAAACTGAGAATCCAAGAACCATAGGAAGAACCCAGATTTTGCAGCCAGCAAGTAGGTGGATAACATGGCAGGAACTCCCAAATACCTCTCAGAACTATCTCTTAATGTCAATGGACTGAACTCTCCAATTAAGTGACATAGATTGTCTTGTTGCATTAAAAAACAAGACCCTTCTATTGGCTGCTTTCAGGAGTCATATCTTACCCGTAAAAACAAACACATTTTGAATGTTAAAAGCTGGAACAAAATCTACCAAGCAAACGGCCCTCATAAACAGGCGGGAGTTGCAATCCTAATATCAGACAAAATAAACTTCAAATTAAAATTCGTGAGAAGAGATAAAGAAGGTCGCTACATACTAATTAAGGGGTCTCTCCTTCAGGAGGATATTACAATTCTAAATATCTATTCGCCAAAAACTGGTGTACGCAAATTTATCCAAGAAACACTACTTCCCCTCAAATCCCATATAGATACAAAGACATTAATTGTTGGGGATTTTAACACACCACTCTCCCCACTAGATAGATCAACTCGGCAAAAACTCAACAGAGAAACCGCAGATCTAAACAGCTGCATAGATCAACTAGACTTAACAGACATTTACCGAACATTTCACCAGCAGCATCAGAATACACGTTTTTCTCAGCAGCACTTGGAACGTTTTCTAAAATAGACCACATTTTAGGCCACAAAGCAAACTTGTCTAAATTCAGAAACATTGAAGTTATACCTTGAATTCTCTCTTACCAGAAGGGAACAAAATTAGAACTCAACACCAAAGCCACCAAAGTAAGTCCGGTATAATATGGATGCTGAACAACACACTGCTGAATCATGAGTGGGTCATGGGAGAAATTAGAAAGAAAATTCAAATGTTCATGTTATTCAACAAAAATGAACACACAAATTACCAGCTCCTCTGGGACACAGCAAAGGCAGTACTCAGAGGCAACTTTATACCTCTGAGCTCCTACATCAACAAATTGGAGAGATCTGAAACCAACAATTTAATGACAAATCTAAACCTATTGAAGAAGAGCATCAAGATAAATCCCTATCCAGTAGATGGAAAGAAATAATTAAAATTAAATCAGAATTAAATGAATTAGAATCCAACAAAAACTATAGAAAGAATCAACAAAACTAAGAGTTGGTTCTTCGAAAAACTTAACAAAATTGACAGACCCTTAGAAAATCTTATCAGAAAAAGAAGAGAACCCACCCAAATTAATAAACTCAGAGATGAGGATGGAAACATCACCACGGAAACAACCAAGATTCAGAACATTATAAGGGAATACTTCTCAAAACTTTATGCTAATAAGTTTGAGAATTTAACAGAAATTAATCATTTCCTAGCAAATATTGAAATGCCAAAACTAAACCAAGATGAGTTACACCATCTTAACAGGCCCATATCAATCTTTGAAATAGAACCAGCAATAAGAGACCTTCCAGCTAAGAAAAGTCCAGGACCAGATGGATTCACAGCGGAATTTTACATGGCCTTCAAAGCTGAGCTTACACCAATACTCCTCCAACTCTTCAATGAAATTAAAAGAGAATGTTCACTACCAAACACATTGTATAAAGCCATTATAACCCTCATCCCAAAACCAGGCAGGGACTCATCAAAGAAAGAGAACTATAGACTTATATCTTTGATGAACATTGATGCAAAACTTCTCAACAAAATTTTGGCCAATCGACTTCAACAATTCATCCAAAAAATCATACACCATGATCAAACAGGATTCATTTCAGGGATGCAAAGCTGGTTCAATATACGCAAATTAATTAATATTATTCATCACATCAACAGGAGCAAGAATAAGAACCACATGGTTATCTCAATAGATGCAGAAAAAGCATTCGACAAGATCCAACACCACTTTATGATGAAGGTTTTGGAAAGATTAGAAATCCATGGAACATTCCTCAATACAATAAAGGCTGTATATGATAAACCTACAGCCAGCATTATACTTACTGATGAAAAACGAAAGCCATTTCCTCTTAACTCAGGAACAAGACAAGGATGTGCACTCTCTCCACTTCTCTTCAATCTAGTATTAGAATGCCTAGCTACATCAATAAGACAAGATTCAAACATAAAGGGGATCCAAACAGGGAAAGAAGACATAAAAGTCTCCCTCTTTGCAGATGACATGATCTTGTATTTAATGAATCCCATAGACTCCACTCCCAAATTACTAAAGCTGATTCAAAACTTTGGCAAAGGAGTAGGGTATAAAATGAATGCCCCAAAATCAGTGGCTTTTCTGTATGCCAACAATGAGAAAAGTGGGGCTGAAATTAGGAAAGCAACTCCATTTGTAATAGCCCCACAAAAAATAAAATACCTAGGAATTAACTTAACGAAGGAAGTGAATGACCTCTATGATGAAAACTTTAAAATCTTGTAAAAGGAAATCAACACAGAACTTAAAAAATGGCAAAACCTCCCATGCTCATGGATTGGAAAGATTAACATCGTGAAAATGGCAATACTTCCCAAGGCTATCTACAAATTCAACGGGATACCTATCAAAATTCCAACCTCATTCTTCAAGGAAATAGAAAGGCAATCCAAAAATTCATATGGAACAATAAAAGACCCAGAATAGCAAAAATGCTCTTCAATGGAAACACATCAATACCAAATTTCAAACTCTATTATAAATCCTTAGTAATCAAAACAGCTTGGTATTGGCATAAGAACAGACCTCAGGACCAATAAAATAGAATAGAAAACCCAGAAATGAACCAAAAGACATATAGCCATCTAATCTTCGATAAGGGAGCTAAAACAATAGAATGGAAGAAAGACAGCCTCTTCAGTAAATGGTGCTGGCAATATTGGTTAACTACTTGTAGAAAACTAAAGCTAGATCCTTATATATCACCCTGCACTACAATCTCCTCCAAATGGATCAAAGACCTCAGAACCAAAGCAAACAATATGAAAGCATTACAGGATGGAATAGGAGAAACCCTAGGTCTCCTTGGCTCAGGCCGAAATTTTCTTAATAGAGAAGCGGAAACACAACAAATCAAAGAAAGGTTGGACAAATGGATTTGCATGAAGTTGCAGAGCTTCTGCATGGCAAAGGATATAGCTAGCAAGATCAATAGAAAGCCCACGGATTGGGAGAAGATCTTCACTAGCCATACAATGGACAAGGGTCTCATAGCTAAAATATACTTGGAACTCAAAAAATTAAATCCTCCAACAACAAATCCTCAAAGAAACAACTGCCCAATAAATAAGTGGGTTAAGTCTTAAAGAAAAACTTCTCTGAAGAAGAAAGAAGGATGGCCAATATACACATGAAGAAATGCTCAACATCCCTAGCCATAAATGAAATGCAAATCAAAACAACATTGAGGTACCACCTCACTCCAGTTAGAATGGCAAAAATCAAGAACTCTAACAACAACAGATGCTGGAGGGAATGCGGACAGAAGGGAACCTTACTTCATTGTTGGTGGGAATGTAAACTTGTTCAACCACTTTGGAAAGCAGTATGTAGTTTCCTCAAAAGACTTCACGTAGAGCTCCCCTATGACCCAGTAATCCCACTTTTCGGCATTTATCCAAATGTTTACAAACAAGACCACACTAAAGCTAACAACACATCTAAGTTTATTGCAGCATTATTTACCATAGCTATGGTATGGAACCAACCCAGATGCCCCTCAGTAGATGAATGGATCAAGAAAATGGGGTATATATACACAATGGAATTCTATGCCTCCATCAGAAAGAATGACATTGCCCCATTTGTTAGGAAATGGAAAAACTTGGAAAAAATAATATTAAGTGAAGTAAGCCAGGCCCAAAGAAACATAGGTCCTATGGTTTCCCTTATTTGAAATATCTAGTATATGTATGAGTCAAGTGGAAAAGGTCAGATAATGTGATGTCAGGAAAATGAACCCTTAGACTTATCTAGACATATCACGAGAAAAGTCATTATGTAATCCATATTGCAACTGAGATAAGAGAAAAATCAGTCATAGTGATTCTGAATTTATTGTAAATGTTGATGTTTTTCATAAATTATTCCCTTTAGTTTGCATTTTCAAAATATTGTGTTACATGATGTATACCTTGGTAACTAATTTTGAATGCGTCCTTAAATTTTGTTCTGTGTATAATGTCTCTCTTCTGTTCCTAACCCATGAAAGGATTTTGATTCCAAAAACATTCTAATAACCACTGTTTATAATACAAAAAATCTCATAAGCATGACACCAGTAAGCATTGGTTAACATTTTGATACCAGGGTCTCATGACTTATAAGGCCTATTTGCATGAGTTATATTGTACCTAGGTTCCTCATCCTAAATTTATCCACTGTTAAAAAATGTTTATATCTTTATTTGTCACACATCAGAGATTAAATCTGAGTATAAAGCCTAAGGAAAACGATAAAGTAAGAATTTAGCTTTTCTGGATATAAAGTAAACAAAATGCAGCATAGAGTAACTCATGGGTTAAAGTCAATCTATCTCATCAAAACATTCTAAGCATTACCTTACAATGTTTATTATTCTCATGAAGGAATGGGGAATATGAGAAGAGGAGTAACCAAGCAAAGTCTTCAAAATATATATAATTTGGATTTATCTCTATATTTCGCTATAAACATTTCTGATAAAACTGTTTGAATAATTGATTTATAATATATCCTAGGTTTATATAACAAATTACATTCAGAAAATGGGATATAAAAATTAACTAAATAATGTCCTGGCAGAAAAAATGGCACCTCTATACATGTGACACCCAGTTCTGTGGTATTTCATTATGCCGCCATTTAATGAATGTGATTGTTTAAATGTTTCATAAAGTAATCATTAAAATTGTTCAGTGTATTATAATCTAATTATTTACTATTTTATCCTAGATTCATTTAAGAACTTCCCATTCAATCATGACATACATCACATTCCATTGGTATTCAGATGGATAGGAATGAGTTTCTTAGGATCTCCTGCCATTTGGAGGTGGCAGGACCAGGATGCAAACTGTGGGCTCCAGATCCCACCCGAGGATAGGGAACTCACTGGTGTGTTCAAGAATAACAACAAGAACAATGATTAGGCAGGCACCAGTGGCTCTCAAAAGTCCTCTTTGATGCTTATAAGGTTGTGATAGGAGGATAATGGTCAAAGTCACCCTAGGCAGAAAAGTCCTTTAGTCCAACTTCAAGAGCAACAAAGCCAGAAGTATAGCCATATGACTCCAGTGTTGGAGGGCTAGCCTTAAGTAAAGCAGCTCATTGACTGTGCCCAGATCCTGAGTTCAAGGTCCAGGAGTGTCAACAAACAGACATACACAACAATCTGTGCAGCCATCTGCCTAAAGCAGATCACCCTCAGCAGCCTTTATTTACATTTTATTATGAGGCCAATGCAGGAACAGGCACAAACCCAGCAGGGGAAGAGAAAATCAGGTTTCTTAGAAGCAACCAGTATTCAGAAAATTAAAATTGGGGACATAAAATGGTAGCATAATTACGTAAAAACTACCATTTAGAAAAATATGAGGGGGCTGGGAATGTGGATTAGTGAGAGAGTGCTTGTCTAGCATGCAAGAAGCCCTGGGTTTGATTCCTCAGTAGCACATTCAAGAAAAATCCAGAATTGGACTTGGATGTCAGGCGGAAAGAAGGGAACACTTCCCAGTCATGAGGTCTTCTTCAGTGTGCCAGGACACCAACATGGCCTTCACACAACCACAGAACAGGAAGACTGTATCTTTCCCATTTCTCAGGCAGCCGAGGGCCCCAGAGTCAAGAGGGCAGAGCCAGTTTCTAACTCAGGTGCTTGGAGCCAGAAGAGAAAGGGCTCTGACTCTCCTTGGACTGGGGATTTGCCTTAATGATGTGGAGAATGAAGAAAGGAGAATGGACTGGCAAAGGTAGAAGGGCCTTCAAATCTGACAGATGGAGAGTCAAAAACCCACTCCTGATATTAGCTATGGTAAATAATGCTGCAATAAACATAGTTGTGCTGGTAGCTTTAGTGTGGTCTTGTTTGTAAACATTCTGGTAAATGCCCAAACGTGGGACTGCTGGGTCATAGGGGAGCAATATGTGGAGTCTTTTGAGGAACCTCCATACTACTTTCCAAAGTGGTTGAACAAGTTTACACTCCCACCAACAATGAAGTAGGATTCCCTTCTGTCCACATCCCCTCCTGCATCTGTTGTTCTTGATTTTTGCCCTTCTAACGGGGGTGAGGTGGTATCTCAATGTTATTTTGATTTGCATTTCTTTTATGGCTAGGGAGGTTGAGCATTTCTTCATGTGTCTATTGGCCATCCTTCTTTCTTCTTCAGAGAAGTTTCTCTTTAAGCCTTTCGCCCACTTACTTATTGGGCAGTTGTTTCTTTGAGGATTTGTTGTTGGGGGATTTAATTTTTTGAGTTCCAAGTATATTTTAGATATGAGACCCTTGTCCGTTTAATGGCTAGTGAACATCTTCTTCCAATCAGTGGGCTTTCTATTGATCTTGCTAGCTATATGCTTTGCCATGCAGAAGCTCTGGAACTTCATGCAATCCCATTTGTCCAACCTTTTTTTGATTGTTGTGTTTCTGGGTCTCTATTAAGAAAATTTCGGCCTGAGCCAAGGAGACCTAGGGTTTCTCCTATTCCATCCTGCAATGTTGCTGAGTGTCTGCTTTGACTCCAAGGACTTTGATCCATTTGGAGTTAATTCTGGTGCAGTGTGATATATAAGGATCTACCTTTAGTTTTCTACAAGTAGTTAACCAATTTTGCAAGCACCATTTACTGAAGAGGCTGTCTTTCTTTCATTCTAGTTTTTTTAGCTCCCTTATCAAAGATTAGATGGCTATAGGTCTATAGGTTCATTTCTAGGTTTTTAATTCTATTCCATTGGTCCTGATGTCTGTTCTTTTGCCAGTACCAAGTTGTTTTGATCCAATCCAAAAGCATGGGAGTTTTTCCCATTTTCTAAGCTCTGTTTTGATTTCCTTTTCCAAGATTTTAAAGTTTTCATCATAGAGGTCCTTCACTTCTTTATTAATTCCTAGGTATTTTATTTTTTGTGGGGCTATTACAAATGGAGTTGCTTTCGTAATTTCAGCCCCACTTTTCTCATTGTTGGCATACAGAAAAGCCATTGATTATGGGAGGTTAATTTTATACCCTGCTACTTTGCCAAAGTTTTGAATCAGCTTTATTAATTTGGGAGTGGAGCCTATGGGATTCTTTAAATATAAGATCATGTCATCTGCAAAGAGGGAGAGTTTTATTTCTTCTTTCCCTATTTTTATCCCCTTTATATCAGCATATAGTAGCATTATTTACCATAGCTAAGATCTGGAACCAACCCAGATGTGCCTCAGTACATGAATGGATCATGAAAATGGGGTACATATACACAATGGAATTCTATGCCTCCAGCAGAAAGAATGACATTGCCTCATTTGTTAGGAAATGGAAAGACTTGGAAAAAATTATATTAAGTGAAGTAAGCCAGGCCCAAAAAACATAGGTCCCATGAATTTCCTTATTTGCAATACCTAGTATACGTATGAGTCAAGCAGAAAAGGCCAGATAAGGTGATGTTAGGAAAATGAACCCTAAGATATGTATTTTAAATGTTTTTTTTTCTTTCATGCATTAGTTTCTAACACAATTATAAGACTATTTCTTTGTTGCTTTGTATGTCCCTCCCCCACAGTATAACCCCTGCTTTCACTGTATTTGATATGGGTATAATTTGTGGAGGGGAAGGGGAAAAACAAGTCATTTAAATAAGGATAGAGGTGGACCTGTTGCAACCATGAGAAGTACAAGTTGTCATGTCAAAAACGAACTTTACAACTTGGTGGGGGGAGGATTTGGTGGGGCGGGAAGGAGGATGGGAAGGGATGGGAAGGGTAAAAAAAGGAGGTGACTACAATGTTTGATAAGAAATGTACTCACTATCTTGCCCATGTAATTGTAAACCCTCTGTACAGTATTTTCACAATAAAAAACCCCACTCCCTACGACCAAATTGTAAGGCTCTCTATTGTTAACCTAAAGGTAGCCTTGGGTTCCCTTCCCCTGAGGGAGGAAGGTTAATTAGTCATTGTTTGAAGAGGCCGAGAAAAGCCTGATCTTTGTGTAACTCTGACAAGTGTTTCAGGTTACCCCTCATTGGTGGCCGTGTCTGGAATGAATGAAGTGGTTTTGCAGCTCACTTACCTGTTGCGTGTGTAAATTCTGCCTCCTAATCCTATAGGCCTAGGTCTCTTCGCCTAGTCTGGCTTTTGAAACTATTTTCTGCCTTCAAATATTGTTACACTGGAGTTTTTCCTGCTAACAGGGCTAGGGCTTAGAAGCTGAGAACTTCATGTGAACCCAGGATTGGTCAATGATGTTTCTTGCCTGCTTTTATAACTCAAGAATTCTAAGAACATTTAGAGTGCAAGTAATTTCTCATTACCAAGAGAAACACAGGAAGCTCTTGAACATTTGACCTGTCAGCAATAGAAGTCAGAGTGTCATAGACGTTCCAGCCCTGGCTGGCTTCATCCTGTGATCCTCAGACTTCAGCCTCCTGAGCTAGGGTGATGGACATGAGCTACTGGTGCTCTGCTAGGTTCAGAACTGTAATAACATTGGCCTTAAAATTCAACTGCTTATCACAAAGGGCTTGGGCAGCATATTAGGCCTTTCAACATTGGACCTTTCAGACACAAGTTTATAATGCTAGAGTCTGAGAGGCTATGCATATGGATGGGCTACTCTTGAACCATGAGCTCTAACTCCAGTTCTGGTGTACATGAACATTCATTTTTCCAGATAATGTTCTCCTAATTAACAAATAGGAAAATTAATTTGCTTAACCCTGACTTTTGTCCAGTTTTGTGTCTCAAACTCAAGCCTGGGCACTGTCGCTGAGCCTTTCAGCTCAAGGTGAACACTCTACCACTTGACCCACAGTACCACATGTGGTCTTTTTGTGGTTCATTGGAGATAAGAGTCTAACAGGTTTTCCTTGCTTAGGCTGTTTTTGAACTGTGATCTTCAGATCTCAGCCTCCTGAGAAGTTAAGGTTCCTGTTGTGAGCCACAGGCAACTTGCCTGCTGTTTTTGCCAGACCTGCGGCTTGAACTAAGGGCCTAGGTACTGTCTCTGAGCTCCTTTTTCTCAAGCCTAGCGCTGTACCACTTGAGCCACTCCACAGCTTCTGGCTTTTTCTGAGTATGTGTCACTGAAGATTCAAACCTTACCATTCAAGCATGCTGAGCCAGCTCTCTACCACTAAGCTACATTTCTAGCCCCACCCTTACCATTTTATCCCTCCACTTGACTATCCCCAAGAAAAGGGTTCTGAGGAAAAATCATCTAAAGAAATTCTTATAGGAATGTTCTAAAGATAAAGAAGCAAAGTTCATACTTGGGAGAGACCCTAAACATGTGAAGATTGTCACAAATGCTTCCATTTAATTATGTATCATGTTTCAACACTTAATTAATGAAAAACGAGTCAATGTCCTAAATTATTGTGTACAAATTTATAATAGATGTACAACATGTACTAAATATTATGTGTATAATAATACTAAATACAGTAAACAATAAGTAAATGAAAAGTAAAAAATAAAATAAATACAAAATCAATAAAAATTATAATATATAATAAACATACATATGTAAATATATATCATATATTACACCTATATAGAAATATTTTTCCATTGCAGGGCCTTCATTCAGAAGCTGGCAACTCTAGCCTGAATTTCTTATCCTCTAGAACAGTGAGCTTTGCCTTCACCCATGATGCAAAATAGTTACCTTGATGGTGAGATCAAATCCCAGCAATGATGGAAATACTGGCCCCAGTTCTAAGACAGTGACTTAATTTTTTTAATGGAAGTAGTTTTGTTTATTCAGTTACATATTGAACATTTAAAAAAAAGCAGTGTAGAATTTTGCACATCTATCAGACACCTTTCTCTTAACCCCAAAATGCTTGTCTGAGCACTACTTTCTTTCATTTTTTTATTGTAAAAATGTTGTACAGAGAGGTTACAGTTAAATGAGCATGGTAATGAGTACATTTCCTATTGAGCATTGTTGCCTCCTCCTTTGTTTTCTCCCTACCATTCCTTCCCTCCCATCTCCACAACTACTCCCCCGGACGAGCTCAGTGACTTAATTTTTATTTTTGGATTTGCATGGGGTTTGAACTCAAGTAGTGACAAATATGCACTTTCCCTCACATTGGCACATATTTACCAAGACCCTGAGATCAATTCCCAGGCGAGGAAAGAAAACTGGTAGAAATTCAAAACAAGGGAGCTTTATTTCTTTTTTAATTCAGTTAAATAATTAATTAATTTTTTATTTATTCTGTATTTTGCCAACATGGGGCTTGAACTCAGGTCATGGCAACTCTGCCTCAGCTTCAATCGCCGTAGGGTGGGGCATCCTCCGACCCATAGCCATTCTAGGGATCCTAGGCCCAGAGGGTTTTCAGGAAGAAAAAAAAAACTTAGCATAGCACAAAAAGTGGCAAGCTGCAAAGGGCTGAGGGTTTTCTGTTTTTTTTCTTTGCACAGTGGCCATCCTGGGTCTGAATAACATGGCTGCAAAGTGGACCTGACCTGCCATCTCTGAAGGCTGGCATGCTATCAGGGAATCCATAGGCCAACCTGTGAACATAGGCCCTGGGTTCAAATCCCAGTACTGACACCTACCAATGGCACGAGATCACAAGAGACTCATTCCTATGCATAGGAATACCAATTGAAAGAATAGTTCATGTTTCGGTCTAGTCTAAAATTGGATGCAATAATCCTAGGACGCTGATTGATCTTAATTAATAGGTTATTATGCATGAGAAGAATAATATTCCTTCAATGGCGGTATAATAAATGCCTAAGAGTTGGCAGGAATGTCTTAGGTGTCATTCAAAAATAGATAGATGGCTCTGGCACTCCTTACTAATATATGTTTATTTGTATACCCCCTTTGCCTATCCATGTATCACTGTTTTGGTCAAACCTGGAGCTGGATCTTAGCACCTGGGAACCACCTGACAGCTTCATTGGCTAGAGGCTGCCATGCTCACACTTATCCATTCATGAATTGGGCTTGCTAAACCCTGAGTTCACGTCCCAGCACTGCCAAAAATTTAATGTTGGAGTAAGAAGCCAAGTGTGACACATGTTTTCCTTTTCTGTGAGAGTCCTGGGTTTCAGGCATGATAGAGAACATATTTACAAATCTGGATGCTGTGATAGGATGTAAACAATGTAATAAATGGTAGAGGGGTAATCAGAATCAATGAAATAAATGGTAAATAAATGAATAAAACAAGAAATAATATAAATAACCACACCCAACAAAATATGGTCTGACTAGCTGTATGGAAGTATAAATCCTATCTTTAAAATGGATATAAGGAGTATATTTTCCAGCCATGAGGCTTGAATTCAGACTTAGGGAACAGTCCTGACTTTTTTCTTCAAGCATGTTCAGATTCCCTTCCGTCACGGTGCTGCATATTTGCCCAGACCTTGAGTTCAAATCCCAGGCCTGGCAGAAAAAAATGTCATGAATTGCAAACCAGGGAGCTAAATATTTTTTTTAATTGAGAGCTATTGGAGAAGCCATAGTCCAGCACAGCAACATAGGCCTACAGTTCAAATACAGTCATGCCACTTCCAGATGGTGGGAGATCCTAAGAAATTCGTTCCCATCCACAGGAATAATGATGGAATATTATCACTGTCAGAGTTGAATGACATGCTCATGAATGATACTTGTACACAATTAGACTTCATGATTTCAGTCGGCTGATTGATTTTAGTTAATATCTTATGAAACATTAAAAGAATATTATTTCTCACAGGGACGCAATAATTTCAGGGCACTGATTTACTTAATACTTTATTAAAGATAAAAATAATAACATTTATCCAAAATGAGCTTTACAATGTTGGTGCGGGGGAGGGGGAGGGGGGAAGGAGAAGGATGGGGATTGGGGGGGAGGGGGGAGGCTGGGAAGTGATGTGAAGGGTAAACAAAGGAGGAGCCTGCAGTGCTTGGTAAGAAATGTACGCATTATCCTGCCCATGCAATTGTAACCCCTCTGTACAGTATGTACACAAATAAAATAAAATTAAATTAAAAAAAAAAGAAAGCTAAAGATTGACCTGCCTTACAACCCAGTCATACCACTTCTAGGCATCTACCCTGAACAACAGGAACCAATATACAAGGACACATGCACCTCCATGTTTATTGCAGCACTGTTCACAAAACTAGGATATGGAAATAACCCAGATGCCCCACCACAGATGAATGGATCCAAAAATTGTGGTATCTATACACAATGGAATATTATGCAGCCATTAGAAATGACAAAATAATGGCATTTGCAGGGAAATGGATGGAGATAGAAGGAATTATGTTGAACGAGGTAAGCCAGGAACGAAGAGACAAACGGTACATGGTCTCCCTGATAAGTGGATGCTAAATCCAAAATGTTAGGTGATACGACAAAACTAACAGGACTTAAAAAACAAAGAACTTCCACTCATCTGGTTGAACCACTAGTAAATATCCCCATGCTGCTGATCACATATATGGTATATAACATGTGAACACCGTTATATGTTACAGACTGTGATAGACAATTTGCTCCAGGAAAGTTAGAATGAACTTGTAACTTTAAATGAGCATCATTACTCCACAATACTGTGAAATTCCGGAAATTATGTAATCACTTAATCACAATCAAAAAAAAATAGAACCTCGGGGAAGGGAGGGAGGGAGGGGATGGTAGGGGGAAAACAATGGAGGGGGAACAATGTTCAAGAGGAAGTGTACTCATTACCTCACTCATGTAACTGTAACCCTCTGTATGGTATCTTTACAATAAAAATATATATCTATATATTTAAAAAAATAAAACAAAAAAAAAATAATAACATTTATTTATTTATTTTTGTGGATCCTGGGGTCTGAACTCTGGGCCTGGGTGCTCTTCAGCTCAAGGCTAGTACCCTATCCCATGGTTTCCCTTATTTGCAATAACTAGTATATGTCTGAGTAAAGCAGAAAAGGTCAGATAAGGTGATATTAGGGAAATGAACCCTAAGATATGTACTCAAATGTTTTTTTTTTCTTTCATGCGATTGTTTCTAACACATTTATAAGATTGTTTCTTTGTTGCTTTGTATATCCTTCCCCCACAGTATAACCCCTGCTTTCACTGTACTTTATGTCAGTATAATTTGTGGAGGGGAAGGAGAAAAACAAATCGTTTAAATAGGAATACAGATGGACCCATTGCAAAAAAGAGATGTACAAGTCGTGATGTTGAAAACAAACATTATAACTTTGGTGTGGGGGGGAGGATGAAGGCGCAGGGAGGATGGGGTGAGGAGGCAGAGGGGAGGATGGGAAGGGATGGGAAGTGGAAACAAAGGAGGAGGCTACAATGCTTGATAAAAAAATGTACTCATTATCTTGCCCATGTAATTGTAACCCTCTGTACATTATTTTCACAATAAAAAAATAATATTAATTACATGGAGGCATAATAAATACCCAAGAATTGGTAGGAATGCAGTATATATAAGTGAAAAATGGATAGACATCTCTGACACTCTGTAAATGTATATGTATTTATTAGTGTACTACAATCTGTGTGTCAATCTGTTCTTATTTTGTCAACAACTGGTACTCGATCTCAGATCCTGGCAACTGTCTATCAGCTCAATTTGTTCCTGGATGGCATGCTGACACACACACATTCATGAATTTGGCCCTGTAGGCCTTGAGTTCAGATGTCATCATGCCCAAACAATGAATCATGGAGTAAGAAACTGATGGTGACACATGTTTTCCTTTTCTGTGAAATTCCTGGGTGTCAGGTATAAGTGGAATACATATGCAGATCTATATCCTATTTAATCAATGTAACCAATGTTCTATGTGCCATATTAGTCAATAAAATAAACAATCAATACATGTTGGGTCTTTGTTTGCCCCTGAAAGGTGTATGGGGCCCAAGGAAAGGTAAGTGCGCCACTTGCCATTCCCCAGTCTCCCTTAGCCAGGGAGACATTCAGACACAGTGGGGAGTCAAGTCAAGCATGAACTCGTTTATTACCACACAGCAAGCACCATTTAAAGGGAAAAAATAGAGAGGCATGGAAGGGGAGGGAAAGGAACCAACCAATCACTGTAAAGGTCACACCTTATCATGCACCTAAGCTATATCCAATCAGATTTTAAGGTAAACAATTGGGCTGTGCCCACTCAACTTCCTCTCAGCACCATCATTGCTGCCAATGTGCCCCACAAGCACAAGAATAAAACAAAAAATCAATAACTACACTGAATCAATATGGAGTCAACTTATGTATGTAAATATAAATCATATACTTAAAATGTACACAAATAGTATGTATTCTAGTACTGAGGATAGATTTCAGACGTAAGGAACAGACATGAATTTCTTGGCTTCAAGAAGGCTAGCTTCCCCTTTCAAAACAGTGCCACAGAGTTACCCAGACCATGAGTTCCAATCCCAGTCCTAGCAGAAAAAATGGCACCTTTATACTATGTGATGCCCAATTCTTAGGTATTTCATTATGCCTCCATTTAATGAATGTGATTGTTTAAATGCTTCATAAAGTATTGATTAAAATCGATCAGTGTCCTATAATATAATTGTGTATAATTTTATCGTAGAATTATTTAAGAGCTGCCCATTCAATCATAACATACATAATGTTGCATTGGTATTCATATACATAGGAATGTGTTTCTAAGGATCTCTTTCCATTTGGAGGTGGCAGGACCAAGATTCTAACTGTGGGCTCCAGTTCCCACCATTTTAACTCAAGGATAGGGAACTCACTTGTCTGTCCAAGAATTGCAAGACCAATGATTAGGCAGGCACCAGTGGCTCTCAGGAGTCCTTACTAATGTTTACAAGGCTGTGATAGGAGGATCATAGTCAAATTCACACTAGGCAGGAAAGTCCTTGAGATCCCTCTCCAACTTCAGTGCCAACAAAGCCAGAAGTAGAGCTGTGTAGCTTCAGTGGTAGAGGGATAGCCCTGATTGAAAGCAGCTCACAACACACACACTCACACATACACACACACACACACACACACACACACACACACAGCGCAGTCTAATCATCTATCTGTTTATATATTGGACATTCCTAGGGCTTGATCTCAGGTCCTCAAATTTGCCTGCCAACTTCTCTTGCATCAGACTGGTGTGCTAACATTTACCCACTCATGAAGTGGGCCTGCTAGGCCCTGAGTTCAATTCACAGAACTTCCAAAAACTTAATCCTGGTGGAAAGCCAATTGTCCCACTTGGTTTCTTTATCGGTGAAATTCCTGGGACTCAGGAATGATGTAGAATGCATAGGCAAATCTATGTCTTATGTAATAGGATACCAAAATATTATATTTGTAATCATATTCACTAAAATATGTAAGAAACAAAACACAAAATAAAATGAATACACTAACTGCAACATGCAGTAAAAATGTGAGGTCAATAAAATTCATGTACTTAAAATATATACGAATATTATTTTTTCGAGTGCTAGGGCTTGAATTCAGGCCCTAGAAACAGGCCTGACTTTCTTGTCTTCCAGAATGGTGATCTACCACATCCCCCACAGTGCTGCAGATTTACCCAGACCCTGAGTTCAAATCTCAGGCCTGGCAGAAAAAATGGTACGAATTCCAAGCCAAGGAGCCTCATAATTTTTGTATGTATGTAGGTAGGTAGGTAGGTCGGTAGGTAGGTAGGTAGGTCGGTAGGTAGGTAGGTACGTAGGTAGGTAGGTAGGTAGGTAGGTAGGTAGGTAGGTAGGTAGGTAGGTAGGTAGGTAGGTATTTTTCTTTTGTCAAGCACAGGGCTTGAATTCAGCTCATGGCAATTCTGCCTCAGCTTTGATCACTCTAGGCTGGGGTGCATCCACTGGAACCACAGCCGAATCTGGGTTCCTGGGACCCAGAGGATGACAAGAAAAAAAAAATTAATGCTACACAGGAAAAAAAAATACTGGCAACTTGCAGATGGCTACCAGTTTTACATTTGTTTTCTTTGCTAGGTGACCATCCTGCATCTGAATGACCTGATTGAAGAATGTTGGTAACTTGGCATTACTGAAGGCTGGTGGACTACCAGGGAAGACATAGGCCAACATGGCAATATAGGCCCTGTTTTTGAAGCCGGGTCCTGACCCCTACCAATGGAGGGAGATCCTAAGTCTCTCATTCCTATTCATAGGAATACCAATGGAAGATTATGAATGGCAAGGTTGAAGTAATTGTTTCTGATTACTACTATATAAATAGAGTGATTTTAGGAGGATAATGGATTTTGATGAATATTTTTGACACATACAAAGAATACTGTTAATGACATGGACACAATAGTTTCAGGACAGTGGTTGATTTAATCAATAATTAAGGATGAAAACAATACTATTAATTACATGGAGGTATACTAAATACCCAAGAATTGATAGGAATGTAGCCTATATAACTGAATAATGTATAAACATCTCTGGCACTCTATAAAAATCAATAATTATTTTTGTTCTACCATCTGCATATCAATCTGTTCTAATTTTGTCAACTCCTAGAGCTGGATCTCAAGTTCTGTAAATGCTTGTCTGCTCAATATGCCTTAGGCTGGTATGCTGACACTCATCCAGTCATGAATTGGGCCTTGTAGGCTGTGACTTCAGATGCCACCACTAACAAAAATTGAATCGTGCAGTAAGAAACCCATGGCGACACATGTTTTGCTTTTCTGTGAAAGTCCTGGGAATCAGATGTGAAGTTTCATACATAGGCAAATCTATATCCTATGTAATAACTGTAATAAATATTTCATGTGTAATAACAGTCAATAAAATAAATGGTAAATAAATGAATAGAACAAAAAATAAAATGTATAAGTACAATAAGCACAATATGGGGTCAACATATGGAGTTCGATTTCAGGGCCTGGGAAGTGCCTGGCAGCTGAATTGGCTAGAGGCTGCTGTGCTGACAGTCAGCCATTCATGAATCGAGCCTTCTAGGCCCTGAGTTAGATCCCACCACTGCCAAAAATGTAATCTTAGAGTGAGAAGCCGAGCGTGACACATGTTTTCTTTTTCTTTGAAAGTGCTCAGTGACAGGTAGGATGTATAATTCAGATGCAAATCTATATGTTATGTAATTGGATGTCATAAATGTAAAAAATGTCATAGGTGGAAGAGTTGTCACTACAATAAATGAAAAACAGACTGAATTAGTAGTGAATCATTCTAGGATAAAATTAGAAACAAAAACTATAGGATGTGGCTTAAGTTTAAAATTTTATTAAGTATTACCAGAATAAAAATGTCATGGAAACATAAATACCTAATAATTGGTAGTTACACATGATGCATAATTTAATAATGTATAGACATCTGTCTCATTCTATAAAATATGAAATTATGTGTAGGGATGTATGTACATATGTGATAAACAATAATAGGATATTGAGTAATTTAGTTAATGCTTTACTAATTATTATCTGGGACACATCATTAAATGGAGACATAATTTAATAAGTAATAATTGGTAGTAATATCTATAAAATAATAATATACAGACATATTTCTGTGTATATAATGCTTATATATATATATATATATATATATCAATCTCTATCTATTTATACCTCCTTCACTCCTGGGGCTCGGTGGTTAAGTGCTCACCTAATGAGCATGAAGCAATGGGTTCGATTCTTCAGTGCCACATAAACAGAAAACACGGAAGTTCTGCTGTCTTTCAATCAATTGAGTTCTACCCTTGAGCACAAATGCTTAGGGACAGTGTCAAAGCCCTTACTCAAGCCCCAGGACTGCCGCCAAAAAGAGGTACTATGTTCTAACTGCAACTATATAAGGACAGTACTTCAAATACCACACGACAGAGCGAGCTAGGAGTTTGGTGCTGACAGCTGCCACCTCACCTGACTTAGCCAGATATAAACTGCTGCAACCCAGCTCCATGGGTACCCCCATCATCCTGGCTTACCCTGGCTTACCCCCCATATCCTGTCTGCTCTGGGGCTTTAAAACCTGGCGGGAAGTCTGCTAGCCTCTTTGAAATATGGCTCGAAGTGGTAGAGTTCTAGCCTTGTGCAAATGTTATTAGAACAATAATATCCCCAAGCTTTAAGCTCAAGCTCCATGACTAAGCACCGCCCCCTAATAAAACATCCCAATAAACACTTAGGTGTGAACTTGTGTGGTTTGTAAAATGTTCCTCAAAGAATGGTGATATTGATTAGAGCACCCTAAGTCTAATGACAGCTTGTGGAACAGAGCTATGTGATGAGTCCTCCATAGGGTACTCTCTGCTGAGTCCTGCACATGGTGCTATGTGCCGAGTCCTTCACAGGGTGCAGTGTGCTAAGTCATGCATTGGTGCTGGGTTCTGAGTCTTTCACAGGATGCTGTGTGCTGAGTCATGCAAAGACTGCCATGTGCTGTGTCCTCCACCAGGTGAATTCTTTCATTGGGTCCTTGTAAGATCTCCCCACTGAGAAGATTAATGCAGACAAGAATATTGAGGCTCAGATATGTCTCAATGGGAGGGACAAAATTATGTGTTACTGAAGACTAGTGAGTTGTCTACTACAGACAATTGTTTTGTTTTTTTCTCAGTAATGAACCTTGAACTAGGGGCCTAAGCTCTCACCCTTATCTCTTGGGCTCATGATTAGCACTCCACTGCATGGAGCCATGGACCCCCTTGCAGCAAAGGCCACAGCTTAAGGGTCTATAGCTGATTTCTCTCATCCTGCCTTCTCAGGAAGCTGAGATCTGAGGATCTGGGTTCCAAATTATCCCAGACAAAAAAGGTCCCATTAGTCTATTATCTCCAATTCACTACTAAGAAACCTGAAGTGGAAGCTAGGTGCTTGTCACTCATGCCTGTCATTCTAGCTACTCAGGAGGATGAGATCTGAGGATCATAGTTCAAAGCCAGCCTGGACAGGAAAGTCGTTGGGACACTTAGCTCCAATGGACCACCAGAAAAGCTGATGTGGCTTTTGGCTCAAGTGGTAGAGCACAAAACTTGAGCTGAAGAGCTCAAGAACAGCACCCAGGCCCAGACATCAACTCCTACAATAATAAAAAAAGAAAGAAACAAGCTAACAAACATGAAGTATAGGGCTGAACAGACCTGAAGTATAGATCAATAATGTTTCTTTCTTGCTTCTATAGCTCAAGAACTCTAAGAACATTTAGAGTCCAAGTACTTCGCATCACCAAGGGAAACATTGGAAGCTCTTGAACGTCTGACCTTTCAGAAGTGGAAGTCAGAGTGTCATAGAATTTTCTGCCCTGGCTGGCTTCACCCTGTGATCCTCAGACCTCAGTCTCCTGAGCTAGGATGACGGGCCTGAAATACTGGTGTTCTGCTATGTTCAGAACTGTGATGACCTTGACAATACAAGTCAACTGCATATCACAAAGGGCTTGGGGAGCATATTAAGCCTTTCAACATTGGACATTTAAGAACCCTGTAGGACACAAGATTACAATGTTAGAGTCTGAGAGTCTGGGCATATGGATGTGTTACACTTGAGCCTTAAGCTCTGACTCCAATTCTGGTATACATTAGTGTTCATTTTGCAAAGGATGTTCTCATAATTAGTGAATAGGAAAAGTATCTTGATTAACCCTCACATTTTTTCCCAATTGTTTGTATTGAACTCAAGCCTGGGCACTGTCCTTTAGACCCTCAGGTCAAGGCGAACACTCAACCACTTGAGCCACAGTGCCACATGGGGTCTTTTCGAGGTTCACTGGAGATAAGAGTCTAACAGGCTTTCCTTGATTAGGCTGTCTTTGAACTTTGGTTTTCAAGTCTCAGCCTCCTGAGAAGCTAGAGTTCCATGTGTGAGCCACTGACGTTTCGTCTATTGTTTTTGGCAGTCCTTGGGATTGATCTTAGGGCCTGGGTACTGTCTCTGAGCTCCTTTTTCTCAAGATTAGCCACTTGGGCCACACCACAGCTTCTGGGTTTTTCTGAGTATGTGGTACTGAGGATTAAACCCTGGCATTCATGCATGCTAAGCGAGCTCTTTACCACTAAGCCACATTTCTAGCCCCACTCTTACAATTTTATCCCTTATTGCCTATCCTCAGGAAAAGGTTTCTGACTATAAATCATTTAAAGAAATACCAGTAGGAAGATGTCCAAAGATTGTATAAAGCTCATACTTGGGAGAGACTCTAAACATGTGAAGACTGTGACAAATTCTTCCATTTAATTTTGTATTATGTTTCAACACTTAATAAAATATTAATAAAAATGTGTCAACATCCTAAATTATTGTATGGAATTTTATTATAGATGTGCAAATTGTAATAAATATTATGTGTATAACAATACTAAATAAAATAATCAATCAATAAATGAATAAAAGAAAAACAAAATACAAAATCAATAATAAAAATCATAATATGAAATTAACATACATATGTATGTCTATATCATATATTAAACATGTATAGAAACATTTTTTTCCATTGCATAGCCTTCATTCAGGCCCTGGGAACTCTAGCCTGAATTTCTTTTCGTCAAGGACAGTGAGCTTCGCCTTCACCCATGGTATAAAAGAGTAACCTGGACAGTGATCTCAAATCCTAGCAGTGGCAGAAATACTGGCCCCAGTTCCAAGACAGTGACTTCTTTTCTTTAATGGAAGCAGTTATGTTTACTCAGTTCCATACTGAATATTAAAATAAAGCAGTGTGGAATTTGTACAGCTATTCAGACATCCTTTCCTTACCTCTAAAGTGCTTCTCTGAGAATGACATTGTGTCTCTTTTTTTGTACTTTTTTTTTATTGCAAATGTATTTTACAGAGGGGTTACAGTTACAGGAGCAAGGTAATGAGTATATTTCCTATTGAGCATTGTTGATTCTTTCTTTGTTTTCCCCCTACCATCCCTTCCCTCCCATCTCCACAACTACTTCACCCTGCCGAGGTCAGTGACTTAATTTTTCTTTTTTGGTTGGCACGGGGTTTGAACTCAAGTTGTGGCAACTCTTACCTCACATTGCTACAAATTTACCAACACCCTGAGTTCAAATCCCAGACTAGGAAAGAAAACTGGCAGAAATTCCAAACCAGGGAGCTTTATTTTTTTATTAAGTTAAATAATTAATATTTTATTTATTTATTTATTTATTTATTTATTTATTTATTTATTTATTTATTTATTTATTAATTTATTAGCCATCCATGGGACTTGAACTCAGGTCGTGGAAACACTTCCTCAGCTTGGATCTCCCTAGGATGTGGTGCAGTCTCCAGACCCATAGCCGATCCTGAGATCCTAGGCCAGAGGGCTTGCAGGAAGAAAAAAAAGCTGGAAAGCACAAAAAGTGTTGATCTGCAGAAGAGTGGCATTTTACGATTTTGGGGGGCATGGTGACCATCCTGGGCCTGAATAACATGGCTACAAAGTAGACCTGACCTGCAATTGCTGATTCTGGTAAGCTATCAGTGAAGCCATAAGCCAACCTTTCAACATAAGCCCTGGGTTCAAATCCCAGTCCTGACACCAATGGCAGGAGATCACAAGAGACTCATCCCTATGCATGGGAATACCAATTGAATGAGTAGTTCATGCGTCCGTCTAGTCTAAAATTGGATGCAATAGTCCTAGAATGCTGATTAACGTATAGTTTATTAAGCATAAAAAGAATAATATTCCTTCAATGGTGGTATAATAAATACCTAAAAGTTGGTAGGAATGTAGTAGGTATCATTCAATCATAGATAGATGGCTCTGGCACTCTTTAACAATATACATTTATTTGTATACCACCGTCTGCCTATCCATGTATCGCTGTTTTGGCCAAACATGGGGGTCGATCTCAGTGCCTGGGAACCACTTGACAGCTTCATTGGCTAGAGACTCCCATGCTTAAACTCACCCATTCATGAATTGGGCCTGCTAGGCACTGAGTTCAGATCCTCACATTGCCAAGCATGATGGAAAACACATCTACAATCTAGATTCTTTGTGATAGGATATAAACAATGTAATAAATGGTAGAGGTGTCATCAGAGTCAATACATTAAATGGTAAATAAATGAATAAAATGAGAAATAAAATTTATAAACGCACCAAACACAATATGGACTGAACATCTGAACGTAAGTATAAATCCTATCATTAAAATGTATATAAGAAGTATTTTTTCCAGGACTAAGGCTTGAATTCAGTCCCCCTAGGAGGAGGGAATGGCGGGAGATCCTGAGATACTCATTTCTGGACCTAGGAAGAGCCATGGCATGCGAAAGATCTCATCCTTGAATAAGTAGTTCATGCATGATGTGAGTAGGAAAGGATACATAAGACTCATGGGGTATAGATTATTTGTAAAGAAGAGTTGATGAAGCATGACAATAATCATCATATACATGAAATGGATGCATCAGAAAATAGGTACTCACAGATTGGATTCCATCACAGGTCACCAGAATCCTACTCTATACAAATATGTACTTATTTGCATTCTACCTTCAGCTTTTGAATGGATGACTATTGTGCTCCCCACTCTCCCCCCAGGGGGGCTCAAACTCAGGTACTGGGAACGCCTAGCTCTTTGTCGCTCACAGGCTGGTGTGCTCATGTGGACCCATTCACCAATTGTGCCTGGTAGGCCCCGAGTTCAAATCCCAGCCGTGCTAAAAGATTCATCTTGGTGTCAGAAGTCAATTGTTGCATCTATTTTCCTTTCCTGTGCAAGTCTTGGGTCTCAGCTAGGATACAGAATGCATGGTTCACCCTGTGGTCATGGGAATAACTTGTTATCCATGTCAGTCCAGTTATACCTGTCATCATATACGTAAGAAAATACACAATACATCCATGAATAGCATACAAAATATACACAATAAGTACACTCAATGCATGATGCAGTCCGCACATGGATGTGAATATACACCCCATGTTTCAATGATGCATTGAGGACTATTTTTGCCTCCCTGTGGCTTTAACTCAGTTCCTGGGAAGAGCCCATCTCCTTAGTGGCTCACAGTCTGGTGTGATCATGTGGACCGTTTGGGCAGTTGGGCCACCTAGGCCCAGAGTTCGAATCCCAGCACTGGCAAAAATTCACCCTGATGTGAGAAGCCAGTCATTGCACCTGTCTTCCTTTGCTGTGCAAATTCTGGGTCTCAGCCAGGATGACCACACCAAACGCAAGATGCAGCCCACCCATGTTTGGAAATATAGATCCTTTGTTTAATTATGAATTTATGACTATATTGCCCACCCACCAGGGCTCAATCTCGGGTCCCAGGAATGGCCTAGCTCCTTAGAGGCTAACAGGCTGCTGTGCTAAACATGACCCATTCACCAATTGGGCCTGATAGGCCATGAGTTCAAAATCCAGCACTGCCAAAAGATTCATTCTGATGTGAGAAAACCAAGGTTGCATATGTTTTCCTGTTCTGTGAATATCCTGGGTCTCATCGAGGATGGAGAATGTTATATAAGCAAATCTATAGCCATGGGAATAGGTTGTCATCCATGTCAGCACAGTTATATCTGTCACCATATTCAATAAAATGCACAATACATCAATGAATAAGACAGAAAATAAAAAGAATATCTACACTGAATGCAAGATGCATACCACTCCTGTAGGTAAAGAGAGATCCTATGTTTAAAAAAGGTAGGCTTGCGATTTTGTCCAGTGCTGGGGCTTCAAATCAGGCCCTAGACCAGGCCTAAAATTCTAGTCTTCAAGGATGGTGAGCTTCCCCTTCCCCCACAGTGCAACAGAGATACCGAGACCTGAGTTCAAATCCCAGCACTGACAAAAAATTAATCCTGATGTCAGAGGCCAGTTGTTGCACACCTTTTCCTTTCCTGTGAAAGTCCTGAGTCTTAACCAAGAAGGGGAATTCATAGGCAACCCTATAACCATAGGAACAGGTTGTCATCCATGTCAGCAAAGTTATACCTGTCACCATATTTAGTAAAATACACAATACCTCCATGAAATAGAGACAAAATAAGGAGAAGTTCACTAAACACAAGACGCTGTTGACACATGAATGTCAATATAGATTGTATGTGTAAATTATGAATTTATGACTATAGTGGACCACCTTGGGGATCAATGTCCGATCCTGGGAATGGCCTAGCTCCATAGTTCACAGGTTGGTGTGTTCACCTTGACTTATTGGACAAATGGTCCTACTAGGCCCTGAGTTCAGATACCAGCACTACCAACAAGTGGGTTGTAGAGTAAGAAGCCAAGTGTGAAACTTGTTTTCCTTTTCTCTGAATATCCTTGGTGATCCTGAGAATCCTGGCATGTTGAAGAACATTTGTACAAATCTAGATGTTCTGTGATAGGATGTCATCAATGTAATAAACGGAATGGGTTTCATCATAGTACAATCAATGGTAAATAAATGAATAAAAGAAAAATTTCAAGGAACAACCCCACCAAACATGTATGGACTGAACATCTATAGGTAAGTATAAATCCTATCTTTACAATATATATAGTATGTTTCCAGGGCTGGGGCTTGAATTTAAAACTAGTGAAGAGGCCTGACTTTCTTATCTTCAAGTACAGTGATCTTCCCCTTCATCCACATTGTTCAAGATTTACCCAGATCCTGAGTTCAAATCCAAAGCCTGTAAGAATAAACTGTGTGAATTGCAAGTCAGGGAGCTAAATTTTTTATTTTACTTTTCTCAGTATGGTGCTTGAAGTCAGGTTGTGGCAACTCCGTCTCAGCTTCGATCACCCTCGGCCAGGTGCAGCCACTAGATCTACAGCTGCTTCTGGGATCCTAGACCCCCAGGTCTTTCAGGGAAAGCAATTCACAGAAAAATGTGGCCTTTTTAAGTTTTCTTCCTTTGCATGGAGACCCTCATGGGTCTGAATGACACTTGAAAAGGGTACTTCACCTTGCAATGCTGAAGGCTGGCAGACTAGCTGGGAAGCCATAGGCCCACATGGCAACATAGGCCCTGATTTTGAATCCCCCTCCTAACACCAACCAATGGCAGGAGATACTAAGAAAATGGTTCCCATCCATAGGAAGAACAATGGAATATTATCAATGTCAAGGTTCGATGAGTTGATCAAGAATGATGCTCCTATAAAATTAGACAGCAACATTTCAGGAAGCTAATTGATTTTATTTAATATTTATGAAGCATAAAATGAATATTATTACTTACAAGAACACAATAATTTCAGGACACTGATTGATTTCATTAATAGTATAAGGATGAAAACAATAACACTAATTACATGGACGCATGACTAATATCCAGGAATTGGTAGGAATGTAGTCTATATAACTGAATAATGTATAGACATCTCCGATACTCTGTAAAAACACATATTTTTTAGCATACTTCCATCTGCATGTCAATCTGTTCTTATTTTTTTAACACCTGGGGCTTGAGCTCAGGTCCTGGCAACAGCCTGTCAGCTCAATTTGCCCCAGGATGGCGTGCTGACACTCAACCATTCATGAATTGGGCCTTGTAGGCTTGTAGGCCATGAGGTCAGATGCCAGCACTCCCCAAAAATGGATTGTGGAGTAAGAACTTGATGGTGACACACGTTTTCCTTTTCTGTGAAAGTCCTGGGTGTCAGGTATGAAGTGGAATACATATGCAGACCTCTATCTTATGTAATCAATGTAATCAATGTTTTATGTGCATAATAGTCAAAATAAATGGTCAATACATGAATAAAACAAAAAATAAAATAACTGCACTGAATGCAATATGGAGTCAACATATGTATATAAATATAAATCATATATGTAAATTGTACATGAATAAGATGTTTTCTAGTGGTGGGGATCTATTTCAGGCCTAAAGAATAGACATGAATTTCTTGACTTCTAGGAGTCCAGTTTCCCCTTCCCACACAGTGCAACAGAGTTAACAAGACCAGTTCCAGTCTCAGTCTTGGCAGAAAAATGGCACCTTTATAGTATGTAATAGCATAGTAATTCTAAGGTATTTCATTATTCCTCCATTTTATTAATGTGATTGTTTAAATGTCTCATAAAATATTAACTAACATCGATCAGTGTACTATAACATAATTGTGTATAATTTTATTCTAGAATCATTCAAGCACTGCTCTTTCAATCATGACATTCATCATATTCCATTGGTAATCGTATGGACAGGAATAAGTTGCTTAGGATCTCCTTCCATTTGGAGGTGGCAGGACGAAGATTCCAACTGTGGGCTACAGCTCCCACCACTTAAACCCGAGGATAGGGAACTCACCAGTCTGTCCAAGAACATCAACAAGACCAATGATTAGGCAGGCACCAGTGGCTCTCAGCAGTCCTCCTTGATACTTACAAGGCTGTGATGGGAGGATCATAGTCGAAGACACCCTAGGCAAGAAGTCCAACTTCAGTGCCAACAAAGCCAGAATCACTGTGGCTCTAGTGTGGAAGGCCAGCCTTGATCAAAAGCAGCTCACAGACTGTGCACATATCCTGAATACAAGGACTGGGAATGGGAACAAACAGACATACACAACAATCTGTGAAACCATCCAGCTAAATGAGGTCACCCTCTTGTATCCAACTGAATTGGACATTGTTCCCTGAGAAAAGGGCTGGGGGAGCTGCTATTTCTTGACTGTGCCCATGCTGCTTGCATCACAGGATTCTGGCCACACCCCCATTCTTTCATAGTTCTTTCTGACCAATGAAATACAAGAATGGTGGTCACGCCCATATTCCATGCTGCCTTGTAGCACCAGGATTCCTTCTGTTAGTTTACACCACTACCAGCAATTAAGGAAGGTAGAGATGGCTGAGTGGTGAGGAAGAGACTCCAGGCAACTTTGGAATATAGAAGGAAATTGAGATGCCTGCCCTCACCCTGGCTTCTTTCCCTCCTTCCCAAGGTGCGGAATTTCAAACATCAGGCAATGGCACCCTGCCAGGCCGCATAGAGCCCCAACCTGCTCCCTGGCCCAGGTTCTTTGCTCTGAGGCCATGTGTCTGCAATGCCACTGCCATCACTGCTCGCTCGACCTGGAGCATCCTAAAGCAAATTCTCCCAGCAGCACAGGTGAGTGGCTGCCCCCAAACCACCCCTACCCCGGGTCAGACACCCCTCTGAGGGCCCCATGACCCACGACTTGTGTCCTCTCCCTGGCTCTGAGGAGCCACCTTTCTGTCTTGGGAATTTCTGAAACAGAGCCTCAATATAAGCTCTTGCTGGGATATTCGAGGTCTTCCTATCTGTGACAGGTATCCTTCACCAGCCCTGGTCCTCTGGAGTTGGGATGGTAGACATGTAACAACATGTGCAGTCATTAATTTAGAAGGATTATCGCAAACTTTTAGTCCACAGCAGCTGATTCTTTTTCTTCATATTTTTTATAGTGAAAATACTGTACAGAGGGGTTAAAATTACATGGGCAAGATAATGAGTACATATCTTATCAAGCATTGTAGCCTCCTCCTTTTATTCCCCTTCCCATCCCATCCTCTCCCCATCAGCCTACCCGACCCTCCACCTCCCGCTAACAAAGTTGTAAAGTTCATTTTAGACATAGGACTTGTATGTCTCATTGTTGCAATGGGTCCACCTGTAATCCCTATTTAAATGATTTTCTTTCCCTTCCCCTCCATAAATTATAACAACATAAAATATAGTGAAAGCAGGGATTATATCATGGGGGAGGGACATAAAAAGCAACAAAGAATTAAACTTATAAATGTACTAGAAAAAATGGAATGAAAGTAAAATTTTTGAATACATACCTTAGAGTTCATTTCCCTAACACCAACTTATCTGACCTTTTCTGCTTGAGTCAGACATGGCATCTAGCTCTATTCCTTATAAATTTTTCATTTTATTTATATGTCACTTAATATATACATACATGTGTGTGTAATATATATATCAACTGTATCTGTCCAGTTAATTGTATGGTTATGTATGGTTAGGTAATTTCATCATGTCAAGTTCATGGACTTCCATAAACCTTAACATCCCTTCAACACCACTGCACATGCAATCTTAAGTGTTCACCATTGTGAGTTAGACTCGTGTTTTACCAAAGCTTTATATATAGGGTGTCATTTTTTTCATTTAGTCTTCACACAAAATGTGTGTGCTCCTAGAAATGATGGTATTAATAACTACAATAATGTAGTGTAAATCTTTACATTGAACACATGCTCAGTATGAGTTGTTCTTTTTTTCCTTTTCTTATTTTATCTTTAGTAAGTTGATTTGAGTTTTGATGTTGTGTTTGCCAGACAAGTATTCCACCACTGGAGTCACTCCACCAATCCTTTCTTGTTTAATTTACTTTACTCATAGAGTAGCAATTTTTACACCAAGCCCAAAAAACAGGGATCATGATTGCATTCCAATATACCCACCTAGTAGGTTGATATGGCTGATACTTTCCTTCCTAGACTGATTTAGAACTGTGATCCTCTCAAATTCTACCACTTTAGTTAATTGTGTGAGCTCCAGTTCTCCATACTTCTAGAAGATAGGACAGACATAAATGATTACAGGTAATTTGAGCGAATCATTGGCTAATATAGGTGATTTGATATTAAAGTTTAGGGTAAGTTTGAAAGTATAATCACAGTAGTCAGATATTTTGCTAAGTAATTTTGTTTCACATTAATAACACATCTTGACCAGAATTAAGGACTTACTTTTATGTCTGTCAACTTGTATGTCATTTGGTAAAATAAACTTCACGTCTTCCATGTGGGATAAAGAACTTTGACTGGTCTGATGTGCTGGTTCACATCTATAATCATGGTTAGCAATCAGAAATAAATAGATCACAATTTGAACATAGTCTAACCAAAAATTTTAGAAGTCCCAATCACAACAAACTAGTGGATCATGTTGAATCATGCCATTAATCTCAGAACCACAAGAGGCTAAGCCTCTGCCTAGTACTTGTGTCACTTGGGTAACTGGGACACTTGTAGGCAGTAACCTCTACTGATGCAGAAACTGGGCTGAGTTTTAGCAAGATGAGGGAGGAGTCTGCCCCACCTTCCTAGGGTCGACCTCACAGAATGCAGTGAGCATGCTTGCTTTCCTCCTCCAAATGGCTTAAGATGCTATGCTGCTGAGTGTTCATTATTTGATTCCAGTGACCTGTGGTAGAGGTGTAAGGAAACATTAAATAAATTTCACATATGCCAATTAAGCTGCTCTCCCAGCCTGTGAGTTCAACTCAGCAAGTGTTCATTATTTGAGAGTTGAGAATACTGAAGTAGGGAAGAGAGGGAGGGTGAGTGAAAGAGGGGAGAGATAGAGAGAGAGAGCTGGGCACTGGTGGCTCACACCTATAGTCCTAGCTACTCAGAAGACTGAGATCTGAGGATTGTGATTCAAAGCCAGCCTGGGCAGGAAAGTCCGTGAAACCCTTATCTCCAATAAACCACGCAAAAACCAGAAGTGGCGCTGTGGCTCAAGCAGTAGAGCGCTCACCTTGAGCTCAAGAGCTGAGGGACAGTGCCCAAGCCCAGAGTTCAAACCCCATGACCGACCAAAAAAATAAAAGGGAGAGAGGGGAAGGGAGAAAAGAAAGGAAGGAAGGAAGGAAGGAAGGAAGGAAGGAAGAAAGAAAGAAAGAAAGAAAGAAAGAAAGAAAGAAAGAAAGAAGGAAAGAAGGAAAGAAAGAAAGAAAGAAAGAAGGAAAGAAGGAAAGAAGGAAAGAAGGAAAGAAGGAAAGAAAGAAAGAAGGAAAGAAGGAAAGAAGGAAAGAAGAAGAAAGAAAGAAAGAAAGAAAGAAAGAAAGAAAGAAAGAAAGAAAGAAAGAAAGAAAGAAAGAAAGAAAGAAAGAAAGAAAATGATTGAGAATGAATTGTTTGGAGTCAGGAGTCATATGTCAGAGGTACTACCTGTATTTGGTGTTAGGTCTGCCCCAGGCCATGCAGACCCTATTCAGACACCTTCACACTTCTTGGCTAAGTTTCAACCCTTCATTTGTTGCCTAGTATCTGGCACACCTGGAGTTAGCCACCTCCCCATCCTGTTAAGTCACAACCTGGTCAGCCTCTGTTCACACTTTCCATCTGACCAGAGGTGAGTTCCAGAACTTGAAGTCACATCCAGATCCAGTGTCGCCAGAGTTTCCCTCAAACTGCCACACCTCATCTGGTCCTTTACATAGATACATACTTCTCCCAGGTTGGGTCCCCCATTTTTTCACATGGCTTTCCACCATATATGGCACTGGCAGCAGTTCAGTAAATAAACTACTTTACCTGAATGAATACCGTGTGGTGTTCTCTTCATTGGGTACCGAATGAAACTCACCTAATTAATATACTGTACACTTCAGAGTTTCTAGTTATGAATCCATGGTTATTTTTGTGACACATGTGAGATAAGTATCTACAAACCATATTTACTAACTCATCATTTAACAGTATAGTTCTGCCTAGAATCTTTAATAGCAGCTTAATTAACCATAAAGTCTATTTTGTATGCTTTGCTTTGCTTTGTTTTGCTTAAATCAATAGAAGAGTTGGTGAGACAATCTGTGTGAAACCTCATGGTCTATGTTGGAGGGGCAGAATGATGCAGGCTCCGGCCTCAGGATTATCTGAGGACTGTATTTGTGTATGTGGAAAGCTCTTGGCATGCCAAGTTAGAGAGGGAATATGTTCTCTCTCCCTATCTCAAAGCTCCTGTCAGATTCCTGGGAGCTGAGGAAGTAGCTCTTCTGCTTACATAAGCATAGAGGAACAGCTAGTCAAGCATTTTCCTGAGTACAGGGAAGTGGTTTGAACTTGCTCTAAAAGAGTTTAGATAAAAATATACAAAGACATTGTCTCATAGTTTAAGCAAAATTGTATCTGTTGAAATTCTTTGTGTGAATATTTCCTGACTAAATCTTGGCAAATATAATACTTGCTTGTCTTTAAATACCCACTAGCAATAAAGCACAGCATGCAGTGGCAATTGCTGTTTGCACTCTGTATCCCCTGTATCCTGGTGATTTTGTGACCCTTACCCAGGGACCCCAATGCCTTAGACGTTGCCAACTGGCACCCAAACAGGGACCCTGAAGTGTTGAATTCAGGAAGGTATATACAGGTAAGTACTTTTTTAATTACAGGGTGATGGGACAAGTTAAGTGTACTCCGTACTTACATATGCTAAAACATTTACTTGCTGCTTATGGTATAACTATTTCTTCTTTTGACATAGAAATGTGTATTAATGTAGTTAGGGAATGGAATCCTTGGTTCCCCGTTGAAGGGACATTAGATGTTGATAATTGGAAATGAGTAAAATATAATGTAGAAAGAGCTGTTCGAGAAGGGGAAAGGATTCCCGTTAGATTTTGGTCCATTTGGGCTATTTTACATACTCTTTTTAAAGCTTTAAATGAGAAAAGAGGCCACCCCTTCTATTGTAGATTTACAATTGGACTCTGAGGTTAAGGACGTAATAGATAAGGATGCATCACAATTAACAGAAAAAACAAGAGGTAAAGAAGCCTGAAAAAGAACAATCTGAAAGCGTAAATAGAATGTCTGAGCAAATGGAATTGATTTTATCAAGATTACAACATATGGAGTTAGAAATTAGCAGAGTGAAAGAGAATCTGAGAAAGTGAAAGTAAAACAGCCTTCTGCTCCTCTGCTTGCCGAAGCAATTTTTACCGTGTCACTCCCTCACAAAACAGAAGGCTTAGACAGTGAGTTTGATGATGAAATGCATATTTTTTTCTTACCCTGTAATTTGACCAGCCCCTATGAATGATTTAGCTCAACCAGTCAAATATGAAGGTGTTGTTGTCAATGATATTGGTAAACTTAAGAAGGCAGTGACGTTGTATGGTCCTCAGTCTCATTATGGTAAGGAATTGTTTAATGGGCTTGCCCGACATTACAATAATTTTGCTCTCGAGGATTGGAAGTTGCTTTGTAGAGCCTAATTAAGGATCCTGAATACCTACAATGGCAAATGTGGTTTACTGAGTTATGTACAGAAAGGACTAGACAAAATGCACAGAGCAATAATCCGCGCCTATAGGTCATAACCTTTCCCATGTTGAGTAGAACAGAAAAATATGCAGTTGCTAATATGCAAGTGAACTCTCCTGAAGAGATCCATGAGTAGTTGCGAGACATAGGTATTGAGGCATGGGAGAGGATTCGGCTGGTAGGAGAGCATTATGGCTCCTGGACAAAAGTAATTCAAAAACTTAATAAACCCTATGTTGAATTTTTATCATGATTGAAACTGACCTTGGAACTTACTGTTGTGGGAGAGGCTGCACAGCAACAAGTACTGGGCATGTTGGCTTGTGAGAATGTTAATGAGGACTGTAGATAAGCCCTATTGCCTATTAAAGAATCTGGGGATGTAAATACATATTTAAGGGCGTGTAAAGACATTACATCTGAATCCCGGCTTATGCAGTTGTTTGTGCTGAAACTATGCCCACTACCTTGCATGCTTTACAAACCAAACACGCTAATCTAAAATGTTTTGGATGTGGTCAAATGGGACATATAAAGAAGAATTGTAAAAACGCTACTGATGTTAACAAGAGAGGAACAGGAATTTGCCCTAAATGTAAAAAAGGAAAGCACTAGGCAAGAGTGTGTAGATCAAAAATAGACAATAAAGGATAACTATAAAAATACTTATCCTATGCAGGGAAACTCTCCGTCAGGCCAGCCCCGGGGCCCAGGATTAATAACAAAGGGTAGCCAACCATTTTTCTTCCTCATCCATGCCACAGCCCACAGCACCGCAATGGACATGCCTATTCATTCATCTACTGAGAGGCATATTGGTTTAAAACATGCTTGCATGTAAGTAACAATTATGGTCATTCAAAAATGACAGATGTCCCCTCCCCAGACATACTGAAATCATGATTTCTAAGTAAGATAGGATTTTATGGTGGTACAAGTGTTGAGATATATGTATGAGTCTAATGTGTATCTTGCACTGAATTAGTCAGGAAGATATCCAATATCATATGGGATAAAAAATGGTAGTGAAAAGATATTCCCTTGAGAAAGATATAGGAGGCTGCGAGAAGTATGGAGAAATTCATATAATTTTGAACGATTTAAAAATGCAAGCTCAAGTATGTCTCTTTAAGTGGAAGGGCAAAAGAAGGGGAAGAGAAGAAAATAACTGAAAGCAGATCATTGTCCCAACTTAGAGTACAATATAACATCCAAGTTAAAGAGACACCAATATAATATGTCCCACTTAATTTAGATACATGCAAAATATTTACTTGGCTTTTTACCACTTTAATGCTCCAAAATATATGAAGACTTCTAAGAAACTTTATGTGATTGTCGTTACATCAACCTGAACAATAATTGTGATGAGTCCTCTTTTTCTCAGTATGCTCTTGGAAAATACTCCCTAAATTAATGATGTTGTGACTGATTAGAGAGTCAGTGTAACGAGTTTGTACTTGTATGATAATCCCAGAATAGTTTAATGCAGTTTCTTCTCAAGATATCCAAGTATATTCTCTGACGCTATACTTTGAACACACCCTCACACCTGAGCACATTATTTGAAATTGCACATCAGCATTTCCTTGGCACATTCTACTTTGTACCTTTGTCTTTTTGCATGTTCCTTTTGATTTCACAGTTGCTCTATTTCCATTTCTTCTGTGCAAACTGCTAAAAACATTGTTCAAGTACCACTTCTTGTTTGCAAACACCCAGTCTATGTATGAAGGTACTTTGTCCATGTTAACCAATAGGGTAGTACTCACTCTCTGAGGAGAAAAGTTCCACAGTATAACTCTATGCCCACATTAGTGGGTGTAGAATTTAAGGCATTTTGAGACAAACAGTGATATCTGAATTGAAAGGCTCCTTAGGGATATTTTCTTGGAGCTCATTAGTTTACCCAGGAGAAATAAAAATATCCACACACTTTGGAGCTAATTAGTAAGTAACTGAATTAACACTAGATCCTAGATGTTGTGTTATTACAAGTCACCATTGTATTATTGTTACATCAGAATCCTTCCCTAAATGCATATGTGTATCAGAAAATAAAAGAAAGGTATTAAAACAAAATGTCTTATCTTTTTAGGCATTTAGTCGTTGTGGTGAGGGTAATGTCTGAACTCTTCCATTCAATAAAAGCTTGAAGTTTATAAGAGCACTTCCTACATATAAGAATTTGTGGCAGTTTCATTGAGAGGGTTATTTCAGCATGGAGATATCCCAAACAAGAATTATATTTAAATAGAGTATATGACAGTTATGACATATCAATGGCTATTGAGGCATTTTCTATTATAAAGAAGAATCAATTTGCAGAGTGTTCAGTAACATCAGTAAAACTGAATGTTCAAACTTTACTTGGTGGTATTGTCCTATGTTTATAATGAATAGTCTGAAAAGATAACCAAACATAGCTAACAATATTTCAATAAAATTCCAAACTGATGTAGATACATGGATCACTCATTGAAACTGTAGGGCAAATTAGGCTTGTCTGTGCTATAGTTCAACCATAATCTCCTGGTTAAACAGTCTTCAAAAATATTCACAGAATATATCTAAGTAAAGGTCATGACAGTTACATCTGTATAATACTTCTAAGGTCAGGATAAAAGCATTTGTTCCTAACATTTAAAACCAACAGGATTTGTTGAATTCATGGATCTGGAATTTTATGGCTTCACATTCATATCACAAAATTTCATCAATATGACTTACATCTCTACCAGTTCACCAAAACACTGTTCTTATTGAACTTGTCTATCAGGCTAGGAAGTTGGCTCAGTGGTAGAGTACTTCCCTTGCATGCCTAAGGCCCTGGGTTCGATTTCTCAGCACCACATAAGCAAAAAAGAAAAAACCAGAAGTGGCGCTGTGACTCAAGTGTTAGATCACTAGCCTTGAGCTGAAGAGCTGAGGAACAGTGCCCAGGCCCAGAGTTCAGGTCCCATGACCGGACCCCTACCCCTAAAAAAAAAAACAAAAAAAAAACTTGTCTATGTCCTTTTAGTTTTCAAATCCAAATAGCATATTTCCTTCAATGTCTCTGTAACAGTTTTGACCTTTTCTTCCTGCAAATTCTTTCCTTTCTTCACTTCTGTAAATCTGTTTTTATTACTTTCTTGTTTCCTTATCTCTTTCTTCCAATCTTGTCCACACTGGTGCTCACAATGCTACACTTATGTCATAACTTTTCTTTTCCTCTTCCTTTTAATAATGTCCCCAATTTTATCATTCTTTTTCATATTCATGGTCATGGATATTTTGATGATATCTAAACAGACCTATCTTTGCATCTGTTTAATATAAACTTTAGAATTATCAGAGAGTTTTTTCCCCTAAATCCATCATTTTCACCTGTAATCCTTATCGCCAAGAATATCACTAACACATTTGCCTGGCCATAGATGTAGAATCCTTTAGATTTCTTCTTACCCTTCTACTCCACCCATTATATAAGATGAACGATCAAGATTTTCTTAGTTTCTGTTACTAATTTGATTTCTTCTTTTTTTTTTTTTTGGTTGGTCATGGAGCTGGAACTCTGGGCCTGTGTGCTGTCCCTGTGCTCTTCAGCTCAAGGAGAGCACTCTACCTCTTGAGCTACAGCATTATTTTCGAGTTTTCTAGTGGTTTTCATTGGAGATCAGAGTCTCATGGACTTTTCTGCCCTGGCGGGCTTTGAACCGTGATCCTCAGATCTCAGCCTCCTGAGTAGATAGGATTACAGACATGAGCCACTGGCGCCCAGCACTAATATGATTTCTATGTACTCCTTTTTATGCCCCTGACAAAAGTCTGTTTCATGTACTCATCACTGGTCACCTAGTCTTAAACAGCTATTTACAAAGTATGTTTTTTCCCCATTGTCTTTACATATTGGTCCTCTCCATCAACAAATTACTGCTCCTTGTAAGTATGCAGAGGGAAGAGCTCAGACACAAATTCTAGTATCATTATTTACTCACTACATTGACTGTTGGCCTTACATTTCTCATCTATAAATGGATGTAATCTACCAGAAATATTGAAGAATACATTTGCTTACTCCTAGAGCAAGAAAAAGGAAAAGTGACGAGTCCTTACATTTTCCACCCTAGTTTACAAATAAGGAAAGAGTCAAATTCAGTTTGTTGGTACAAAGTCACAAATTGTTTCATGCAGAAATAAAAATATATTTTACCTCCTGGCTCTAATGGCTGTGTCCTTTGAAGGCAACTACAGATATGTAAGTGGTATTATGTAAATTGGGTCATGTGTCTTTAGTTGCATTGAAGAACATACTCAACATATCACTGGAAAACATTCGTTATTGAATAGTATCTAGATGAGAATGTTACTTGAACTAATCACACTAGGTTGAAAACTAATCTTAGTCCATGAAAATTTTCTTATTGCTGTATGTGTTGCCAAGTGTTCTTCATAAATTTATACATAGATTTTCTTCAGTGAACTGGAAAGAAACTAAAACTGAATAAGGATTTCTGCCTAATGAGTGAAGCATGCTTGAGGTATGTGTTGTTACCTTCTAAGGATATATAACTAAGCCACTGGCTATGTGGGTGGTGAAAGGGTTTCTCCTAAGTTCCCAAGGCTAGAAAAAACCAGAACATTTGATAACAAAGCACTCAGATTATTATATTTTATCTATGTGGGATAATAAACATGTGGAAATAAACGATTTTATTTATAAGCAAACAATACCACCAAGAAGAGTGAATCGACATTAGAGAGACTGCAAAAATAACATATGGATTTACTGTCTCACCTGATTATGTGATTGTATTACTTGATATTGAAACTCTCCTCTTGTTATTCTTATTGTATGTAATCCAACTCTGTTTATTATTATGTATTCAATGTGGGAAATCTAGCTTCAAAGATGTCTAAAAATTTTTCCTTTTCAATCATAACATTGTCATTATCAGGGTCACTCTGGTCACCATCATCTTCAACAAAATTATTATTAGCATAATAAGTGCTAATTATTGAAAGCCTGGTATGTGTCTATGATTTTGTATTATTTGTATTTTGATTAATAATTTTAATATTACCACTGTGCATGCATCCACGTTAAAATTTTGAATAAATAAAGAAATAAAAAAACTAAGCCATATCAGGTAGCTTGACTATGTGCTTATAACAAATTATTGAACCGATTTTTGAAGTATTGCACATTCCTAACCAGTATGAATTAACTTCCTCTCTCCCTGTCATTACACACAAATATTTAAGGGTTTGAACACAACTTTTTCAAGTAATATACTATAAATATTACTACAAGATCATGTGTATATCTAAAATTACCTTGAAAATAATATATTCTACTTTCTATTGAAATATTAGTCACTTTACTGTAGAAAAATTTTGGAAAAATAGACTATATATCTTTGACATGAAAAGGGTAAAAAATAGTAGCATAAAAGTTTTTGAGGGAGCCTATATATTCAGAAATGTGTGTGTGTGTGTGTGTGTGTGTGTGTGTGTGTGTGTGTGTGTGTGTATGTGTGTGTGTGTATAAATGTTATGTGTGGAAATTTATACATTTTTAGAGGGAATTTGTCATCATACATATGTATATATATATATATATATATATATATATATATATTATGTATAGAATTGTGGGCATTACAGTGAAACAAACATCTTCAAACATAATTAAAATTAAAAAAATCATCAAACCAAGTGCCAGTAACTCACACCTATAATTCTAGCTCCTCTGGCTGCTGAGATCTAGCAGCTGTTTTCACATCTAGCCCCGACAGAAAAGTTCATGTTAGATTCTTGTCTCCAATTAACCACTCAAAAACAGCAATTAGCCCTTTGCTTCAAGTACTACAGTGCTGGCCATGAGCACAAAAAGGCTTAGAGACAATGTCCAGGCCTTACAAACAACAACAACAACAACATGAATCACATTAATTTCACAAAAGTATTTTTAACTGCTGTGAACATTTCTTAGAAACATGAATATATTATCTGACCTTTTCTGCTTGACTCATACATATACTAGATATTGCAAATAAGGGAAACAATGGGACCCATGTTACTTTGGGCGTGGCTTACTTCACTAATTATAATTTTTCTAAGCCTTTCCATTTCCTAATAAATGGGGGAATGTCATTCTTTCTGATGGAGGCTTAGAATTCCATTGTGTATATATACCACATTTTCTTGATCCATTCATCTACTGAGGGGGATCTGGGTTGATTCCATATCTTACATAGTTGTGCTGGTAGATTTAGTGTGATGCAAGGAAAATGAACCCTTAGATATGTATTTAAATGTTTTTTTTTCTTTCATGCATTTGTTTCTAACGCATTTATAAGATTATTTCTTTGTTGCTTTATATGTCCCTCCCCCACAGTATAACCCCTGCTTTCACTATATTTGATGTCGGTATAAATTGTGGAGGAGATGGGGAAAAACAAGTCGTTTAAGGATCCAGGTGGCCCCTTGCAACAAAGAGAAGTACAAGTTGTCATATGGAAAACGAACTTTACAATTTTGGTGGGGGGAGAGAATTGAGTGGGGGGGTGAGGGAAGGCTAGGAAGGGATGTGAAGGGTAAACAAAGGAGGAAGCTGCAATGTTTGATAAGAAATGTACTCATTATCTTGCCCATGTAATTGTAACCTCTCTGCACAGTATGTTCACAAAAAATAAAAATAAAATAAAAAATTTAAAAAATGAAACATGAATATATGCCCCTGGAAAATGTTAAGTAAAAAGGATAGAATATTTATGTCTATATTAAAGACATGACTATTTAGATTGTTTAAGATATTTAGATAATGATTAGGAATTAAGACTAATGATATGTAGGTAATAATTGGGACTGGTATTTTATTCTGTTTTATGATAGTAATAAAATGACAATTGTAATGATTATATAAAATTACTCTTGATTGGTATTTGAATTATATTAAGGAATAAACATTTTTTGAAGTTTTTTTTTATTGTGAAAATACCGTACCAAGGAATTGCAATTACATGGGCAAGGTATTGAGTATATTTCTTTTCTTTTTTTTTTTTTTTTTTTTTTTTTTTTTTTTTTTAAATTGTATTTTATTTTATTTGAGAACATACTGTACAAAGGGGCTACAATTACATGGGCAGGATAATGGATACATTTCTTACCAAGCATTGCAGCCTCCTCCTTTGTTTACCCTTCACTTCCCTTCCCCGCCTCCCCCCTCCCCCCACCCAATTTTACCCCCCTCCCCCCACCCAATTATACCCCCCTCCCCCCCCCACACCGGCATTGTAAAGCTGGTTTTGACATGACATTTTGTACTTCTCATTGTTGCAACAGGTCCACCTGAATCCTTAAACGACTTGTTTGTCCCCATCTCCTCCACATGTTATACTGACATCAAATATAGTGAAAACGGGGGTTACACTGTGGGGGAGGGACATACAAAGCAACAAAGAAATAATCCTATAAATGCATTAGAAATACATGCATGAAAGAAACGAAAACATTAAAATACATATTTAAGGGTTCATTTTCCTAGCATCACATTATCTGACCTTTTCCGCTTGACTCATACCTATACTAGATATTGCAAATAAGGGAAACCATGGGACCTATGCTTCTTTGGGCCTGGCTTACTTCACTTAATATAATTTTTTCCAAACCTTTCCATTTCCTAACAAATGGGGAAATATCATTCTTTCTGATGGAGGCATAGAATTCCATTGTGTATATATACCACATTTTCTTGATCCATTCATCTACTGAGGGGCATCTGGGTTGGTTCCATATCTTAGCTATGGTAAATAATGCTGCAATAAACATAGTTGTGCTGGTAGCTTTAGTGTGGTCTTGTTTGTAAACATTTGGGTAAATGCCCAAAAGTGGGATTGCTGGATCATAGGGGAGATCTATGTGAAGTCTTTTGAGGAACCTCCATACTGCTTTCCAAAGTGGTTGAACAAGTTTACATTCCCACCAACAATGAAGTAGGGTTCCTTTCTGTCCACATCCCCTCCAGCATCTGTTGTTATTGGAGTTCTTGATTTTTGCTGTTCTAACTGGAGTGAGGTGATATCTCAATGTTGTTTTGATTTGCATTTCTTTTATGGCTAGGGATGTTGAACATTTCTTCATGTTTCTATTGGCCATCCTTCTTTCTTCTTCAGAGAAGCTTCTCTTTAAGTCTTTCGCCCACTTATTTATTGGGCAGTTGTTTCTTTGAGGATTTGTTGTTGGGTGGTTTAATTTTTTGAGTTCCAAGTATATTTTAGATATGAGACCCTTGTCCGTTGTATGGCTAGTAAAGATCTTCTCCCAATCGGTGGGTTTTCTATTGATCTTGCCAGCTATGTCATTTGCCCTGCAGAAGCTCTGCAATCTTATGCAATCCCATTTGTCCAACCTTTCTTTGATTTGTTGTGCTTCCGGGTCTCTATTCAGAAAATTTCGACCTGAGCCAAGGAGACCTAGGGTTTCTCCTATTCCATCCTGTAATGTTTTCAGAGTGTCTGCTTTGAGTTCAAGGTCTTTGATCCATTTGGAGTTGATTCTGGTGCAGGGTGATATATAAGGATCTAGCTTTAGTTTTCTACATGTAGTTAACCAATTTTGCCAGCACCATTTACTGAAGAGGCTGTCTTTCTTCCATTCTATTGTTTTAGCTTCCTTATCGAAGATTAGGTGGCTATAGGTCTGTAGGTTCATTTCTCGGTTTTCAATTCTGTTCCATTGGTCCTGAGGTCTGTTCTTATGCCAATACCAAGCTGTTTTGATTACTATGGCTTTATAGTAGAGTTTGAAATTTGGTATTGATATTCCTCCAGCAGTGTTCTTTCCGTTGAGGAGCGTTTTTGCTATTCGGGGTCTTTTATTGTTCCATATGAATTTTTGGATTGCCTCCTCTATTTCCTTGAAGAATGAGGGTGGAATTTTGATAGGAATCGCGTTGAATTTGTAGATAGCCTTGGGAAGTATTGCCATTTTCACGATGTTAATCTTGCCAATCCAGGAGCATGGGAGGTTTTGCCATTTTTTAAGTTCTGTGTTGATTTCCTTTTTCAAGATTTTAAAGTTTTCATCATAGAGGTCCTTCACTTCTTTGGTTAAGTTAATTCCTAGGTATTTTATTTTTTGTGGGGCTATTACAAATGGAGTTGCTTTCCTAATTTCAGCCACACTTTTCTCATTGTTGGCATATAGAAAAGCCATTGATTTTTGGGGGTTAATTTTATAACCTGCTACTTTGCCAAAGTTTTGAATCAGCTTGAGTAATTTGGGAGTGGAGTCTATGGGATTCTTTAAATACAAGATCATGTCATCTGCAAAGAGGGAGAGTTTTATTTCTTCTTTCCCTATTTGGATCCCCTTTATGTCTGCATCTTGTCTTATTGCTGTAGCTAGGCATTCTAATACTAGATTGAAGAGAAGTGGAGAGAGTGGGCATCCTTGTCTTGTTCCTGAGTTAAGAGGAAATGGCTTTAGTTTTTCACCATTGAGTATAATGCTGGCTGTAGGTTTGTCATATACAGCCTTTATTATATTGAGGAATGTTCCATGGATTCCTAATTTTTCCAGAACCTTCATCATAAAGGGGTGTTGGATCTTGTCAAATGCTTTTTCTGCATCTATTGAGATAACCATGTGGTTCTTATTCTTGCTCCTGTTGATGTGATGAATAATATTAATTGATTTGCGTATATTGAACCAGCTTTGCATCCCTGAAATGAATCCTGTTTGATCATGGTGTATGATTTTTTGGATGAATTGTTGAAGTCGATTGGCCAAAATTTTGTTGAGAAGTTTTGCATCAATGTTCATCAAAGAAATGGGTCTATAGTTCTCTTTCTTTGATGAGTCCCTGCCTGGTTTTGGGATGAGGGTTATGATGGCTTCATAGAATGTGTTCGGTAGTGAGCTTTCTCTTTCAATTTCATTGAAGAGTTGGAGGAGTATTGGTGTGAGCTCTGCTTTGAAGGCCTTGTAAAATTCTGCTGTAAAACCATCTGGTCCTGGACTTTTCTTAGCTGGGAGGTCTCTTATTGCTGTTTCTATTTCGATGCTTGATATGGGCCTGTTAAGCTGGTTTAACTCATCTTGGTTTAGTTTTGGCATGTCAATATTTGCTAGGAAAAGGTCCATTTCTGTCATGTTCTCAAACTTATTAGCATAAAGTTTTGAGAAGTATTCGCTTATAATGTTCTGAATCTTGGTTGTTTCCGTGGTGATGTTTCCATTCTCATCTCTGAGTTTATTAATTTGGGTGTGTTCTCTCCTTTTTCTGATAAGGTTTGCTAAGGGTCTGTCAATTTTGTTAAGTTTTTCGAAGAACCAACTCTTTGTTTTGTTGATTCTTTCTATAGTTTTTTTGGATTCTAATTCATTTAATTCTGATTTAATTTTGATTATTTCTTTCCGTCTACTGGATTGGGGTTTATCTTGCTGCTCTTTTTCAAGGAGGTTTAGATGTGTCATTAAATTATTAGTTTCCGATCTCTCCAATTTGTTGATGTAGGAGCTCAGAGCTATAAACTTGCCTCTGAGTACTGCCTTTGCTGTGTCCCAGAGGAGCTGGTAATTTGTGTGTTCATTTTTGTTGAATAGCATGAACATTTGAATTTCCTTTCTAATCTCTTCCATGACCCACTCATGATTCAGCAGTGTGTTGTTCAGCCTCCATGTGATACCGGACTTTCTTTGGTGGCTTTTGGTGTTGAGTTCTAATTTTATTCCCTTGTGGTCAGAGAGAATGCAAGGTATAACTTCAATGTTTCTGAATTTAGACAAGTTTGCTTTGTGGCCTAAAATGTGGTCTATTTTAGAAAACGTCCCATGTGCTGCTGAGAAGAACGTGTATTCTGATGCTGCTGGGTGAAATGTTCGGTAAATGTCTGTTAAGTCTAGTTGATCTATGCAGCTGTTTAGATCTGCGGTTTCTCTGTTGAGTTTTTGCCGAGTTGATCTATCTAGTGGGGAGAGTGGTGTGTTAAAATCCCCAACGATTAATGTCTTTGGATCTATCTGGGATTTGAGGGAAAGTAGTGTTTCTTTGATAAATTTGGGTGCTCCATTGTTTGGCGAATAGATATTTAGAATTGTAATATCCTCCTGAAGGAGAGATCCTTTAATTAGTATGTAGCGACCTTCTTTATCTCTTCTCACGAATTTTAATTTGAAGTCTATTTTATCTGATATTAGGATTGCAACTCCCGCCTGTTTATGAGGGCCGTTTGCTTGGTAGATTTTGTTCCAGCCTTTAACCTTGAAAATATGTTTGTTTTTACGGGCAAGATGTGACTCCTGCAGGCAGCAGATAGAAGGGTCTTGTTTTTTAATCCAACTAGACAGTCTATGTCGCTTAATTGGAGAGTTCAGTCCGTTAACATTAAGAGATAGGACTGATAGGTATTTGGGAGTTCCTGCCATGTTATCCACCTTCTTGGGGGCTGTGAAAACTGGGTTCTTCCTAAGGTTCTTGGATTCTCAGTTTGGGTGCAGTTTCTTGGCCTTTGTTGCGTTCTTGTTGGTTTTCTATGTGTAGGACATCTTTAAGAATCTTTTGCAAGGCTGGTTTGGTGGAGATGTATTGTTTCAATTTTTCTTTGCTATGGAAGGTTTTTATTTGGCCTTCAGTTATGAAGGAGAGTTTAGCTGGGTACAGTATTCTTGGTTGATAGTTGTTTGTTTTTAGGGCATTGCATACATCATTCCAGGCTCTTCTTGCTTTGATTGTCTCTGGTGAGAAATCTGAGGTAATTCTAATTGGTTTCCCTTTATAGGTGATTAACCTTTTCTCCTTGACAGCTTTAAGGATCTTTTCCTTGGTCTGGGTTGATCCTGTGTGGATTATAATATGACGGTGGGATGTCCTATTCTGGTCTGGTCTATTTGGGGTTCTAAAAGCTTCTTGTATCTGAATAGGCCTATCTTTTTGTATGTTTGGGAAGTTCTCTGCTAGGATCCTGTTAAACAAATTTCCTAGACCATTAACTTCTGTTTCTAGGTGCTCCTCTACACCCATTATCCTTAGATTGGGCCTTCTGATGGTGTCTTCCAGGTGTTGGATAGACCTATCATATTTCTTGGACTTGTCTTGGATGGTTGTATGTTCTTTCTCTATAATATCTAGGCTGTCTTCAATCCCTGAGATTCGATCTTCTGCATGGTCTAACCTGCTGTCAAGACTCTCTACTTTGTTTTTTATCTCTTTTCCTTCTAATTGGTCAGCTTTGATGGCTTCAAGTTCTTTGTTGAAGCTCTGTTTTAGGTCTTGTATGAATTTCTTTACTTCCTTAATTTGGTGTTCAGTGTTTGTTCTCAAATCACTTAGTTGATTGGTTATGGTTTCTTTGGACTCCCATTCCTTCTGTTGGGTTCCATTCAGCCTTCCCTTTGTGGTCTCCCTGACTTCCTTCAGCTCTTTGTTAATGGATTCCATGAATGTCTTTAGTGATCTTTGTGTATTCTCTACCTGGTCTCTTAATTCGTGAATTACTCTTTGATTAGTTTCCTCCCTTCTGTGGGATTCCTGCAGTTCTCTTTGAGTGTTCTCTGCCTGCTCACGCCATTCCTCCCTTTCTCTTTGAGTATTCTCAAGTTGTTCACGCAAATCCTGTATCAGTTTTTGAGAAGCTTCCTCATGCTTATGATGTTCCTGTATAAACTTCTGGGATGCCTCCTCTCTCTCCCTATCACGCTCATACAGAGTCCTTTGTACATTGTCAAACTTCTCATTTATCATGTTTGCTATTAGTGTTTGTAGAGCTATTTGGGAACTCTCCTCTGGATTATTCTTTATCTGTTCTAATCCCTGATTATCAAGGTTGGGAATTGAGATACCCGAATTTGCCATTTTTCTTGTGTTTTTCCGGCTTACTCGGCCCATTTGAGATACAGATTGCACCAGTTTTGTGCTAGAACACTATCTTAAGGCAACCATCAACCAAAGTTTGCATTTGTACAGTCAATAGTCTACAGATACAATCTAGTTCAACAGATACATCTATTCAACATCAAATGACTATATGTTAAAGGACTTCGAACCGCAGAAAAGAATTTGGAAAACCAGAAATTATTAGGATTAGGGAGAGATGTGGGTAAAAAATAGGAATAGATTGGTGTGGGGAGGCACAGGGAGAGTTAACTATGTCATAATCACAGTGCAGGAAATGGGTTGGGTAGGATGCAAGTAGAGAGAGAGAGAAAAAGAAGAGACGGAAAGGGGAATAAAGAGAGACCAGAAAAAGAATAGAAACGTAAAGATTAATGTTATTATAGAGGTTAAAAGACCGTCTATTTAGAGAGGAATGTGAATATGTTCAGAGAAGGGGAGGGACATAGAGGAGATGTGGAAAGCTTTAAGGATGGGAAAGGGAGAAGAAAAGATCAGAAGTTCAGTAGAGCTAGATAAAAAACAAAAAGATAATTAAGAATGAAAGAAAAAGAGAAAGAAGACAAGAAAAGAAAGGAAAACTCTCATTCACGTATTCCTAAAATAAAAATTATAAGATGAGAAAAAAAAATTACTGGAAAACAATTATTTTTTCAGAAGAGGCAAAAATTAAAGATTAATAAAAGTTTTAGAAGGGAAAAAATTTATATATATATATATATATATATATATATATATATATATATATATATATATATAAGGTAACAAAAAACAAAAAACAAGCAAAAAAAAGAAAAGAAGAAGAAGAAAAAAAAAAAAGAAAAAAAGAAAAAAAAGTCTTTTGATTTTTTTTTTTTGGGGGGGGGGGAGGAGTGGGAGGAATCCTGTATCTCCCTTTTGTCTGCGACCAGTCTCTTGTTGTAGTCTCTGGTCAGCTTGAGGTCCTGTGGCTTGATTGGTTTCTTAAGTCGGTTGGTTGGAAGAGGCAGAAAAATGCTCTGCTTTACCCAAGATTTTGAGATCCCCCTCCCAGGTTAGTTTTCTGGGAGGGTGGTCTGCTTTGAGAGTCACAAAAGAGGGGGATGTGGTTATGAGGCTAGGTTCTGGGTAGGGTTGAGGCCTTTCAACAAACAGTAGCTTTTCCCTGGGGCTATTTTGTGATAGAGCTCACAGCGCCCAGCCTGGAGCCATTCTCAGGGTTTCTGTTTTTCAATTGATTGTGGTGGCTGCTAGAGGGAGGGGCAGCCTCTGGCTCTGGTTACCCAGTGACGCTAGGCACTCCGATGGCTGGCGCCTGAGCTGGGTGACTTTTCCCTGGATGGAGCTGAGTCTGGCAGGTCACTTCGGCGTTAAGTTCTTGTGACCTGCTAAATGACTCGTTTTATTCCAAGGCCTGAGCTGGAGCTAGCAGCAACTCCGAGCTTTGTCGGTATCCAAGATGGAGATCACCGGTGCTGGGGGGGGAGGGGTGGCCTTCCCTCCTCTGCTCCCTGAGGAGTGAGGATGTCGGGCTTGTACTCACGCCGAGTCTTGGATCCTGGGTCGTCTCTGGTCTGCAAACAGCAGGATGAAGATGTTCGCTCCTTGTCGGTTCTTGTTGGTGTTGAGTAGAATCCGCTCGTCCGCTGCGTCTGGCTCCTTCGTCCCCGACTCTCTGTGTCTCAGGTATGACTCCCGCGGCGGTGGTCGCCGCCGCGACCCCGCCGCCGGAGCGGCAGCTGGTGCGTTTCCTTGGCTTCCCCTCTCTTGTCTAACTCTCTGTCCTGTGATGGTACACTTGGTGTGATTCTCTGGCTTAGGACTGTTCACTGGAACTCTAAACCTACTTTCTATGCGAGAGCTTGTTCAGATTCCAGCTTCTCCTCCGCCATCTTCCCGGAACCCCTCCTCAATGTTGTTTTTCTTGAGTATATTTCTTTTCAAGCATTGTTGCCTTCTCCTTTGTTTCCCCTTCAATCCCTTTCATCTCCCCATACACTGATCCCCACACCCTCCCTCCCCCATTCCCGGGCCAAAGTTGTAAAGTTCGTTTTTTAACATAACAAAAATAACTCAGATTTCACTGTATTTGATGTTAGTATAATTTGTACAGGGGAAGGGAAAAAACTAATCGTTTAAATAGGAATACAGGTGGAACCATTGCAACAATGAAATGTACAAGTCGTTATGCTGAAAAATGAACTTTACAACTTTGGTGGGGGGAGGGGATTAGGTAATGGGGGTAAGGGAAGGGTTGGGAAGGGGAAACAAAGGAGGAGGTAACAATGCTTGATAAGAAATGTACTCATTATCTTGTCCATGTAATTGTAAACGATCTGTATGGCATTTTCCAAATAAAAAAATACTTCTCAGTCCCATCTCTCAACATTACAGGACTTAACTCTCCAATTAAGCGACATAGACTGTCTAGTTGGATTAAAAAGCAAAATCCTTCTATCTGCTGCCTTCAGGAGTCACACCTTGCCCATAAAAACAAACACATTTTGAAAGTGAAAGACTGGAACAAAATATACCAAGCAAATGTCCCCCATATACAGGTGGGAGTTGCAATCCTAATATCAGATAAAAAAGGCTTCAAATTAAAATTAGTGAGAAGAGAAAAAGAAGGTCGCTACATATTAATTAAGGGTATGCTCCTTTAGGAGGATATTACAATTCTAAATATCTATTTGCCAAACAATGGAGCACACAAACTTATCCAAGAAACAATACTTCCCTTAAAGCTCACATAGATCCAAAGACATTAATTGTTGGGAACTTTAACACACCACTATCCACAGTACATAGAGCAACTCAGCAAAAACTCAATAAACTGCAGATCTAAACAACTGCAAGGATTAACTAGATTTAAAAGACATCTAACGAATATTTCACCCAGCAGTATCAGCACATAGAATATTTTCAGCAGCAGCACATAGAATATTTTCAAAAACTGACCACATTTTAGGTCACAAAACAAAAGTCCAAATTCATTGAAATTATGCCTTGCATTCTCTCAGACCACAGGAAATAAAATTAGAATCCAAAGCCAAAACCACCACAGAAAGTCCTGTAACACATGGATGCTGAGCAACATACTGTTGAATCACGAGTAAGTCGCATAAGAGATTAGAAAGGAAATTCAAGTGTTCATGATCTTCAACAAAACGAACACACAAATTACCAGCTCCTCTGGGACACAGAAAAGGCAGTACTCAGAGGCAAGTTGGAGAGATATGAAGCCAACAATTTAATGACACATCTGAACCTCCTTGAAAAAGAACAGCAAGATAAATGCCAACTCAGTAGATGGAAAGAAATAATTAAAATTAAATCAGAATTAAATGAATTAGAACCAAAAAAATAGAATCAACAATACCAAGAGTTGATTCTTTGAAAAAATTAACAAAATTGACAGATCCTTAACAAATCTTATCAGAAAAAGAAAAAAAAAACTCACCCAAATAAATAAACTCAGAGATGAGAATGGAAAAATCACCAGAGAAACAACCAGGATACAGAACATTAAAAGGGAATACTTCTCAAAACTATGCTAGTAAGTTTGAGAACTTGACAGAAATCGACCTTTTCATAGCAAATATTGACATGTCGAAACTAAAGCAAGATGAGTTAAACCATTTTAACAGGCACATATCAAACATTGAGATAGAAACAGCAATAAGAGAAGTCCCATCTAAAAAAAGCCCAAGACCAGACAGATTTACATCAGAATTCTACAAGGCCTTCAAAGCAGAGCTCACACCAATACTATTCCAACTCTTCAATGTAATTGAAAAGAACGTTCACTACAGAACTTATTCAATGAGGCCATCAAAACCCTCCTCCCCCAAACCAGGCAGGGAATCATAAAAAAAGAGAACTTTAAACACATTTCTTTGATGAACATTGATGCAAAACTTCTCAACAAAATTGGTCAATCGACATCAACAATTCATCCAAAAAATAATACACCACAATCAAACAGGATTGATTTCAGGGATGCAAAGTTGGTTCAATATACACAAATCAATTAATATATCGCAACAACAAGAAAACGAATAAGAACCACATGGTTATCTCAATTGTTTGAGAAAAAGCATTTGACAACATTCAACAAACCCTTTATGATGAAGGCTCTGGAAAAATTAGGAATCCAGGGATCATTCCTCAATAGAATAAAGGCTGTATATGACAAACCTACAGATATCAATATACTTAATGGTGAAAACCTAAAGCCATTTCCTCTTAAATCAAGAAGGGGACAACGGATTGCTGGGTCATAGGGGAGCTCTATGTGGAGCCTTTTCAGGAAATTCCATACTACTTTCCAAAGTGGTTGAAAAAGTTTACACTCCCACCAACATTGCAGTAAGGTTCCCTTCTATCCACATCCCTTCCAGCATTTGTTGTTATTAGAGGTCTTGATTTTAGCCATTCTAACTGGAGTGAGGTGGTATCTCAATGTTGTTTTGATTTGCATTTTTTCATGGCTAGGGAGGTTGAGCATTTCTTCATGTGTCTATTGGCCATCCTTCTTTCCTCTTCAGCGAAGTTTCTCTTTAAGTCTTTAGCCCACTTACTTATTAGGCAGCTGTTTCTTTGAAGATTTGTTGTTGGGGGATTTATTTTTTTTTGAGTTCCAGGTATATTTTAGATATGAGACCCTTGTCCATTGTATGGCTAGTGAAGATCATCTCCCAATTCGTGGTCTTTCTATTGATCTTGCTAGCTATGATCTTTGCCATGCAGAAGCTCTGCAATTTCATGCAATTCCATTTATCCAACATTTTTTTGATCTGTTGTGTTTCTGGGTCTCTATTAAAAAATTACGGCCTGTGCATCATTAACCAAATGTTCACAAACAAGCCCAAAGTTACCATCACGACTATGTTTATTGCAGCATTATTTACTACAGGTAAGATACGGAACCATCCCAGTTGCCTCTCAGTAGATGAATGGATCAAGAAAATGTGGTATATATACCCAATGGAATTCTATGCCTCCATCAGAAAGAATGACATTGCCCCATTTGTTAGGAAATGGAAGGTCTTGGAAAAAAAATTATATTAAGTGAGTAAGCCAGGCCCCCACAAAACATAGGTCCCATTGTTTACCTTATTAGCAATATCTAGTGTATGTCTGAGTAAAGCATAAAAGATCAGATAATTTGATGTTAGGGAAATGAATCCTAAGATATGTATTCAAGTGTTTTTTTTTTCTTTCATTCGATTATTTCTAACACATTTGCAAGATTATTTCTTGGTTGCTTTGTATGTCCCTCCCCGACAGTATAACCCCTGCTTTCACTGTATTTGATGATGTTATAATTTGTGGAGGGAAGGGGAAAATCAAATAATTTAAATAGGGATACAGGTGGACCCATTGCATTACAACAATTAGATGTACAAGTCGTTATGTCAAAAACAAAATTTACAACTTTGGTGAGCAGGGGGAGGATTGGGTGGACGCGGGGGGAGAATGTGAAGGGATGGGGAAAAAAAAAGGAGGATGCTACAATTGTTGATAAGAAATGTATTCATTGTTTTGCCCATGTAATTGTAACCCCTGTGTACGGTATTTTCACAATAAAAAAAGAAGAGGACAAGGATGTCCACTCTCTCCACTTTTTTTCAATATTAGAATGCCAAGCTACAACAATAAGACAAGATGCAAACATAAAATCGATCCAAATAGGGAAAGATGAAGTAAAACTCTCCCTCTTTGCAGATGTCATGATCTTGTATTTAAAGTATCCCATGGACTCCATTCCCAAATTACTCATAATGATTCAAAACTTGGCAAAGTAGCCAGTTATAAAATTGACCCTAAAAGACAATGGCTTTTCTCTAATCCAACAATGAGAAAAGTGTGGCTCAAACAAGGAAAACAACTCCATCTATAATAACCCCCCCCAATAAAAAGCCTAGGAATTAAGCAAAAAGTGAAGAATCTTTATGATGAAACTTTTTTATTTTTTGTCAGTCACGGGTCTTGAACTGTGGGCCTGGGTGCTGTCCCATGCCTCTTCAGCTCCAGGCGAGAGCTCTATCACTTGAGGCACAGCACCACTTCCGGTTTTCTAGTGGTTTATTGGAGATAAGAGTCTCACAGACATTCCCGCCCTGGCTAGCTTTTAACCATGATCCTCAGATCACAGCCTCCTGATTAGCTAGGATTACAGGCACGAGCAATCAGTGCCTGGCTGATGAAAACTTTAAAAATCTAAAAAAGGAAATCAAAACAGAAATTAGAAAGTGGAATAACCTCCCATGCTCCTGGATTGGAAGGATCAACATCGTGAAAATGGCAATACTTGCAAAGGCTATCTACAACTTCAATGTGACCCCTATCAATATTCCAACCTCATTCTTGAAGGAAGTAGAAGAGGCATTCCAAAAATTCATTCGGAACAATAAAAGACCCCGAATAGCAAAAATCATCAAAAGCAGAAAAAAAAGTGCTGGAGGAAAATGAATACCAAATTTCAAACTCTACTCCAACACCACAGTAATCAAAACAGCTTGATACTGACACACGAACAGACTTCAGGAACAAAGGAATATAATTGAAAATGCAGAAATGAACCTACACACCTATAGCCATCTAAACTGCTATAAGGGAGCTAAAAAATTAAAATGGAAGAGACAGCCTCTTCAGGAAATGGTGATGGCCAAATTGGTTAACTACTTGTAGAAAACTAAAGCTAGATCCTTATATATCACCCTGCACCAGTATCAACTCCAAATGGATCAAAGACCTGTAGTCCAAGCAGACATTCTGAAAACATTACAGAATGGAATTGGAGAAACTCTAAGTCTCCTTGGCACAGGTCAAATTTTTCTTTAAAGAGACCCAGAAGCACAACAAATCAAAGAAAGTTTGGACAAATGGGATTGCATGAAATTGCAGAGTTTCTGCATGGCAAAGGATGAAGCTAGCAAGTTCAATAGAAAACCCAAGAATTAGGAGAAGATCTTCACTAGCCATACAACGGACAAGGGTCCCATATCTAAAATATACCTGAAACTCAAAAAATTAAATCCCTTAACAACAAATCTTCACAGAAACAACTGCCCAATAAGTAAGTGGGCTAAAGACTTAAAGAGAAACTTCTCTGAAGAGGAAAGAAGAATGGCCAATAGACACATGAAGGAATGCTCAACCTCCCTAGCTATAAAAGAAATGCAAATCAAAACAACATTCAGATTCCACCTCACCCCAGTGAGTATGGCTACAATCAAGAACTCTAACAACAGATTCTGTATGGTATGTGGACAGAATGGAACCATAGTGCATTGTTGGTGGGTGTGTAAACTTGTTCAACCACATTGGAATATAGTATGGAGATTCCTCAAAAGACTCCCCATAGAGCTCCGCTATTTCCCAGCAATCCCACTTTTGAGCATTTACCTGAATGATACAAACATGATTATTTTAAAGCTACCAGCACGACAATGTTTATTGCAGCATTATTTATCATAGAAAAGATATGGTAGCAACCCAGATGCCCCTCAGTAGATGAATGGATTAAGAAACTGTGGTATATATACACAATGGAATTCTATGCCTCTATCAGAAAGAATGACATTGCCCCATTTATTAGGAAATGGAAAGACTTGGAAAAATTTATTTAAGTGAAGTAAGCCAGTCCCAATGAAACATAGGTCTCATGGTTTCCCTTATTTGCAATAAGGTATATTTGTGAGACAAGCAGAAACGGTCAGATAAGTTGATATTAGGTGAAATGAACCCCAATATAAGTATTCAAATGTTTTTTCTCTCTTTCTTGTGATTGTTTCTCACATTCATAAGATGATTTCTTTGTTGGTTTGTATGTCCGATCCCCACAATATAACCCCTGTTTTCACTGTATTTGATGTTGGTATAATTTGTGGAGGCGAAGGGAAGAAACTAATAGTTTAAATAGGGATACAGATGGACCCATAGCAACAATGAGCTATACAAGTCGTTATGTTGAAAAATTAACTTTACAACTTTGGCCAGGGGGGAAGATAGGGGGACACGTGGTGGGGGGATGAGAATGGATGTGAAAGGGAGACAGAGGACGATGCAAAAATGCTTGATAAAAAATGTACTCATTACTTTGCTCATGTAATTGTAAGATCTCTGTACAGTATTTCCACAATTAAAAAAAAAGAAATATACTATTCAGAAATATATAGAATTAGGGCTGGGAAGGTGGCTCAGTGGTAGAGTGCTTACCTTGCATGCTTGAGGCCCTGAGTTCAATTCCTCAGCACCACATAAGCTAAAAGAAAAAATCCACAAGTAGCGCTATGGCTCAAGTGGTAAAGCACTAGTGTTCAGCTGAAGAGCTGATGGACAGCATCCAGGCACAGAGTTCAAACCCCATGACTGGACCCCAAAAATATATATGGAGAGAGAATTATAAGATATAAAAATACTTAAGACACAGGATCATTGTAGTATTAACAAATATGTGCCCTGTATCTGTTGGATATATTTTCACTTCTGTTATAGTGGCCTTTGAATTATTAAAGTTGTTCATCTGATGTTATCTAGTTTATTCTTGCTTTTCTTTTGCCATTAATGAGCGTCCTGAGCATCTAGGATTACAGGCATGACATATTGGCGCATCTTTTTCTTTCAATATTTTAAGGGTTTTCCACTTTCCTTTTAATTCAAACATTGTCCTGTCAGTAATTCTGCACATTCTCAGACTGTTGTTCTCAAAGATGATAAGCATCTGTTTGATCGGTAATTGTCCTGTTCATTATCTTTGACATAGTTTTCATTGTTTCTATTGATTTGCCCTTCTTAATTATTTAATATGACGATTAGAATATTTAATATATAGACTTAAGTTTTACCTCTTTGGAGATTGTAGAAGTCATGTCAAAAGAATTTTTTAAAAGATTCTTATAGAGAGAGCATTGTGCACTTTATACATAAAAACAAAAAAAAATTAGTTGATCTTCATTCCTATGAAGAAATAATAAAAACATGATTTAAATTATATGGTGATATATTTTTAAATGGCATATGAACAAAAATATGATAATCAGCAAAATTTTCCCTAGTGACTATCCCATTTATTCCCCCATCCCACTTTTCCCTGCTCGGGAGCCTAGAAAGGAAAATGAAAATTTGTGTTGATTATTAAATATTGTGAAATGCTCAAACTAGCTTTTTAGAAGCTCTAGAGGGTTGGGATGTACAACTGTGTAAGTGACCAAGCCCAGCATATGCAATGCCCTGTGCTGGAACTTCAGCACGAAGAAGAAGAAGAAGAAGAAGAAGAAGAAGAAGAAGAAGAAGAAGAAGAAGAAGAAGAAGAAGAAGAAGAAGAAGAAGAAGAAGAAGAAGAAGAAGAAGAAGAAGAAGAAGAAGAAGAAGAAGAAGAAGAAGAAGAAGAAGAAGAAGAAGAAGAAGAAGAAGAAGAAGAAGAAGAAGAAGAAGAAGAAGAAGAAGAAGAAGAAGAAGAAGAAGAAGAAGAAGAAGAAGAAGAAGAAGAAGAAGAAGAAGAAGAAGAAGAAGAAGAAGAAGAAGAAGAAGAAGAAGAAGAAGAAGGAAGAAGAAGAAGAAGAAGAAGAAGAAGAAGAAGAAGAAGAAGAAGAAGAAGAAGAAGAAGAAGAAGAAGAGGAAGAAGAAGAGGAAGAAGAAGAGGAAGAAGAAGAGGAAGAGGAGGAGGAGGAGGAGGAGGAGGAGGAGGAGGAGGAAAAGGTACAAAATCATGTTTATCCACATTTTATTTAATGAATAATTGTGGAAAAATAAGTGTTTCAAGTTTCATTTTGATCTTTACAGTAGTTCCTGTTTAGCCTCTGGATATACATTTCAAGTTGATACCTAAAATCAATGAAGTACTTTATGGAGTTAACCCTCAGTATCCAGAATTTCCACATCTAGGTGTTCAATCAACGAGAAATTTAAAATATTCAGGAAAAAACTTGTTCCCCAAACATTCAATAGAGCAACTATTTACATACTGTTACATGTATGTTGGTAATATATATAACCTTGACGTGATTTAAAGTGTAACTTACTTTGTATGACATACTATGCTATTTTCTATATGGGATTAGAGCCTATGCTGATTTTAGTATACTCAATCAGTTCTGGAAGCAACACTGTAAATACCAAGATGACCATTTTATGCTTTTACCCAGACAAATATAGCTACAATAAAGCTTCAGTTATAAATTGGGTACAGTAAGACAATAATAACAGTAACTAATAAAAATAGAAAAATTGTAACAATATACTGTAAAAAAATCAAGTAATGTGAAATGGATGTGGAAGTGCATACCTGTAATTCCAGGAAACAGAAGCCTAGGCAGGAAAGTAATCAAAGAGATATACAGTGAAACTTTATATCCAAAAGAACTCCCCCCCAAAAAAAAAGGTATTATGTGAATGTGGTTTCTTTCAAAATATGAGATGTTTTACCGTGTAATCTTTTCAGAGCACAGTTCAGCACATGTAACTAACTACAGAAGGGGAAATTACAGTGAAGGGGACTACTGTATAGTTTATTTTTTGTGTGAAGAGAATAATGTATCTTATTTAAAGGTTTTTTTTAGAAGAAAAACCATGCACAATTCTTTTGCCTTTTTCTGAAACTCTAAGACCTTTCTCCCCTCCCAACTAACCATCTTCCCACCTGGGTGCTGGAAAGGACAAGCACTCCCAAATTAGCTTAGCTGTGCCATCAAGTCTTTCCATGGCAACAATGCTTGATAAGAAATGTACTAATTACCTTGCTAAGGTAATTGTAACCTTTCTGTACGGTATTTTCACAATTAAAAAGAAAAAGCAGAAGTACAAACATGATTTGTTCCTGAACAATCAAGCTTCCTGTAGCCTGTTTCATTCTTCCTATTTTGCTCCCAGATGCCCAGAAGATACTGGTTTGAAGACATTTTCTGTATTGTCAGGTGTGTGAGATAAATGACTCCTTTAGAAGAAAATGTGAATTTGAAGATTGAAATTGAGAAGGGAAATCAAACTCTTCCATCTTTTTTAGTAAGGACCAGAAAAAAATGGCATGTACTTACATGCTGAGAGTAAGCAACTTTTGCCACCTGTGGTAATGAATTTAATTTTGATGCTGTTGTGAAATGTGTCTGACATGTGTCCTGAACCCTAATTCCTTATTTTCTAAGAGCACCACCTCTTCAGAAATTCGGATTAGTGCTGTGAATATTTACTTCCTGTAAAATGTAGTTGCTTGGATATTTTGATTTTGTGAAAGCTTGGTTAGTTTGATATTTTTCTCTCAGTTAAACTATAAGCAAATAAAAATGAATTGAACCTGATTAAATGAAATTCTTTCTGCCCATTTACTCTGGTACAGATTTCTCTGATTTAGGAAATCTACATTTTAAGTCATTCTGGATGCCTAACTAGGTCTGTGATTGGGGATGAGTCAATAAGAATTGCAGACTTTGCCACACTGATTTTGGAGCAAAAACTTATAGCTGGTAAATGGGCAACGATTCAAAAGACAGCAGAGGCTGAAGCCATGAGCCCTCCTGCCTGTGTTCAGCTTCAAATCTGTTCTAAAACACCCTCACTTCTCATGCAGTGGTTTCTTTTCCTATCCAAAAGGTTTCTGGAGCTTCAACTTATGCTGGCCTCCTAGTATGCCAACATGAGGGAAGTCAAAGCAAGCAAGGCAGATGTGGCAGAGGGATTTTTTTGGTCGGTTGTGGGGCCTGAACTCTGGGCCTGGGCGCTGTTCCTCAGCTCTTCAGCTCAAGTCTAAAACTGCTGATCTAAACAACAGCATATATCAACTAGATTTAACAGACACCTATTGAATATTTCACCCAGCAGCATCAGAATACAAGTTTTTCTCTGCAGAACATAGAATATTTTCCAAAATAGACCACATTTCAGGTCACACAGCATTCTTTTCCAAATTCAGAAACATTGAAGTTATACCTTACATTCGCTCACATCACAAGGGAATAAAATTAGACCTCAACACCAAAAACCACCAAAGAAAGTCCTGTAACATATGGAGGCTGAACAACACACTGTTGAATCACCAGTGATTCAGGGAAGAGATTAGAAAGGAAATTAAAATGTTCACGATATTCAACAAAAATGAGCACACAAATTACCAGCTCTTCTGGGACAGAGCAAGACAGTAGGCAGAGGCGAGTTTATAGCTTTGAGTATCTACATCAACTAATTGGAGAGATCTAAAACCAAAAATTTAATGAGACATCTGAACCTTCTTGAAAAAGAGCAGCAAGATAAACCCTAATCCATGAGATGGAAAGAAATAATTAACATTAAATCAGAATTAATTGAATTAGGATCAACAAAACAAAGAGTTAGTTCTTAGAAAAAATTAACACAATTGGCAGACCCTTAGCAAATCTTATCAGAAAAAGAAGAAAACTCACCCAAATAAATAAACTCAGAGATTAAAATGGAAACATCACCAGAGCAATAACCAAGATTAAGAAAAGTAAAAGGGAGTACTTATAAAAACTATGCTAATAAGTTTGAGACCTTGGCAGAAATGGACCTTTTCATAGCAAATATCGACATGCCGAAACTAAAACAAGATGAGTTAAAACATTTTAACAGGAGCATATCTACAAATTCAATGCAATACCTAACAATATCCCTATTTCATTCTTCAAGGAATAGAAGAGACAATCCAAAAATTCATAGGGAACAAGAAAAGACCCTGAATAGCATAAAAGATCACTAACAGAAAGAACAGTGGAGGAATAGCAATACAAAATTTCAAACTGTGCTAGTAATCAAAACAACTCGGTAATGGCACAAGAACAGACCTCAGGTCCAATGGAATAGAATTGAATCTACAGATATATAGCCATTTAATCTTCGATGAGGAACCTAAATAATTAGAATGGAAGAAAAACAGCCTCTTCAGTAAATGGTGCTGGCAAAATTGGTTAATCAATTGTAGAAAACTAAAGCTGGATCCTTATATATCACCCTGCACCAGAAACCACTCCAAATGGATCAAAGACCTCGGAGTCAAAGCAGACACTCTGAAAACATTATAGGATGGAATAGGAGAAAACTTAGAACTCCTTGGCACAGGCCGAAATTTTCTTAATAGAGACCCAGAAACACAGCAAATCAAAGAAAGCTTGGACAAATGGGATTGCATGAAATTCCAGAGCTTCTGCAAGGCAAAGAACATAGCTAGCAAGATCGATAGAAAGCCCACGGTTTGGGAGAACATCTTCACTAGCCATACAACAGACAAGTGTCTCATATCTAAAATATACCTGGAACTCAAAAAATTAAATACCCCAACAACAAATCCTCAGAGAAACAACTGACCAATAAATAAGTGGGCTAAAACTTAAAGGGAAACTTCTCTGAAGAGGAAAGAAGGATGGCGAATAGACATATGAAGAAAAGTTCAACCTCTCTAGCTATAAAAGAAGTTCAAATCAACCCAACATTGAGGTACAACCTCAGCCCTGTTAGAATGGCTATAATCAAGAACTCTAATAACAACAGATACTGGAAGAGATGGGGACAGAAAGGAATCTTAGTGCATTGTTGGTGGGTGTGTAAACTTGTTCAACCACTTTGGAAAGTAGTATGGAGTTTCCTCCAAAGACCACATAGAGCTCCCCTATTTCCCCGCAATCCCACTTTTGGGCATTTACCCAAACGATCACAAACAAGACCATACTAAAACTACCAGCACAACTATGTTTATTGCAACATTATTTACCATAGGTAAGATATGGAACCAACCCAGATGCCCCTCATTAGATGAATGGATCTAAAAAATGTGGTAGATACACACAATGGAATTCTATGCCTCTATCAGAAAGAATGGCATTGCCCCATTTGATAGGAAGTAGAAAGACTTGGAAAAAATTAAATGAATCAAGCCAGGTCCAAAAATATAGTTCCCATGGTTTCCTTTATTTGCAATAACTAGTATATTTTTGAGACAAGCAGAAAAGGTAAGTTAAGTTCATGTTCGGTGTAATGAACCCCAAGATAAGTATTGAAATTTTTTTTTTCTTTCTTGCAATTGTTTCTAACATATTTATAAGATTATTTCTTTGTTGCTTTATATGTCCCTCCCCCATGGTATAACCCCTGCTTCCATTTTATTTGATGTTGGTATAATTTGTTGAGGCAATGGGCAAAACCAACATTTAAATAGGGATACATTGGACCCATTGCAACAATGAGCTATACAAATCATTATGTCCTGTAGAGAGCTGCGAGAGGCCGCACCTGGAAGATGGCACCGGCTTCCACCCTCCGCCTTCCCGATGGCGAGTGCTCTCGTGGTGAACAACTCCTTATATGGCTAAGGCAAAGAATCTGGCTTGCTTCCGCGCACCTGAACCTATTGGTGGTTCTCACGTGGCTTATCAGGGTTGGCTACCCAGCGGGTACTTAAGGCTGTGGGGAATTCTCCCCAGGGTTGGGGTCAGAAGATTACTCAAAGGTCCTGAATAAACTGCAGAGAGAAGAGTCCGGTGTCGTGTCTTCCTTGCTGGTCGAGGCGGTAGCGACACGTGGTGGCCCATACGGGGAACTCAGCCATAACTCCTACGAGGACTCAGAACTCTCTGTGGTCAGGGTGGTGCACTGGTAAGTTCCCAGGTAAAAGGGGAATCCGCGACAAAAGCGGGGGTAAGTCCCCAGGTAAAAGGGGAATCCACGACAAGAGTGGGGGGGGTGATTTTTGCTCTTCTCGGTAGATAAAGAGAGAGTGAGAACCTGGGGCTAGTCAATAGAGTAGCCAAAAGTGAAAGTAAAATCTGTTTACCAGCTTTAAATGTTTAAAACATGGGCGCTTCTTCTTCGCACCCAATTTTTTTGGCTCTCAATGAGCTACTGCACTCAAAAAAGTTAAAAATAAAAAAGAGTACTTTAGAGAGATTTTTGAATGAATGTGACATCATTGCCCCGTGGTTCGCTGTCTCTGGAAGCCTCAGGGTGGCCTCTTGGGAGAAACTAGGGAGGGACCTAGATTTTGCCTCTGAACAAGGAACACTTAAGAGCGGAATGAGACCAATATGGAAACTGATAAGAGGCTGTCTCGAGGACCAGCGTTGCAGTGAGGCGGTAGAGAATGGTCAGGCCGCCTTAGAAATGCTGCAGGAAGAAAGATCAGAAAGGGCAGACAGCGAAAAGGAGGAGAGCAGGGGGGGGTTATACCCCGATTTTGCCGAACTAGAGACCTCTGAGTCTACAGACTCAGAGGAACTACAATCACTCATAGAACAAATAGAAAAAACAAAGATAAGAAAGAGGAGGAAAGGGAAGGAGAGAGAGGACCCAGATAAAGACGAATGCACGCCCTCCGTGCACCACCCCACACCTTCGGCTCCTCCGCTCTATGCGGAGGACCCCGGAAGTGGCAACCCCGGCTGTTCTTTCAGCCCAGGCATGTGGAAAGCGGTCAGAACCGAGTTACATCTAGCCTGTCCAATATTTCAGGATCCACAGGGACAGGGGTATCATGAACCCTTAGATTTTAAGGTTATAAAATCTTTAGCTGAGTCTGTGCGGACATACGGAATCACAGCCTCCTTTACTGTAGCCCAGGTGGAGGCCCTAAACAGACATTGCATGACACCCGGTGATTGGAGTGGGCTCGCACGAGCTTGTTTGAGCCCAGGTCAGTATTTAGATTGGAAGGCCTTTTTGATTGAATTTGCTAGTGAAGAGGCTGCGGCCAATCAGGCTGGGGGAATCCCAGCTTGGGACAGAGATATGCTGCTTGGACAGGGGAGATTCGCCAATCAGCAGATAGGCTACCCGGTTCAAGTTTATGAACAAATCAATAAAATTGGCATAAAGGCATGGAAGGCCTTACCAAATAAAGGCGAGGTGAGTGGCAATCTCACCAAAATCCTGCAGGGCTCTATGGAGTCGTTTTCGGACTTTGTTGCCCTTATGGTCGAGGCCGCTGGCAGAATTTTTGGTGACCCAGACACAGCCATGCCATTAATTAAACAGCTTGTTTACGAGCAGTGCACTAAGGAATGCAGAGCCGCCATAACCCCATATAAGAATAGGGGACTAGAAGCATGGATGAGAGTTTGCAGAGAGCTGGGCGGACCACTAACTAATGCTGGATTAGCTGCTGCTGTGGTGCAATTAACCCAGAAGAAGAGGGGCTGGGAAGGTGGCTCAGTGGTAGAGTGCTTGCTTTGCATGCCTGAGGCCCTGGGTTCAATTCCTCAACACCACATAAGCAAAAAGAAAAAAGCGGGAAGTGGCACTGTGGCTCAAGTGGTAGAGCGCTAGCCTTGAGCTGAAGAGCTGAGGGACAGCGCCCAGGCCCAGAGTTCAGGCCCAGAAAAAAAAAAAAAAAAAAAAACCTATTTAAAAAACGCTGCAAATTTGTCTAAACAGTTGTCTAGTTATCTTTTAGGTAATTGAACTGGGGAGTTCGACAGCCTGATGGAACAGCTCAGGGTTGCCATCGTCATGGTGAACTTGACCTGAGTGGATGCCGGATTGGCGGAGGGGTTATCTTCATGGATCTCCGCTGCTATGAATCATCTCAAGGAGGGGGCGGGTTTGGGAGCCCTGACAGGCCTCCTGATGTTAGCCTCCTTGGTATGTCTGTGGTGCATTTGCCAAATTAGAGGTTCTCAGCGTTGCAGTGCAGCCATGATTATCCAAGCCTTTACAGTCATTGGAGCAGGTCAGTCCCCCCAAGCGTGGCTTGCCACCCTAAAACAATGAACACAGATTGCAAAACCAAATTACTGCAGTCGAGAGGCATGAGTTTTGCCCTCGAGGAGAGCATGTTTGATTGCACACGGGTTCGATTCTCCTTTTCCTGTCCTTGTGAAAAACGAATCAATGGACAGGCTGAGTCATCCCTAGAGAAGGTACCCTCTGGGAGAAGGCTTGTATATAGTCCATGCATTGCACAACAGGGATCAGACCTCTGTTCTCATCTGTGTTCTTTAAACAAAAAAGGGGGAACTGTAGAGAGCTGCGAGAGGCCGCACCTCGAAGATGGCGCCGGCTTCCGCCCTCCGCCTTCCTGATGGCGAGTGCTCTCGTGGTAAACAACTCCTTATATGGCTAAGGCAAAAATCTGGCTTGCTTCCGCGCACCTGAACCTATTGGTGGTTCCCACGTGGCGTATCAGGGTTGGCTACTACCCAGCGGGTACTTAAGGTTGTGGGGAATTCTCCCCGCGGTTGGGGTCAGAAGATTACTCAAAGGTCCTGAATAAACTGCAGAGAGAAGAGTCCGGTGTCGCGTCTTCCTTGCTGGTCGAGGCGGTAGCGACAATGTCCAATAAGGAACTTAACTTTTGCCAGGGGCAGGGTGTTGCAGGGGTGGAGAGGGGAGATGGGAAAGGATGAGAAGGGGAAACAGGAGGAGGCAACAATGCTTGATAAGAAATGTACTCATTACCTTGCCCATGTAATTGTAACCCCTCTGTATGGTATTTTGAAAAAAAAAATTTAAAGTTTGTCAGAATAATGTCAAAAAGTTTTTGACAGAATCATCATTAGTGTATCACCTAGAATCTGGATATGGCTAGTAACTCTAGAGGATTTTCTCATACTCTCAGAATTTTCGTAAACATATATAATAAGTCAAATGAGGTGGTTTATACCTATAATCCTAGCTACTCTGAAAATGGAAATGTCCATAGTTGCAGTTCAAGGTCAACCTGGAAAACATACAAGAGACCTCCATCTCAATCAATAAAAGCTGGGTGTGCCAAGGTGTGGCTGTCATCCTACCTATTTTGAACATAAAACTAGGATGTTCACTATCCATGTAGCCTAGGAATAAACAAATACAAGATTCTTTCTCAAAAACATTCAAAGAAAAAAATTGCTGGATATGGCATGGTTCAAGTGGTCAGATGCCTACCTGGCAAATGCAAGGCTCTGAATTTGAATCCAAGTACTTACCTCAAAAATTAAAAGTAAACCATATGAATTAATTCTCTAAATCACTTCTCAGTGCAATTATCTTATGTATTCTTCAAATAATCTGGTAGTGAAGGCAGAGAATTGATTAAACCAGATCAATATAATAGGTGAAATTAACCCCAAGGTAAGTATTTAAATGGTTTTTTTCTTTCTTGCAATTGTTTCTAACATATTTATAAGATTATTTCTTTGTACTGGGAATGCCTAGCTTCTTCATGGCTCACAGGCTGGTGAGCTCATGTGGACCCATTCACCTATTAGGCCTGCTAGGCCCGAGTTCAGATCCCAGACCCGCCAAAAGATTCATCTTGATGTCACAAGCAAATAGTTGCCACTGTTTTCCTTTCCTGTGCAAATCCTGGGTCTCAGCTAGGATGGAGAATGCATGGGCTACCCTGTGGTCAGGGAAATAAGTTGTTATACATGTCAGCTGAGTTATACCTGTCATCATATACTCAAGAAAATACACAATATATCCATGAATAGCATACAAAATAAAGACAATAACTACAATTAATATATGATGCAGTACACTGACGGATGTGAATTTACATCCCGTATTTCAATGATGCATTGAGGACTATTTTGGTCTCCCTGGGGCTCGATCTCAGTTCCTGGGAACAGCCCAGCTGCTTCCTGGCTCACAGTCTGGTGTGATCAACTGGACCCATTGGGCAGTTGGGCCTCCTAGGCCTTGAGTTCACATCCCAGCACTGCCAAAAATTCACCCTGATGTGAGAAGCCAGTTGTTGCACCTGTTTTCATGTGCTGTGCAAATTCTGGGTCTCAGCTAGGATAGAGAAGGTATAGGCAACTCTATACTAATGGGAATAGGTTGTCATCCAGTTCACCACAGTTATATCTGTCAACCTAAACTCAAGAAAATACACAATACATCAATGAATAAGACACAAAATAAAGAGAGAATGACTACACTAAACGCAAGATTTTGCCACCCATGTTTGGAAATATAGATCCTTTGTTTAATTATGAATTTATGACAATATTGGCCCCCACCAGGACTCCATCTCAGGTCCCCGGAATGGCCTACCTCCTTAGTGGCTTACAGGGTCATGTACTCACCATGACCTATTCACCAATTGGGCCTGCTAGGCCTTGAGTTCAAATTACAGCACTGCCAAAGATTCATTCTGATGTGAAAAGCTTAGGGTTGCACATGTTTTCCTGTTCCGTGAATGTCCTGGGTCTCATTGAGAATGGAAAATGCTATATAAGCAACTCTATAGTCATGGAAACACGTTGTCATCCATGTCAGCACAGTTATATCTGTCACCATACTCAATAAAATACACAATACATCCATGAATAAGTCAAATAATAAAAAGAATAACTACACTGAATGCAAGATGCACACCACACCTGTAGGTAAAGAGAGATCCTATGTTTAAAAAAGGTGGGCTTGCTATTTTGTCGAGTGCTGGGGTTTCAAATCAGGCCCTGGACCAGGCCTGACATTCTGGTCTTCAAGGATGGTGAGCTTCCCCTTCTCCCTCAGTGCAACAGAGCTATACAAACCTGAGTTCAAATCCCAGCACTAACAAAAGATTCATCCTGATGTCAGAAGCCAGTTGTTGCACACGTTTTCCTCTCCCGTGAAAGTTCTGAATATCAACTAGGAAGGGGAATTCATAGGCAACCCTATAACCATGGGAACAGGTTGTCATAAATGTCATCCTGTCACAATACTTAGCTGTAGGGAGCCAGGGTAAACGCCATTACAAGATGGCGCCCACTCCCTTGCAGCTTTGAGGTAACCACTCCCTTTCAGGCGGTGCTTGGCGGGACGGTGGGTCCTGGGCTTTGCGCATGCGCGAGCCACGTAGAGTCCCCAGCCAATCCCGTGGCACCTGGTGACGGTGAAAGGCAGACGACCAATGATAGAAAGACCCGTGTTCCTATTCCCTATATAAGCGCCCATGTTTCGGGTGCACGCTCTCTCGCGCTCCAGCTCTCCCATCAACTAAAAGGCTCTCCAATAAAGCATGATCTGAGAAGACTCCTGGTGTGGTGTTCGTTCTTCCTCGCTGGTCAAGAAGGCGCGCGCCGCACTTAGTAAAATACACAATACCTCCATAAAGTAGATACAAAATAAGGAGAAGAAGTTCACTGAACACAAGATGCTGTACACACAAGTATGTCAATATAGATCGTATGTTTAAATTATGAACTTATGAATATAGTGGACCACCCTATTGATCAATGTCAGATCCTGGGAATGGCGTAGGTCATTAGTTGCTCACAGGATAGTGTGATCACCTTGACTTATTGGTCAATTGGTCCTACTAAACCCTGAGTTAAGATCCCAGCACTACCAACAAGTGGATCGTGGAGTAAGAAGCCAAGTGTGAAACTTGTTTTCCTTTTCTCTGAATATCCTGGGTGACTCTGAGAATCCTGGTATGATGGAGAATGTTTCTATAAATCTAGATGCTCTGTGATAAGATGTCATCAATGTAATAAATGAAAGGGGTTTTATCACAGTACAATCAATGATAAATAAATGAATAAAACAAAAAATACAAGAGCAACCACACCAAACATGTATGGACTGAGCATCTATAGGTACGTATAAGTCGTTTAAGGATTCAGGTGGACCTGTTGCAACAATGAGAAGTACAAAATGTCATGTCAAAACCAGCTTTACAATGTCGGTGTGGGGGGGGGGGAGGGGGGTATAATTGGGTGGGGGGAGGGGGGTAAAATTGGGTGGGGGGAGGGGGGAGGCGGGGAAGGGAAGTTAAGGGTAAACAAAGGAGGAGGCTGCAATGCTTGGTAAGAAATGTATTCATTATCCTGCCATTGTAATTGTAGCCCCTCTGTACAGTATGTTCTCAAATAAAATAAAATACAATTAAAAAAAATCCTATCTTTACAATGTATCTAAATAGTATGTTTCCAGGACTGGGGCTTGAATTCAGGACTAGTGAACAGGCATGAGTTTCTTATCTTCAAGTATGGTGATATTCCACTTCATCCACATTGCTCCAGATTTACCCAGATCCTGAATTCAAATCCAAAGCCTGGAAGAATAAGCAGCGTCAATTGCAAGTCAGGGAGCTAAATGTTTATATTTTATTTTTCTCAATACGGCGCTTGAACTCAGGTCGTTGCAACTCTGCCTCAGCTTTGATCACCCTATCCTGGGGTGCAACCACTAGATCTACAGCTCCTCCTGTGATCCTAGACCACCAGGCCTTGCAGGGAAAGCAATGCACAGAAAAAATAGGGCCTTTTTCTGTTTTCTTCCTTTGCATGGTGACCCTCATGGGTCTGAATGACACTGATGCAAAGGGTACTTCACCTTGCATTGCTAAGTGGCAACATAGGCCCTGATTTGGAATCCCCATCCTGACACCAACCAATGGCATGAGATACTAAGAAAATGGTTGCCATTCATAAGATTAACAATGGAATGTTGTCAATGTCACGGTTGAATGAATTGATCATAAATGATGCTCCTATAATATTAGACAGCTTCATTTCAGGAGGCTGATTGGTTTCATTTAATATTTATTAAGCTTTGAAAGAATATTATTACTTAAAGGAACACAATAATATCAGAACACTGATTTCATTAATAATTTAAGGATGAATACAATTAATTAATTAAATTACATTAATTACATGGACGGAGTATTAATACCCAGGAATTGGTAAGAATGGAGTCTATATAATTAATAATGTAAAGGCATCTCTGACACTCTATAAAGATATATATTCATTAGCGTACTTCCATCTGCATGTCAATCTTTTCTTATTTTGGTAACCCTTGGTGCTTGATCTGAGGTCCTGGGAACAGCCTGTCAGCTCAATTTGCCCCAGGATGGCATGCTAACACCCATTCATGAATTGGGCCTTGTAGGTTGTATGCCTTGAGTTCAGATGCCAGCACTCCCAAAAATGAATCGTGGAGTAAGAAGATGATGGTGACACATTTTTTCCTTTTCTGTGAAAGTCCTGGGTGTCAGGTATGAAGTGGAATACATATGCAGACATATATCCTGTGTAATCAATGTAATCAATGTTTTATGTTCAATAATAGTCAATAAAATAACAGGTAAGTACATGAATGAAACAAAAAAATAAAATAACTACACTGAATGCAATTTGGAGTCAACATATAAATATATATATATGTAAATCATATATGTAAATTGTACATGAATAGGATGTTTTCTAGTGGTGGGGATCTATTTCAGGCCCAAGGAGCAGACCTGAATTTCTTGACTTCAAGGAGGCCAGCTTCCCATTCCCACACAGTGCAACAGAGTTACCAAGACCATGAGTTCCAATCCCAGTCCTGGCAGAAAAATGGCACCTTTGCAGTATGTGAGACCCAATTCTTCAATATGTCATTATGCCTCCATTTTATGAATGTGATTTTTAAATGCTTAATAAAGAATTAACTAAAATCAATCAGTGTCCTATAATATAATTGTGTATAATTTTATCCTAGAATCATTCATGAACTGTCCATTCAATCATGACATACATCACATTCCATTGGTATTCATATGGATAGGAATGAGTTCCTTAGGATCTCCTGCCATTTGGAGGTGGCAGGACCAGGATTCCAACTGTGGGCTCCAGCTCCCACCACTTCAACCTAGGGATAGGGTATTCACCAGTCTGTCCAAGAATATCAGCAAGACCAATGATTAGGCAGGCAACCGTGGCTCTCAGCAGTCCTTCTTGATACTTACAACCTGTGATGGGAGGATCATGTTCAAACTCATCTTAGGCAGGAATGTCCTTGAGTCGCCTGTCCAACTTCAGTGTCAACAAAGCCAGAAGCCCTGGGTTCCAGTGTGGAGGGCGAGCCTTGAGAAAAAGCAGCTCACAGACTGTGCCCAGATCCTGAGTTCAAGGTCCAGGTCTGGCAACACACAGACAGACACAACAATCTGTGCAGCCATCCAGCTAAAACAGATCACCCTCTCGTCTCCAACTAAATTGGACATTGGTCCCTGGGAAAGTCTTTGTGTCTCCGTCCATGCTGCTTTCATCACAGGATTCTGGCCACACTCCCATTCTTTCATGGTTCTTTCGGACCAATGGGATACAAGAATGGTAGCTACGCCCACATTCCATCCTGCCCAGTAGCACCCGGGATTCCCTCTGTTAGTTTACAACACTCAACAGCAGTTGAGGAAGGGAGAGGTGGCTGAGTGGTGAAGAAGAGACCCAAGTGACTTTGGAGTAGGAAATTGAGATGCCTGCCCTCACCCCGGCTTCCTTCCCCCCTTCTCAAGGTGTGGGATTTCAAACCTCAGCCAATGGTGCACTGCAAGCCCGCCTAAAGCCCTGACCTGGTCCCTGGCCCTGGTTCTCTGCTCTTACTATGTGTTTGCAATGCCGATGCCATTGCTGCTTGACCCACCTGGAGCAGCCTCCATCACCTTCTCCCAGCAGCACAGGTGAATGGCTGCCCCCAAATCACCACTACCCGGGGTCAGACACCCCTCTGGGGGCACCATGACCACTTGCTTGTTTCCTCTCCCTGGCTCTGAGGAGCCACCTTTCTGTCTTGGGCATTTCTGAAGCAGATACTCAATATATGCTCTGGCTGGACTGGATCGAGGTCCTCCTATCTGGGACAGGTATGCTCCACCACGCCTGGTCCTGTGTAGTTGGGATGGTAGACAAGTAGCGCCATGCTCAGTTATCAATTTAGATGGATTATCCCAAAATTTTAGTCCACAGCAGCCGATTCTTGATCAGAGGTGAAGCTCTGGGTAGGGCCGCAACCATCAGACCTCATTCTCCTCACAGAATAGTTTTGAGGAAACAAGGGATTTAAACAGAAGGATCCCTGGAGCAGGGCTTGGCACAGAGGGAGTGGCCTTCAGAGAAGTTTCTCAGCAATTCTGTGAGCAAATGATAGGAAGATACCCGGAAAGTGTTCAGGTGGGGCCAGTTATTAATTGTGCAACAGGTGGGGATTATGAAACAAAACATTTCTCTCATCATCACCCTATCCCCATGAGGAAGGGGATGCTTCACTGTGCTGAGATTTGCAGCTGGGGAAGCCGAGGCACAGAGAAGCCAGGGGAAGTACTTATGACTTCAACTTCACAGGAAGTTCGGCATGACTTCACTACCATCCTCCCTAGGAAAATGGAGGCTATTCAATCCACTTCTAGTGACAGGTAGTCCACTTCTTGTCAGTTGTGTGGCTTGAAGCCTAGGCATGGGCGCTGTTCTTGAGCTCCTCAGAAAAAAGCTAGTGCTCTACCACTTGAGCCCACAACACCACTTCTTGTTTTCTGGTGGTTCTTTGGAAATAATAGTCTCATAGACGTTCCTGCCGGGGCTGGCTATGAACCATGATCCTCATATCTCAGCCTCCTGTGTAGTTAGGATTAGAATTCTGAGCCATCGGCACCCGACTTAATTGTAATTCTGACTTTTCTCTCTCTCTTTCACAAGAACTGGTTGAATGGGTATTGGAGAAGGGGGCCTAGCATTACCATGTGGCTGGAATCCAAGGTGACCCTCTCATTCTGGAGGTGGGCTGAGGGTCAGGAGCTATTTCGCTCAGACTTTTGAAACAGCTCCCTGAGGTAAGCCCCACTGTGCCCTGGCTAGACCATTAAATATATTTTCCATCCAGCTTACTGGACTTATTGTATTGTATTGCTTTCTACATCATTTTCTAGCACCTGGCTAAACTTATGATACATAGTTATGGAATGTAAATGTAATGCCTTCTTAAGAAAGTCATTTAGGGCTCTGGGAATGTGGCTTCATGGTACAGTGATTGACTAGCATGCATGAAACCCTGGGTTCAATTCCTCAGTAATACATAAAAAAGAAAAACACTGGAAGGAATGCAAGTGGTAGAGTGCTAGCCTTGAGAAAAAAATAGCTCAGGAATAATTACTTACCCTTGAGTTTAAGCCCCTGGACTGGCCAAAAAAAATTATTAAATGGAAAATAAAGAATGCATACTTGAAATATATAATTGCTCCTTCCATACTGACACCTGAAAATAGACCCTAATTCATGTACTATACCTATGTTAGGATACTGTGTTGAAAAAATTTTGTTCTTTAAGTCACAGCAATTAATGGCAGGAGTGTGCTTAGATGTCAGCTGAAGATTAATTCTGGAAATTCAAGGATTCCAAGATTTTCTGCCATCACTGCTAATCACGAAGTGAAAAATTGTCTAAGTGTGATTTTGAAATCTTTTTGGTCAGTTTTGGCACCAAAAAGGCAGAGGCTAATTAGTAGTTGTGAAAGAAAATAAGGAATAACTCCAGATGGAAGGAATAAACGATAGTAACTAATGTATACCAGAAACTGGTCTAGAGAACCATTTTTGGTTATTGAAGAACTAGTTGTCAACTAGGCTTTTCTAAATCTCTTAGGCTAGTTTTTAATCTCTGCGTGATAAATGTATCTCCTTCTATGCTGTTCTTTCACACCTTATCTCCTTTGTTTTCTAAAAGTCTTAGTCTTTCTATATTTTTCTATGAACATTTTCTGATTATAAATACACCTATACAGATGTCACAGGATGCTAATGTAAGAGTCCTATAGCTCATGACTCATTAATGTAACAAAATGGAAAAGGAGGACATATTTACTGCTACCTCAATTTTTCTGAAAAGCTGCAATGTCATCATTTGGTTAAAATTTCCATTCTTTGCCTATACAGTGTCATTCAGTGCACATAAATGCAAATATGAAATGGGTGCTGGTGGTTGCTCAGGAGGTTGAGACCAGAGGATTGTGGTTCAAACCCAGCCTTGTCAGGAAAGTCCATGAGACCCTAATCTTCAATTAACCACCAGAAAATCGGAAGTGGTGCTGTAGCTAAAGTGGTAATGCGCTCAACTTGAACTGAAGACCTGAGGGACAGTGCCCAGGATCAGAGTTCAAGCCCCACAACCAATAAAAAAGTGAAATATGACTTTAAGTTTCCCCAAAAGGAACGACAAGATAAACTTCCCAAGAAAACAAAATTAATTCCAAAATGATTCAGTGCACCTACTTTTGTAGAGTTAAGTTATGGATTCTTTGCTGGACATATTCTCTAAAAACAAATCGTTTAACTAGGGTTACAGGTGGACCCATTGCAACAATGAGATGTACAAGTCGTTTCTATAATTAGAACTCAGTTAATAGATAATTCCAACAGCTCATGTATAAAATGATAATGTGAATAATGTAGACAGAGTTGCCAACAAATGGATGAAATTAATTTATACATTTAGAAAAAGGGTAATTTTTTGAGGCTTTGGTATAACATGGTATGAAGAGAATAATTGTGTGACATCTTCTTTCTTCAACCTGTATGTAACATAGGAAGCAATTTCCTTAATTATGTGCCTATGTACACAATGAGAAAAATGCTAGATTTGGGATTTGTTTTATTTTTGTTTTTGTTTTATTGGTTTTTCCTAGGGTTTGAACTCTGGGACTGGACACTGTCTCTGAGCCTGTTTATTCTCAAGGCTCGTGCCCTACCACTTCAACCTCACCTCACTTTTGTCTGGCTTTTGCTGAGAAGTTTATTGGAGAAAAGAATTTAGGGAACCTTCCTGCCTGAGTGGTGTAGTAGGAAGACCCCTACACAGGCAGGCAAGCCCACCTAGTCGTCCGGAGTGACTGAGCCCACCGCAACAAAGTTGTTATTAAAGAAGCAATTTTATTGAGAAGGTTCCTACACTGACCAGCCAGGGCCCCAGGACAGGCTCAGGACCTGATACTGCGACCCTTAGTGGCCCACGTGCTTAGGTTTTAAAAGGCAAAAATCACAAGGTGAAGCCTGGTCAAGTAGGCGACCAATGAGATTTTCATGCACCCAAATGATTGCAGTAATACCAGACCACACGCAGGTGGCCAATGAAGTTACACTTTGTCACATAATGGCTGTTTAAACCAGCCTATCACTTTTGGTTTAAATGACTCACGAATTCAATGATAAAGCGGAGCTTGAGGTAAACATACACAAAGGAGTTTAGTGGAGTTTAATATAAGCATGTGAAAAAGGCAGACTGTATAGTAAACTCGGGATGTAGCCAGCATGCCAGCATGAGCTGGATTACTGGCTATCTGTTTAACTGGTCAGTCCTTAACAGAACAAACATGGGTTAAGTTCTTAAGGGGAGGGGGACCTAGAGGCATTCTTTTCAATCCAAGAACTGGGCTGGTTGAAGCCAAGGATTTTGTTCTTTTTCTAGAATCCCTAAAACAAAACAAAAACTGTAAAGAAGCTGTCCCAGCTCGAGTCTCCTCTCAGGGCCTAGTTCAGTGGGCTTTGAACTGTAATCTTCCAACCTTAGCATCCTGATTATGTATGATAGTTAAAAAAGTATGAATATAAATAATATTTGCAAGAATATCAATGGAGGAAAAATGATGCAACACAGTTTATTGTGGTGTTCTTTCCAGAACACGGAGGGCATCACATTAGCAGAGGTGCAGTGTATTCTCACAATGGAGATTAGCTATTCTTGATGTGAATTAAGGGAATTTTGAGGTGCACCCAACAAGTTGGAAACTGTTGCTCTAGGATGACTTTATGGCATAAATCTTGTGATTGATGGTCATAGAAATAATACCTTAATCTGAGAACCAACTGCTATGCTTGAAGAATTAATTATAACATGCTTCATAGTTTTATCCTATACCAGAATGTGGCTCTTTTTCTGTTTACTTCTCAGTCTGTAACACCCCATTGGAAAATGCATCTATTGCAGAATTACAAAACATGCAAACAGGTAAATTTTGAATCTCTCAGGTACGGAATGTTCAGAATTTGAAAATAAGTAGTTATTAATCATAGGAATTTTGAAGAACACATACATTCTGTCCTCTTAACAACTTATTTACTTTTAAAAGTTATGGGTTTCCATAGAATTAAACTGTTTTCTGTTTTACTATAAGAAAGTACTAAATTTATTCTATTTTCAAAATATTGACAAGTATATTGTGAAAAAATTATCTAGTTGGATATCATTCAAGTTGATTACCCTCTGATAAAGAAGAGGTAAATAATTCAAATTAGATTCCAAATAATACTTATTTTTTAAAAAAATACTACATAAAGAATAATATTTACAATACCAAAACAGTGAAATTTTATTTCATCAGCTTATTTTATAATTTAATTTTAATGTGAAAATGATGTGTTGTGGGGTTACAGCCATTGTAAGGTAGTGAATACATAACTTTTCAAACTTGTTATGCCCTCTCTAATTTTTCTCACAATTTTTCCTTCACCCCAATATCCCTCACAAGTTGTAATGTACATTTCTAACTTATTGTCTTGTGAGTATTGCTATTGCATTGGTTTGCCCTTTGTCCTTTATTTCACCATTTGGTTGTTCCTGTCCCCTTCCCAAATTAAGGTAAATGTAAACACAATACACAGGGTTCCAAAATCAAACACAGCAGGGGATAAACCATAGGAGAAAATCAAAAAGAAAATAGAAATCATGTAGTACATCAAAAACTACAACCACAAATAAATATCTCTCCATATCTTGGAGTTCATTTTGCTCAGCATCAACTTATATGGTCATATATACGCATAACAAAGCCACTGGAAAATAATAGTTTCATGGACACTATATCATGAAAACACATGCGAACTGTTTTTGATGGTAAAGGTGGAATTAGGATTGGTGAATTCGCGATTCTGATAAAAGAATTTCAAAAGAGTTTTAAATTTTATGCCAGGTAAATTTTAATTGTTCAAACTTTTTAACAACTTAGCCTATCAAGAAAATTTAAAGTTACCTGGGAAAATAGGCTTTCATGCAAAGAAATCCATGGAGACTTAGCTGAGAGGGAGCAATGTGGGTGAATATGGCATATTTTCACACTAAACAAACAAATCTCCCAAACCTTGCAGTAAATCCTTTAGGTTCCCTTGAGAATTGTCCTTACCCAGGAAATGGACTCTCACTGTGTGAAACAAGGTTGCAGTGGAATTTAAATTCAAAGTTCTTTAAAAACAAAAAAGACATCAAAATTTGTGAATTGTCATTTAATTACCAAACAGTAATTCTCTGAAAAAGAAGGAAAGATATAATTCAAAATCACTTGACTTTATTAAAAGTATGAGAAAAGAGTACTGAAGAGAAATGAGAGAAACCATAGAGGACTGTTTTCTCTCCAGTGGTGTAATGGGTTCTTGATCTTGTTTCTTCCATTCTATATTCACAAGCTATCAAGTGTGGCTGAGGACTGGAGTAACCACTTCAGACAAAGAATACTCACAGAAGAAAATATTTGCAGCACCTGTAAATGATTTATAACCTTTGACAATCTATTTATATCTGTTCAAAATTCTTCCCTACCCCGAACTGCATTCTTTGAACAGCTTTGTTTGCTTTTCCAAAGACTGCCCTTCATTAACTGCTTAAAATTTTGTGAGGTCATATACATACACTATAGAGATTGTTGTTTGGTTGTGATTATTGTGTGTTTTTATTTGTAGTTGTGTTTTTAACTGAATTTCAAAAGGTTGTGCAAGTGTGTTACAATTAAATATGTCCATCTAATTATCAAATGCTCTTGGTTCAGAGTCATTCCTTCTATCAATCTGAACCAACCCTTTCTCCAAGATTTATTTCAGATTTACAACTTCCTTTATTACTTGTGTACATTAGTATTCTAGCTGTACTTGCCCATTTTCCATTTTTCATTCATTTTATGTCTTTACTATTATTCCTTTCTGGTTTCAACTTCCTGATAGTCATTCTGTTAAACTGTCTGTTTAGAATTTGAAAGGTTTATATACATTCCTACATTCCATGGAGTTTCAATCCTGCATATACTTGAACTGCAATAACAATTTGCAAGACTGGAGACGTGAAGCACCTAGATATGATTTTATTCTCATCTTTTTGGAAGATTAATCTTTAGTCAACAAGAAAGTTTAAAAATCGTTCAGAATTTATACCTAACTACCAGCTTTTATAAATGGCTTTGTACAATGGTGTGTGATTATTTTATTTTACATGGGATGATATTTTCTACTACCTCTAAGTTTTGGAAAAAGAAAAAAAACTAATTTTTACTACAGTAGAGGAATATGATAGAAATAGAAGACAGATTTTATGTTTGTCACATCTCTGATGATTAACCATATGCAAAACTTAAAGTCATATTCCTTACTATGTTAGACAGATAGGGAAACCATATGATAAGGCAACACATGATAAGTCAACTATTAGTGACTTTAAAATGTACCTTCTTATGTGAAGAAATTTACGTTATTAGCTAATATTTGGGTTTGAATCATGGAAGGCTGATCTATTTAACACATTTCTGGAAGGCATCTACTGAGCAACGCAAATGGTGGGAGATACTATTTCTACACTTTAAAGAATGGTTGAACTTACTTGGCATTTATGCTGGGTAAATAAATCATCTCTATTGTAACTTGATTCCTACACTTGAAAAACTTTTAATGTCACTATTATCTACTTGTCAAGTGTTATTTTGGTGAATAAGATTTTTAAAAGTTTATTGGAAAAGGAATATACTTTCAGAAGATTAAATGTAGGTTATCATTGGTTTGAGAATGACAACATTTTTATAATACAGAACTAAGTTTTCCTGAAGTAGCAGTGTTTTGAAGCACTAAGGATCTTCTCAATTAATGATTTTCTAAATTATATTTGACTTCTAAGTCAAGATTTCCTAGCCTTGGTAGAACAATTATGGATCTATCATTCCAGTAATTATTTTTGGCCTACTTACGCTGGACTGAAATCTTTCATTTATCATTAGGAGAGGGGTATAAAAATAATTTGTGACATTTGTGAATTTGTTTACTCATATGGGCTGGTCATCTGTAAATTGAAAGTTTGAACTACAGTACTTTCTCTCATATTTGTGATCTCATCTTTCATTTTAAGTTGCCTTACATTTCACAATTGCTTACTACTAATTCCTACAAGGAATTGGGGCCCTGAAATATTATAGGAAATTAGAAATTGAGATGGGTCTTCAATTACTTTCCGTTAGCATGTTGCATGGGCCAAGGTCAGAAGTCTTGCCCTTGTTATATGATGATGCAGATAACTGGGACTTGGTATCCTCAAACCTGTGGGTGCTACAGAAGAATAATAGTTTTTACACATCATATCAGCAAAATTTGGGTAAAATCAGTAAGAATGCTTCAGAAATATGGAGAAAAACACTTTGGGTCCAGCGAGTTAAGACAATAAACACAGCAGCAGTGTAAAATATCTTATAGATTAGAGGAAAACAATACTGTTTTTTTTTTTTACTATGTGAATTCAGAAGACCTAGAACACTTAGAAGGTATCACAAGTTTATAACGAAGACATTGCTTTGATACTTTTTATATTCTAATATATATTCTAAACCTAAGTATTTATATTCCAATTTGTTTATGGGAATAAATTTCAATTTATTTGTCAAATTATCAATTAATTCTAGCAATTCTAGAAATTTAAGATCAGCACATAGAAATATAAAATATATAAGTACTTATAATATAGGAAATTGTTATGCATTGTTCTGTTGTGGTTAGGGTATCAATGGCAACTCTGTTTTAAAGTATTATTCCATTATCTCTACCTCAGTTTTTGGTAGAGTTAGACCTAAAACTTTACCATTTGTAAGCCTGGAGGCAAGAGGAAACACTGTGATTAAAATATTAATAATTTAAGCCTAATATCGAGGAGAAACCTATGGACTTCTCCAAGTTTTATGGAAATATTTGGTGATAGAAAGTCAGTAGTGTAAGTTCCTGCCTGGTTGGATGGTAGACAGACCAGGATATTAGGTAATCATGCATATGAACACTTTTTTCAACTTCTTGGCTTTAGCTACTTTTGAAATGATAGGTATAATACACAATTATATTTTGATAAAATACCTTCTATTCTGAACAATTCGGTCTGAACTGTTAATCGCTCTATGGACCCTTGTAACTAAGATTAGTTTTGTTCCAGTAAGACAATCTATGCTGTCAGGGTAAGATATTCTGATTGGTTTGTTTCTACATGGGAGAAGGGTAAAGCGTCAGGAAGACATTTGTGCCAGTGAGACTCCTTTGCGAACTTTTAAGATGCAGAAGTTTAGAAGTAGCTCTTAAGCAAGACTTCCTTTGAATCCATTAGCTCCACAAAGCTAACTCAGTTGATTAGTGAGTACTTGAAAAGGCATCACCTTTGGACTTAGCTATAAAGACTTCAAAATATGATCAAATTTAAAATGAAAACAACAAAATAGTCATTGACAAAAATTGCAAATGTGAGCAATCGACCAAACAATGTAAGTTTTTCCCACTATACACAGAAATTTAGAGAAATAAGATCAATAGCATTTTAGGAACAATAAGGGCTCCTTGTTACAAATAGGCAACCAAAGATATATGCCTGTATAAAGATTGCATCATTAACTACTTAAATTTAGAGGATACTACATGCTTCAGCAGCAGGCCTAACCAAATGACAACAATACAGAGATTAACATGGCACTTGCAGAAGGATGATACAAAAATTCGTGAACTATTCCATATTTTTCATTCTTCAAATGCAAGAAATGAAAAGCAGTTATTAAAAAGTTGATTACAAAAATACAAGTGTAACAATACATGTAATTCATAGAATTAAAGGTTAGTTTGACATCAGTGTATTAAATCTTCACTTTACAAAGGCTCTTACATAGCATAACCTTTACAAAACTTGAAATTAGATAATATTGTCATCTTATCCCAAAGAAATAAAATACTATAAGGACCTAGGAAAAAAGGAATCTTATCTTTTTCTATATGGAATGTAATCTGAAAGGAGACATTTATTAATGAACCTATATATTATAAAAATGTAGACTTCAAAGTATTATATCTAGAAGATAATGAAATAGATTATGGACTTTATACAAACTTTGATATACTTTTTTTCAGACAAGCACCAGGAATAACTTTAGTTTCTATACTATTCATTTCAACAGATAAGGTAAAATTAAAAAAAAAACCCTAACTCTGCAGAAATCATTATAGATGCATACAAACAACTCTTGAATACATTTTGACATCAAAGTGAGGCAATTCACATGGAAGAATACCATGGAATCCATGAATTTTTAAATTAAGATATTGCTGTTGCTTTTTATTATGAAAATATTTTGTAGGGACACAAAAGATGGAATGGCACTTTTGAAATTTAAGAAATTAACCAAACCATTACTATGTAGGAGAATAATTTGTACAGCCTTCCATAACTTCAAAGAGGTAGTGATACATACTTATCCTTTTGGCAAAATCAAATGCAGTTTCTTCCAAGTTGTTCTTCAGACCCGGTTTGAAATTATGGTTCAACAGAAGGAGATACAGCATATCTTTGCTATTTCTATTCCCAGCAGCAAGATGCAAGGGGGTCAAGAGGCCTTTAGTTTGGAGATTGGTATCTGCATCATGATGAATTAAGAAAGAATCCATTCAGGTATTAATCCATATATAAGTACTATGCAGCGGTGCCAAACCATTCACAGTTATTGCATGAATATCTGCCTTCAGTTACCAACTCATGGACAATGTCTACATGTCCACTCTAGGCTCCCCAATGATGAGGGGTATACTTATCCTCATCCCTGGTATTCATATGAGTGGCCTTTTTGAAAAGTAGTCTCTGCAATGCAGTAAGCCCAAAGAAGAAATTTGCTTGCATTCTTCTCCATTATTTTCTTGCAATTGATACCATTCCTCACGTTTTCATCTAGTTGATGGTCGTCATCAGAATTGCCTAACAAGAGACTTTGAGTACCAGTGGGAATGAGGTGTCCATGTATTTCCCGAATAGTTCACGTTGGTTGAACTGGTCAGAAAAATCTGGTGAATTTCCTGCATGTTTTTTCACCATGATTTATTTTCTGTTTTTTCATTTTTACTATTTTAAATTATTCTAACTGGAGAGGAGGGAATTGATAGAGAGCAGAGGAAAGACGTTCCTCTGTATTCAAATGCACAGACTGAAAATGAGGACCAGTGGTGTCTTCATGTGCAGCTTATTCTAGGAATGAGAAAATAGGAAACAATGCCTTCTATGTAAATGATTTGGGAAATACAATGATATAGTGTAAGAGAACTTACTATTCAATATATGAGCTTTAAGAGCTTTCTAATACATCCATTATTTATTGGTTCTCAACATTAGAAAAAAATGTATAATGCAGTAGTAAAATAGAAGTCCTTTGCATGACTACTTAAATACCTTGTTTTTCGTTTTTTTTTATTGTGAAAATACTGTACAGAGGGTTTACAATTACATGGGAAGATAGTGATTACATTTCTTATCAAGCATTGTAGCCTCATCCTTTGTTTACATTTCCCATCCCTTCGCAGCCTCCCCTAGTCTCCCTACCCAATCCTTCCCCCCCCCCCAACTAAAGTTGTAAAGTTCATTTTCAACTGACAACATGTACTTCTCATTGTGGCAACGGGTCCACTTGTATCCTTATTTAAATGACTTGTTTTTCCCCTCTCCCTCCACAAATGATGCTGACATCAAATACAGTGAAAGCAGGGGTTATACTATGGGGAGGGACATACAAAGCAACAAAGAAATAATCTTATAAATATGTTAAAAACAAATGCATGAAAGAAAAATAAACATTTAAATACATAGCTTAGGGTTCATTTTCCTAACTTCACCTAATCTGAGCTTTTCTGCTTGAATCATACATATACTAGATATTGCAAATAAGGGAAACCATGGGACCTATGTTTCTTTGGGCTTGGATTACTTCACTTAATATAATTATTTCCAAGTCTTTCCATTTCCTAAAAAATGGGGCAATGTCATTCTTCTGATGGAGGCATAGAATTCCATCGTGTATATATATCACATTTTCTTGATCCAATCATATAGTAAGGGGCATCTGGGTTGGTTCAATAACTTAGCTATGGTAAATAATGCTGCAATAAACATAGTTGTGCTGGTAGCTTTAGTGTGGTCTTGTTTGTAAACATTTGGGTAAATGCCCAAAAGTGGGATTGCTGGGTGTCATAGGGGAGATCTATGTGGAGTCTTTTGAGGAACCTCCATACTATTTCCAAAGTGGTTGAACAAGTTTACACTCCCACAATCAATGAAATAAGGTTCCCTCCTGTCCACACCCCCTCCAGCATCTGTTGTTGTTAGAGTTCTTGATTTTTGCCATTCTAACTCGGGTGAGGTGGTATCTCAATGTTGTTTTGATTTGCATTTCTTTTATGGCTAGGGAGGTTGAGCATTTCTTCATGTGTCTATTGGCTATCCATCTTTCTTCTTCAGAGAAGTTTCTCTTTAAGTCTTTAGCCCACTTATTTATTGGACATTTGTTTCTTTGAGGATTTGCTCTTGGGGGATTTAATTTTTTGGGTTCCAAGTGTATTTTAGATATGAGATCCTTGTCCGTTGTATAGCTTGTGAAGATCTTCTCCCAATCCGTTGGCTTTCTATAGATCTTGCTGGCTATGTCCTTTGCCATGCAGAAGCTCTGCAACTTCATGCAATCCCATTTGTTCAATCTTTCTTTGATTTCTTGTGTTTCTGGGTCTCTATTAAGAAAATGTAGGCCTGCGCCAAAGAGATCTAGGGTTTCCCCTATTCCATCCTGTAATGTTTTCAGAGTGTCTGCTTTGACTCCAAGGTCTTTGATCCATTTGGAGTTGATTCTGGTGCAGGGTGGTAGATAAGGCTCTAGCTTTAGTTTTCTACAAGTAGTTAACCAATTTTTCCAGCACCATTTATTGAAGAGGCTGTCTTTCTTCCATTCTAATTTTTTAGTTGTCTTTTGAAATATTAGTTCGCTATAGGACTGTAGGTTCATTTCTGGGTTTTCAATTCTATTCCATTGGTCCTGAGGTCTGTTCTTGTTCAAGTACCAAGCTGTTTTGATTACTATGGCTTTATAGTAGAGTTTGAAATTTGGTATTGATATTCCTTCAGCAGTGTTCTTTCCTTTGAAGAGCGTTTTTGCTATTCGGGGTCTTTTACTGTTCCATATGAATTTTTGGACTGCCACTCCTATTTCCTTCAAGAACGAGGTTGGAATTTTGATAGGTATCACATTGAATTTGTAGATAGCCTTGGAAAGTATTGCCATTTTCACCATGCTAATGTTTCCAATCCCGGAGCATGGGAGTTTTTGCCATTTTCTAAGTTCTGTTTTGATTAACTTTTTAAAGTTTTTAAAGTTTTCATCATAGAGATCCTTCACTTCTTTGGTTAGTTTATTAAGTCAATTTGAACAGGCAGAAATATGCACTGCCTTACCCAGGGTTTTGTGATCCTCTTCCCAGGTTAGTTCAATGTTAGGCAGATCTCCTTTGAGTATCACAAAAGAGGGATATGACTTTTTCTTCATGTTTGGAGATGTTGTGATGAGGCTAGGTTCTGGGTAGAGTTGAGGCCTTTTAGCAAACAGTAGCTTTTCCCGGGGGCTGGTTTGTGAGAAACTCACAGCACTCAGGCTGGAGCCATTCTCAGAGTTTCTGTTTACTGAATTTCAATTGATTATCAAGGCTGCTAAAGGGAGGAGCAGCCTATGGCTCTGATTACCCAGTGAAGAAAGCCACTCCTGGGGCTGGTGCCCTAGCTGGGTGGAGCTGAGTCTGCCAGGTCAGTTAGTTTCTTGTGACATGCTAAATGACTCTAGATTTCTTCCAAGGCCTGAGTTGGAGAGTGAGGATGTCAGGCTTCTACTCACGCTGAGTCTTGGTTCCTGCGTTGTCTCTGGTCTGCAAACTGCAGGATGAAGATGACTGTTCCTTGTCGGTTCTTGCTGGTGTTGTGTAGAATCCGCTCACCTGCCCTGTCTGGCTCCTTCTTCCCGGACTCTCTGTGATTTAGGTATGGCGACTGAGGCCACCGCTGCCACTTTTGCTTCTGAGGCAGCGGCTGCTGGCAAGTGCTCAGAGCTTTCTCCTTGCCTGGATTTTCCCTCTCTGGCCTAACTCTCTGTCCTATGAAGGCATTCTTGATGTGATTCTCTGGCTTAGGACTATTCACTGCAACTCTAAAACTGCTTTCTATTTTAGAGCTTGTTTAGCTTCTATCTTCTCCTCCGCCATCTTCCAATTCCGTGTTTTTTTTAAAGACATTTGTTTTCATCTAAAAAAGTAAGCCTGTCTATTGTCTTCTGTTGATTTTGATGATTGAAGATGCTTAATGACAAGTCAAAATGTGTTAGTAGTCCTTTGATATCAATTGTTTCATTTTTTCCTCTTGGAGAATATAATGATCAAAGCAATAGTTCAGAATCACCAATCAACAGTTCAGCATCATGCTTCCAGTGCAAGTGGAATACCAGTAAGTAATCCTCGATACCATTTTCCACAAAGCTTTGTCATAGATACAATCAGCCTGCCTTCTCTAGCTGCTTTCCTAGCCTGCACCTATTCCTTCATTGTGCAGGAAAAGTGTGATTCAACTGATTTCAGTCAGATCTGTTCCTAGATTTATCAAGGAATTAGATTCTTTTTTTAAAAAATTAGTTATGGGGCCTGAACTCTGGGCACGGGCACCGTCCTTGAGCTCTTCAAATCAAGGCAAGCACTCTACCACTTGAGCCACAGAACCACTTCTGGATGGTTCTGTTCATGTGGTTCTGGTTTGGGAAATGGCAGAGAAGAAAGTGAAATGATGCAACCAAAAAAATGAAAGCAAAATAGATTAGGATAATTATGGAGCAACCATATTGTCTATGAGAATCATGAAAGAGAGAGAGGAAGAGAGATACCGATGTGCAATGACTTAGCTAGCCAGAAAATCCATGTTTCTGATGAATTTACAAAGCAAACAATTTTATTTTTTTATTTGATAAAAGAGATGAAATAGAGTTTATGTATTTACTTGAAATTAGTAAATATATTTTTAATAGCCTACATAAAGAAACATACCTTTGACCAAATTACAGACAAGTATCTTAATCCTTGGCCTGGGAAGGTGACTCAGTGGTAGAGTGCATGCCTTGCAGCTTACTATAGTGCAGAGGCCACTTTCCAATAAGGCCACTCATATGAATACTAGGGATGAGGATGAGTATACCCCTCTTCATTGGGAAGCCGAGAGTGGACACTTAGACATTGTCCATGAATTTGTAGCTCAAGGCAGATATGCACTCAATTACTGTGAATGGCTGGACACCCCTGCACAGTGCTTATATGTGGAACATATTGCAACAACACACACACACACACACACACACACACACACACACACACACACACACACACACACACACACATACACACATAAACACACACTTCATCAGATTTCTTCTTAAGTATTTTTGTGTATGGTCTTAAGAAGAAATTTACATTACTAACGAGTTTCTGGCAGGACAATATAATCACTGCACATCTTGCTTCTATACTCTCAGTTTTAAATTACTATCTGGGTATGTGCATTAGATAAGTATAGGAAAAAATAGGAGCCACACGGGTGGCTCAGGTCTTTAATCCTAGCTAATCAGAAAGATTAAATCTGATAATTATGGTTTGAAACCCGACCAAGAAAAAAAAGTCCATTAGATTCTGGTTTGAAAGTAACCAGCAAAAGCTAGAAATGGAGCTCTGGTACAAGCAGTAAGATGCTAGCCTTGAGAAAACTAAAACAAAACAAAGAACAAATTCTGGTACAGAGTCAGGTCCTGAGTTCAAGCTCTAATATTAGTACTAAACTAATGAAGAAATGAATTAGCTAATTAATTACCTAAAATAAATTAAGTGGTCACGTGTGGAATGGCAGGTAAAATGTAACAATCATGGTGACTGGATTATGTATTATTTTGTAATAAGGCAAATTATCATTTGTCCTAATCACTAATATTGTATTTGAACTTTTTTTTACAATAAACCCTGAATTTGGCATGTGTGTGTATGTGTGTGTACATGTGCACACATGTGTTTATATGTGTGTGTGTGTGTGTTGTTGCATTGTTGGTTGCCAATAAGAACAGAGAGAGGCTGAAAAGAGCTATGTTGCAATTTTTTTTATTTATCAGTGTTCTGTCCTGTCATTTCAGTGGAACCACCCTTCTGTACATTTTACTTGTTAAATAATAACATCATCATAATTAAAACATTTACAAAATTAAGTTAGATATAAGAGATCATTTTCAGGTCTTAGTATATGTTAGGTAAAAAGAAACACATATAATTAGGTAATGAGTTGTTGCTATAAGATGACTGTCAATACAAAATATGTATTTGACCTCTTAAATTGGTCATACTTTTAAGATATACTCATGGAGTGATTTTGACTGACTTGACCAAACAGTTATTACTCTCTGGTTATTCCTGTGAAACTCAAGGTGGATATACTCTTTCCGGTCTGTTGAAAGTAACTTTCTTTGTAAGATCGTATCTATTCACACTAAGATAATCAACCCCATATTTTTTAGGTTTGAATATCCCATCATATTGACTGAAAATCAGTATTGTGGCTTTGCTTATTAGATATATATTTCAAAAAATACAACAAAAAAACATGTGTCACCTCCAGATTGTGGATGCATTTGTAGTTGTGTTTTACATACAAAAGTTTCTTCATTAATAGTTTTTTGTGGGAGTAACTATCACAACTTTAACAAATAATGTTTTTTGAATATCTTTTCCAATATAATATCCCAGAGCGAGTCTTGCAATTTCTGAAAACCCTTTAAATATTAGTATTATGTTGTTCATTGACTATACAGCTAAAGATATTTCTGAAACAAATATTGTTAAGAGCTGAAAATGTAAGTGGGCATATAGGCTTTTTTTTTGCATCATTTTATGAAAAGTCAGTTTTTTCGAAACTAAAAGAAATAGAATAAAATAATGTAAGTGAATTGGGTAACATCCTTATAATTTTGTTTTCTATTAGCACTGTCTTTGAATGTATATGATGCAGTTAAATTATTTTTTGTGTCACTGTGCTTCAGTTATTTTTATAATAATAGATTATAATTGAATCTTCAGTATCATAACAAATTTTGAAAAATGTGGTAGTATTGATGTCTTTTGTTTGGGGGGAGGGAGTCTGGTAGTGGGGCCTGAACTCTGGGGATTGTCCCTCAGCTCTTCAGCTCAAGGCTAGTGCTCAACGACTTGAGCCACACCGTCACTTCTGGCTTGTTTCTTTTTGCTTGTGTGGTGCTGAGGAATCGAACCCAGGGCCTCATGCATGCAAATCAAGCGCTCTACCGCTGAGCCACCTTCCCAGCCCTTCACATCTTTTTAAACCAATTGTATTCAGAAGTTGGAAAGTCTTTAATTCATGCTTAGGTCTTGGTGTCTATGATTTTTAACCTCTCGTTCCTAACATTAATGATAGGCCAGAGTGCATTGTTGGGTATAGGAAAGGTAAAATATTTATCTAGGGTCAAAGGTGATTTTTATATCAGTCTTGCTCTAACAGCATTGTAAAGTAGTACCTTTCTCTCAAAATATTGGATATAAAAAGCAATCAAAATATTTAAAATGATAAACAATTTAGCTGAGCTACAATGTGGAAATGATTGGTCCATAAGACATGCAGTCTGTTTCCATCAGGAATTGGGGAGTTCATTCTTTCAGTAAGACTGTGTTAAACAGAGATAGGATCCAGGCAGTGCAGTGTTGAGTGAAGGGATAAAATATGATTTCAATTATTTTGAGCTAGAAATCATGAATCTTATACTTTAGCAGTTCATTTCACCAGGGAGGTATGCATTGATTATGAACTTTGAGTTTTCATATTACAGTCCCCTATTTTCTAACAATGTTAAAGAGAAATATTATGAGTGTACACAATAATTCTGGGGAATTTTCCTATTATTTGTAGACTAAGTGCTGGTATTTTAGTCATAAAATAGAATGTGGTTTATTGACAGTGGGAGATGAACCTCAGGCTAACACTTACAATGTGTGCAATGTTGTAGTAGTAATTACAACTCTGAAGACTTCAATATCATCATCTGAGAATTAAAAATGTAAGTACTTCCACTTTATGCAATTATTGTGAGGATTAAATTAGATACAATAGGTAAAGTACTTGGAAAAACAATCAATTAGCATTTGGTACATTCTACCTGTTATTTTACGATGTGATGAATTCTAACATTTTTACGTTGATTTTATATGTGCAATTTCATGTATTAATATTCATTGCACTGATCACTTTCCTGTCACTATGAGGAAAAAAAATTCAAAGAAAATTTCTGAGGAGGAAACTATTATATTGATTCATGGTTTAAGAGAACACAGTTTAAGATCAAATGCATCCATTGTTTTTAATCGTATTTTTCTTATCTTAACTAGTTGTACATGGGAATTTCCATTCAATAAATGACTTTTTAAAGTATAATGGATCTTTATATAACTTTTCTCTGCCCTTCCAAACCTCACCACACTTCAATTTTTTCTAGTTTCATATTATTTGCATTAAATATAATGTCTTCACTCTTACTCCATAACTCTCTTTATTCCTTCCCTTTGACTTCCCCTCACATCTTCAAAGTGATAGTTTCCCGGTATTCATTTTGTTGGATTAAAAGATCAATTTTATAAGAAAATACACCATTTAAATGCTCCTGTGCAAACAGCATGATTTGGTTACTATTGTTTTGTAAACTTGTATAAAGTTCTAGGTTCCAAATATGAGATTGAACATGGGTCCTTTGTGTGTATGGCTCTGACTTCGTTTACTTAACATATTTTTAGATCTATCCATTTCTTTGCAAATAATGTAACAGTCCTCATAATGGATAGGTGCAATCCAATTCTGTATATATGACACACTTTTGCCAACCATCCCTCTGCCAAAGGACATCTTGTCTGTTTCCATAACTTGGTTATGGTGAATAGTACAGTAATGAACATGATTGTGAAAGTGATTTTACTGTAACCTTTTGGAAGAATTCATCACTATCTTTCTGTGAGCAATCCTCTAGCCAGTTTTAAAGAATAAGTACATCCCTCCCTTCATCTTCATTACAACGTAATGAAGATGAAAAAACACACTACCCCATACAGGTATCAATAAGCTAAAAACACACTGTGCACATATTCTTTCAATACATTTTTAATAATTGTACATATAATTTAGTGAGAACCTTCTATGTACTTTCCTAATGTGGAAATTAGAGACATAACAGCAGAGTAAAATAAGAAATACGCATTTTAATTAGCTATTATCATTTTTAAAATGTTTTTCAACTCTAACTAAAAACCTCGCTTATTATTATTTTAATCTTTATTTGATTACTTCATCTATCGCCTAAATTATAACAGGTGAGTTAAATACAAAGGCAAAAAGTGTGTTTTGTTTTTGACACTCATGTGTGAGGATGCACAATATGGGCAAATAGATGGATCGGAATTAATAGCAATTATAAATTTTGTTAAAGTAGAGATGGTTTGCCCAAACTGATTCATAATTTATTCAACAAAAAGAAACGTGTCACAATTCCCTTTGTTTTGCTCCTATTAAGTTTTGTTGCCATTTTATTTTATAATGAAGGATGATTTCATATATCTACTGTAGATACAATAATATGTTAAAATATTTCTATCCGTATGTATTGATATATAAATACACATATATAACACAGGTTACAATGATAATTTATAACTTCTGTAAATATACAATTACTGAATTATTAAATACATCAACGGCTCATGCCTGGAATCCTGGTTACTCAGGAGGCTGAGATCTGAAGAACATGGTTTAAAGCCATCCTGGGCAGGAAAGTCCATGAGCCTCTTATCTCCAAAGAACCAACAGAAAATCAGAATTGGAACTGTGTCTCAAAGTAATAGAGTGGTAGCCTTGAGAAAAAAAGCTCACGGACATCACCCAGGCTCTTAGTTCAAGAACTACAATCTACCCAAAACAATCTATTTAATGTACACCTGTGAAAGGAGAATATTTCCATCACCCAAATGCACATCCATGCTCATTTGCAAGGTAACTGTGTTTTGTCTGAAGTACCAATAAACATTATCATTAAAGTAGAAAGCATTGGAACATGGGTTAATTCTGTCACTCTCATTGATTTTTCTCCACTCAAATACTCAAGTGTTACAATTATTCCAATTATTTATAATCATAGCTTTTATCTTTAATACACCTAATATTACAGTTTGAATTCAGTGTCTTGTGCCCACTAACTGGGTGTTCTTACCACTTTGTCCTATGCCCAGCCCTAAATTATCTTGATTATATTTTCAAATAGAAACTGGCTTCCTACTTGTGTATGATCTTGGCCTCATTCCACTTTATGTTATTCTTCCTGGAATTTAGAATAACAAGTGCATGGTATTATGTACAGATCTTTCATTCTGGTATGGGCTTTAGCCACTGTTCTCACAACAGTGCACTCCCATGTAGTCAGGATTTTCATAAGCTTGTCATAGCTGACTATTTTTAAATCTTTCATTTCCTGCAGGTTCTTGAGTACTGAATTAATTTGTGTTTTCTTGGGTTGTTTTGTTTCATTTGAATCTATGTGTTGAGTTGTTCCTCACTTTTCCTTTTGTTTCTTTCCTTCTAGTTCTTACCTATAGTGCTGAGAAACTATTTCTTTTTTCTCAAGATAATCAGGGTGAATATTATTTATTCCAAAGCAATTTCAGTAACATTTAAACACCATCATATCTATGAATGGTACACAAATGCTAAGCGCTGAGAAGGATGTTTTTACTTTCACGGCAGTCTTTGGCATCACAGACAGATCATTAAATGTATGAAGATAATATAAATACAAATGAATGCCAGGAGGAGAAAAACCTATTATAAATTGTTTGACAGAGGCTTCCCTTTTAGTGAAAGAAATATATTGTTTGATGCAGGATTTCACAAAATCATATTGCTAGGAGGAACCTAAACAATCATCTAATACTATAAATTCAGAGTGATGAATTGAATTCCTGAATAAGTTACTTTTGGGTCAAATAAAATCAGGCTTCCAAAAAGAGAGTAGATTTTAAAGAAAAATAATGAATTTTATGTAAATAGTTCCTTAGCTGATTTTGTAATTTTGTAAACTAATACAGGAAAATAAAGTACAGCAAAGTAAAAGAATAAAGAACTTCACATTGAAATACTCATGTGTGTGTGTGTGTGTGTGTGTGTGTGTGTGTGTGTGTGTGTGTGAGGGTGTGTGCGTGTGTTCATGCACATGCGAGTATGCAAACGCAAATGTGCATGTTCTCATGCATGCATTCATCATTCTTGAAGCTTGATAGTGGCTAAGAACTATTACTAAGCATCTGTACCCAAGGATAGTGGTCTTCCACTTCAGCCACTTCTTTTTTTGTTTTAGATAATTTCTTGTATTTTCATGATTGGACTAGCTTTGAACAGTGGTCATCAGATCTCATACTCCCGAGAAGCTAGCTAAGCTTATTCAGCCTCTGAGTACCTAGTTAAAATTCTGAATGTCCTCTATGCTTCACTGCTCTTTTATTCTTTTCCTGAGGTAATCATATGCCTAAGTCACATATATGTCTAATTGCTTTAAAAATACTGTTACTGCTTGGCACCAGGGGCTCCCATTGATACTCTTAACTACTTAGGAGGCTTGAGAACTGAACCCAGGCCAAAAGGTTAGTGGAATTCCTTCTCACTCTATAGCTGGGTGCATTGGATCATTTCCAACATCATTCACTATCTAGTTACTAAGATTGGAAAGACTGCGGACCCAGGCCAGTCAAGGTAGCAGGTTAGACAAGATGGTGTTCATCTCTGATGCCACTGATGATGGGAAGGCTAAAAGGACAGATTAGGTGCATGTTCATGTGGAAAGGTAACACCTATCCTAAAATTAACTACTGATATGACACCAGCTTAGCAAAAAAAAAATATACACTAAATTGAAATACCCACAATTTCCCACTACCAAAATAAGTATATACATGAACATTCAAGAATTTAGTACAATCTGTTCTTTGCTCTAATATCAGCTTCATCTGATTATCATATGATGTGACAGAATAGTGTTTCAATTAAACTTATGATAATTTAAAAAGACCTAGAAAATTCTTTGTCATTTACTAAGTTCAAATGTATGGCATATTGCCTCATTTCTTACATTTTTGACTACCACTATAAATTAATCTTATGATTATTATTAATAGTAATTTATTCTGATTTATTGCTTTACTTTGTAACAGTTTTTAAAATTTTTGCTTCTCTGCTGAGGTTGAAGTATTTAAATCGTATCATCAAAATATATTCCTTGGGTACTTAAGGCAGTTTTTTACAAAGTTTTTAACCAATGGCTTCTAATAATTCTTAATTGGTATATTATTTGGTTTATTTTTAATTTCAATTTAATTTTATTTTAATGGTAATGTACACAGGGGTTACAGTTACATAAATAAGGTAAGGTAATGAGTACATTTCTTAGGGAAGGAACATTGTTATCTCTTCCATCGATTTTTTTGTACACTCAAAACAAGAACTACTGATGATTTTGCTGTTGCTATTGATCCATGGGTTCTTTTGCTTTCTTTGTTAATGCATTTTTATTATAAAATTGATATACAGACGGTTTACACTTAATTAAGTGTAGACTTCATTTTATTTTCTAAATTTCAAATTTTGTGCTTAAATGTTTTCTTTTGTTTCTTTAAGATAATTCTTTTTTTCAGAGGATTAGTTAATTTATTTTTGCATGATATTTACACATGTAAATTATTCAGACATATATTTTGCTTTTATAATATTTAATATGTGACTATTAAAAATTTTCTTAAATTTTATATGATTAATAATTGTAAATAATTTTTTTTCTTACACTTACAAATATATTTGTGCAGGTAACAAATACTGTATTTTCAAGAAGCACATACTTTATTAAGAAAGGCTTCATTACTTGGTCACTTTGTGGAAATATTTTTACTTCTATTAAATAAAAGTTTGAGCTCCGCATGGTGATTTTTGGCATCCATTTTCTAGCTATGGTGGGAAGTGTAAATAGGATTTGTAATTCGGGAGATACTGAGAAACGCTGTGACCTTATTATAAAACTATTCAGAGTGAAATGATTAGAGGTATAGCCATCGCTAGTGTTATATAAAGCACCTAGCTATCATATTCTAAATCTAGAGTTAAAATATCAGTAACATCAATTTTTTGTCAAAATAAAAGGATACATGTTTCCAAATGTTTATTATTTCAACTTATTTTTATAGGTTCTCATGTCACCTATTAATTTTCAGTTTTCTTAATCTATTAAAATTCCAAGTATATTGTGACTGTTTTATTTCTACTAAACTTGTAAATAGTACGTGCAATATCATGATTCCATATATTAACACACTTTTACTATCTGTGATAATTTCCTCCGTTTAATATAATTATATCAATATTCCAAATGTGTGTATGTGGCGTATATGTGTGTGTTTATGTGGTTTTTGTATGTGTGTGCTTTGTGTGTACTTTGTAATGTTTGGGAGATCACACCATTGTTTCACACATGCTAGGCCAATGTTTTACCACTGAGCTATGCTTCCTAATTATAATCCAAATAGTGTTTTACATCATGACTTTGAAACTTTCATTCCTAGTATGTTTTTACAAAATTATACAATAAAATGTGCTCCATATTCTATCCACGCTAGCAATTTTTATTGTTACTTAGAATATTCCCACTGCCTTTCCACTTCCAAACTCTTCTGTTTGTTATTGATAAAGGTTTTACTTTGCTTGTTTTCTCTCTTCATTCCTTTTCCCTTTAGAGTTTAACTCTTCTTTCTCTTATTTCTTTGGGAATTATCATATTCTTATTACAAATTCTTACATTTGTAACAGGTATATACAGTGCCTCATTTTCTATTTTATTTTTTCCCATTTTCGCTGACTTTTGGTCCAAACTATTAGATGGATTAAAAGGAAACTTGACTCACGACACTTTAGTTTTCTCCTTCTCTTCTCTGAAGTCTTTCTGTTTTTTGAAACACAATAGCAATGACATATAGCTCCTACATGGTCCATCATTCCTTCCCCTCTCACTCTCCTCTGTTGTACAGCTCAAGTTGTTATCATTCAGATTTATTATGCTACAGCATTATCTAAATCTTAACTCATTCCTAAATTGATTTTAGTTGGTTGTTTCATGTATTCTCTAAAGAAATTTTTCTATATATAATATCTGGGGTCTTGTTTTGTACAAGGTACAAATATGAGTGACTATCAAACATCTAGATATCTCTGTAGAATATTGGTCCACCTGCTCAATAAACTAGTATGTAAATTCAAGGAATACAGGTCAATCAGAACAACCTTGTAAAATGGTGTAGCTTGAACCTTCATACTAGCTTTGAATCTTATTACCATGTTAGTAGTGAAGACAAAATAGTTCTAGTACAAAAGCAGACACATAGAAGAATGTAACAGATTTGTCAAAAAATTCTTATTTTTATGGTCAATAGATTTTGAAATCTATCCTATGACTTTATGAATTAAAAATAGAATCTAAAATCGGTGTATTTGCACTATTGTCTCTCAAGATTTAAAGAATGATCTTAGACTACTACCTCAATCCTTTTTTGTTTTGTTTTGTTTTTTGTCATTCATGGGGCTTGAACTCTGGGCTTAGGCGCTGTCCGTCTGCTCTTCAGCTCAACGTGAGTGCCCTACCGCTTGAGCCACAGCACCAGATCTGGTTTTCTAGTGGTTTATTGGATATAAGATTCTCATGGACGTTCCTACTCTGGATGGCTTTAAACTGTGATCTTCAGATCTCAGACTTCTCAGTAGCTAGGATTACAGTTATGAGCCTCAGGCACCTGTCTTACCTCCATCCTAATACTAAAATTTAAAATAAAAAATGATTATCAAACTAAATGTGAGATGTGAAAACCTATAAAACATAAATGTAAATGACATTGCATCAGTAAAGGTTTCTAAAAATTTGACATGGAAAGCATTAGTGGCTAAAGAAAGCAAGAATAAACTGGATTATATCAAGTGATAGCCTTTCATAATTCAAAGGACACTATAACCAAAGTTAAAACATATCCAATTAAAACATATCGAACAGATACAGGGAACATATTTGTTAATCCTACAGTGTTAATGCTACAATGAGTCTGAATCTTAAGTATTTTTATATCTTCTAATTCTATGTAAATTTTTCCTGAATAGGATAATTCTTTAAAGAACATATGTAAATTAAGTCAATAGGAGGAGCATATGAAATAAGCTCCTCTTTAGTATCTAAGAAAAAAGAAAAAGAAAACTCACTACTATGACCCTAATATAAAAATATGACACAAAATATAGTACTGCATTTGTGGAGAAATTGATAACCTCTATATAGGAGAATGATTTGTATAATACTGCGATCATTTTAGCAAGTGAGATTCAAGTCTTCAAAAGGTCAAAGACAATTGTAGATGATCCAGCCATTACACTTCTATGTATGTATTAAAGAGAAGTAAAAAACTTGTTTGGACAGGGAATGTAGTTCATTGACAGTGCACTTGAATAGTATGTGTGAGACACTGGAAATAATCCCCAAAAACCAATTTTGAAAAGACACACTATAGAGGATGTATGCTGGAAATATTCCTGTAACAGAATTTTATATCTACTTTAATGTCTGTTCTAAATTTACAACATTTCTATTTGAAGAAATGCAAGTGTGTTAAAATTATGCTTGGAAAACCTATTATTATCCAATTTACTTCCGAAGCACTAAAATATATACAATAAAAGGAGATTATATATTGCATGTGAATTTCATGTCAGCAAATAAAGAAAACTATTGTTAAAAATACTTCACACAAATTGCAGAATACCTAAAAAGATGTTTTCAGTGTTGGCTAAAAATTCATTGTAAACTACAGCGTTTAAAACAAAGATGTGTTTTCTGTGTAATTTGAGTTTTTTTGGTCTTTTTTTTTGAGTTTATACAGAGATGACTCAATCAAAAATTGGATGTAATAACTGCAATATCTAGGAATTATGCATCACTAATAAGTAATTGATAACCTTTTCTGGAAGAAACTTTTAGCAAATGACAGGAGACCCAAATCTATGCATCTGCATTTTATGAAAGTCATATGTTACTTAGTCAATCCAATTGCTTTTCTCTACTTCGCTAGGAAAAAAATTATTCTCAATGTAAGAGCCAATAGCAGTGAAAAGAAACAAAATACATAATCATCTTGATTTATTTGTGAAACTATGAAATGAAATAAAACAATTCCACTTAAGCGACTCCAATATTAGTACCTATGAATCTGTTCCTGAATGCCAATATCCATTGAATTTTTTAAATTTTAATTTCTACCAACATATAAAAACTAGAACAAGAAAACAAATATAGTCTGAGAGCAAACCAGCCTTGGACTAATTTTCTTAATTGTTTGAAATTACAAAAGAATTTATACCATGAAGAAAATGATTTTTTTCCTATGGAAATCAATTAAGAATGTTTATTATTTAATATAACACAAATACCAAACAAGAGTATTTTTATATAACATTACAAATATAATTTTATTACTATAGTAAAATAGAATAAAAAACCAGTCCCAATGTATTATCATTATTCTTAATTCCTAATCATAGCCTAAATATCTTAAACAAACTAAATAGTCATGTCTTTAACATAAACCTAAATATTCTACACTTTTTAACTCAACATTTTTCAGGGACATATATTCATGTTTCTAAGAAATGTTCACAGCATTTAAAAAGTGCTTTTGTGAAATTAATGTGATATATTTTTGTTGTTGTCGTTGTTGTTTGCAAGGCCTGTGCATTATCACTAAGCCGTTTTAGGCTCAATGCCAGCATTCTACAACTTGAGGCACAGAGCTAATTCCCGTTTTTAGTGGTTAATTAGAGATAAGAATCTAACAAGTACTTTTTTTTGGGGGGGGGGGGTTCCAGTCGTGGGGCCTGAACTCTGGCCTGGGCGCTATCCCTCAGCTCTTCAGCTCAAGGCTACTTGAGCCACAGCCCCACTTGAGCCACAGCCCCACTTTCAGCTTTTTTCTTTTTGCTTATGTGGTGCTGAGGAATCGAACCCAGGGCCTCATGCATGCAAGGCAAGTGCTCTACCACTGAGCATTCTTCCCAGCCCTAGACTACGTTTTCTAATTATATGAGCTTTTTAAATTGGCACATCTCTAGTGGTAGATTATGAAGTAATGGTTGGTCAAGTAGAGGGTATTTTAAAATGATGACAGGAAGTGACTACTACTAAATATTGGAGTATTTTGAGAAGGCAGTGATGATAAAATGTTCTAGAACTGAAGGTGATGTTCATAGTCCAACTTTAGACATTCTATGAATCATTGTATTTTATCAAAGAATTTCAGATTGCATTTACATTAACTTTAGGAAAAATTTTAGGATAGTAGTGGGTGAACCTGAGTGATAATTTAGAATTTAAAATCAGAGAATTCTGTAATAAATGAGTTTAGTATGTTGATGAATAAGACTATCAATAAATTATTATCTGTAACATATCCTCTGAGTGACTATGTGTGATATTGCTAGCCAGTGAATATTCTGCAAAATTATGTAAACTGAGGGATGAAATAGGATTGGGAGGAATGAGGGATAATGAACCTCAAGGTGCATTGTATTATCCATGAAATGTGTCTTAGTGGTAGACTGTTTGCTTTGAATGTATGAAGCCCTGGGTCTGATTCCTCAGTAATACATAAACAAAAAAAGCTGGAATTGGCACTATGACACAAGTCGTAGAGTGCTAGCATGAGGAAAAGAATTGCAAGGACATTGCCAAGGCCCTGAGTTCAAGCCCCAGGATTAGCCAAAAATAAAAAAAAGATGCATCGTATTAAGCCAGGCACTAGAGGCTCATGCTTGTTTTCCTAGATACTCAGGAGGCTCAGGATGGAGGTTTGCAGCCAACGCTGGCAGGAAAGTCTGTGAGATTCTTATATCCAATTAAATATCAGAAAAATCTGAAATTTCTTCTGTGCCTCAAGTGATAGAGTTCTGGTGTTCATCCAAAGGAGCTCAGGGACAATGCCTAGACCCAGAGTTCAAACCTCAGGAGTGAAAAAAGACAAAAAAACTCACTTTACACTATTCATAAACTGCTTTGTCAAACAGCAATTCCCATTCAACTACTTAATGTTAATTAAAAAATACGATAAGAATAAAATACGAATCATTTTGGGAACAAGACATAGAATTGAAAGGTTGTTTACAGGGGACAAAGTAAATTTTATATCAGGCAGTTTGAGTTGAAATTTGTTCTTTTCTTCTTACATCATTTATGAAAGTGATATTACTGCCAGTTATGGGTCAATTTCCTTGAGGAACAAGACTGTATTCTGCTTTCTTTTCATAGGAAACCATACAGGTGTTTTTTTTAAATTGTGAAAGTACCTTACATAGGGGTTACAATTACACGGGCAAGGTAATGAGTACATTTCTTATTAAGCATTGTTGCCTCCTCCTTTGTTTCCCCTTTCCAACCCTTCCCATCTCCCCCTCATCCCTCCCAGCAAAGTTGTACATTTCAGTTTTTGAAATAAAATCTTGTACATCTCATTGTTCCAATGGGTCCATCTGTATCCCTATTTAAACAATCTCTATTTTCACACACCTCCACAAATTATACCAACATCAAATACAGTGAAAGCAGGGGATATACCGAGGGGGATGGATATACAAAGCAACAAAGAAATCATCTTATAGTATGTTAGGAACAATCACAAGAAAGAAAAAAATTGAATCCTTATCTTGGGGTTCATTTCGCCTAACATCAACTTAACTGACCATTTCTGCTGGTCTCAGACATAAATTATTTACTGCAAATAAGGGAAACCATGGGACTTACATTTCTTTGGGCCCGGCTTAATTCACTTAATTCAATTTTTTCCAAGTCTTTCCACTTCCTAACAAGTGGGGCAATGTCATTCTTTCTGATGGGGGCATAGAATTCCATTTTTATACCACGTTTTCTTGATCCATTCACCTTCTGAGGGGCATCTGGGTTGGTTCCATATATTACCCTTGGTAAATAAATCTGCGATAAACATGGTAGTGCTTATAGCTTTGTTTGTGAACATTTGGGTAAATGCCCAAAAGTGGGATTGCTGGGTCAGAGGTGAGCTCTATGTGGAGTCTTTTGAGGAACCTCCATACTACTTTCCAAAGTGGTTGAACAAGTTTACACTCCCACCAAGAATGCTGCAAGGTTGCCTTCTCTCCACATCCCCTGCAGCATCTGTTCTTATTAGAGTTCTTGATATAGCCATTCTAACTGGGTGAGGTGGTATCTCAATATTGTTTTGGTTTGCATTACTTTTATGGCTAGGGAGGTTGAATATTTCTTCATGTGTCAATTGGGCATCCTTCTTTTCTCTTTACAGAAGTTTCTCTTTAAGACTTTAGCTTGATAGTTTTTGTCCTTCCCCTCTACAAATTATACCAACATCAAATACAGTGAAAGCATGGGTTATAGCATGGGGGAGAGACATTAGTGGTTATGTCAAAAAACAAACTTTACAACTTTGGCGGGGGGTAGTTGGGGTGGGGTAAAGATCGGGTTGGGGGAGGTAGGGGGACTATGGGAATGGATGGGAAGCGGAAACAAACAGGAGGCAACAATGCTTGATAAGAAAGGAACCGTTATCTTGCCCATGTAATTATAAATCCTCTGTACGGTATTCTCACAACAAAAAGAAAGAAAGAAGAAAGAAAGAAAGAAGAAAGAAAGAAAGAAAGAAAATAATAACCAAAAAAGAAAAAGAAATGTACTCATTACCTTGTTCATGTAACTGTAACCCCTCTTTACAGTATTTTCACAATAATAACCAATTTTAAAAAAAGAAAAAAAAGACTTTAGCTCACTTATTTATTGGGCAGTTGTTTCTTTGAAGATGTGTTGTTGGGGAATTCAATTTTTTGAGTTCCAAATATATTTTAGATATGAGACCCTTGTCCGTTGTATGGCTAGTGAAGATCTTCCAATCCGTGGGCTTTCTCTTGATCTTTCTAGCTAGGTTCTTTGCCATGCAGAAGCTCTGCAATTTCATGTAATCCCATTTGTACAACATTTACTTTAATTGTTGTGTTTCTGGGTATCTATTAAGAAAATTTCGGCCTGTGCCAAGGAGACCTAGGGTAGCTCCTAATCTGTCCTGTAATGTTTTCAGAGTTTCTGCTTTGACCCCAAGGTCTTTGAACCATTTGTAGTTGATTCTGCTGCAGGGTGATATATAAGGATCTAGCTTTAGCTTTTTACAAGTAGTTAACCAATTTTGCCTCCACCATTTACTGAAGAGGCTGTCTTACTTCCATTCTAGTTTTTTAGCTCCCTTACGGAGGATTAAGTTGCTATAGGTCTGTGAGTTCATTTCTGAGTTTTCAAATCTATTCCATTGGTCCTGAGGTCTGTTCTTGTGTCAGTACCAAGCTGTTTTGATTACTATGGCTTTGTAGTAGTGTTTGAAATTTGGTATTGATATTCCTCTTGCAATGATCTTTCTGTTGAGGATCATTTTAGTTATTCAGGGTCGTTTATTGTTCCATATGAATTTTTGGATTTCCTTTTCTATTTCGTGGAAGAATAAGGTTGGAATTTTGATAGTTATCGCATTGAATTTGTATATAGCTTTGGGAGGTATTGCCATTTTCAAGATGTTGATCCTTCGAATCCAGGAGCATGGGAGGTTTTTGCACTTCCTAAGTTCTGCTTTGATTTCCTTTTTCAGGTTTGTAAAGTTTTCGTCATAAAGATTCTTCACTTCTTTGATTAAGTGAATTTCTACGTATTTTATATTTTGTGTGGCTATTTTGAATGGAGTTGCCTTCCTGATTTCACCCAGGCTTTACTCAGTGTTGTCATAAAGATAAGCCATTGCTTATTGAGGGTTAATTTTATACCCTGCTTCTTTGCCAAAGTTTTGAATCAGCTTCAGTAATTTGGAAGTGGAGGCAGTTGGATTCTTTAAATAGAAAATCATGTCATCTGTAAATAGTTTTACTTCATCTTTCCCCATTTGGAACCCCTTTGGGTTTCCATCTTGTCTTATTGCGGTAGCTAGGCATTCTTATACTAAGTTGAAGAGAAGTGGAGAGAATGGATATCCTTGTCTCATTCCTGAGTTAAGAGGAATTGGCTTTATTTTTCCAACATTAAGTATAATGCTGGCTGTAGGTTTGTCATGTACAGCTTTCTTTGTATTGAATAATGATTCCTGGATTTCTAATTTTTTCAGACCCATCATCATAAAGGGTTTGATGGATCTTGTCAAATGCTTTTTCGGCATCTGTTGAGATAACCATATGGTTTTTATCCTTGCTCTTTGTTGATGTGATGAGTTATATTAATTGATTGTGTATATTGAACCAGCTTTGCATCCCTGAAATGAAACCTGTTAGATTGTGATGTATGATTTTTTGGATGAATTTTTGAAGTTTATTGACCAAAATTTTGTGGAGAAGTTTTGTGTCAATATTCATCAGAGAAATGGGCCTATATTTCTCTTTATTTAATGACTCCCTGCCTGTTTTTGGAATAAGGGTTATTATGGATTCATAGAATGAGTTCTGTAGTGAATTTTCCCTTTAAATTTCATTGAAAAGTTGGAGGAGTATTGGTATGAGCTCTGTTTTGAAGGACTTGTAGAATTCTGCTGTAAATCCATCTGGTCCTGGGCTTTTCTTCGATGGGAGGACTTTTACTGCTGTTTCTGTTTCAATCCTTGATATGGGCCTGTTAAGATGGCTTATCTCATTTTAGTTTATTTTTGGCATTTCCATATTTGCTAGGAAAAGGTCCATTTATGCCAAGTTCTCAAACTTATTAATATAAAGGTTTGAGAAGCATTCCCTTATAATGCTCTGAATCTTGTTGTTTCTGTGGTGATGTTTCCATTCTCATCTCTGAATTTATTTATTTGGGTGTGTTCTCTTCTTGTTCTGATAAGATTTGCTAATGGTGTTTCAGTTTACTTAATTTTTTCGAAGAACCAACTATTTATTTTGTGGATTCTTTCTATGGATTTTTTGAAAATGCTAATTCGTTTAATTCCTATTTAATTTTAATTATTTGTTTCCATGTACTTGATTGGGGCCTATCTTGTTGCTCTTTTTCAAGGAGGTTCAAATATCTCATAAAATTGTTGGTTTCAGATCTTTCCAATTTGTTGATGTAAGAACTCAGAGCTATAAACTTGTCTCTGAGTACAGTCTTTGCTCTGTCTTAGAAGTGCTGGTAATTTGTGTTTTCATTTTTGTTGATTATCATGAATATTTGAATTTACTTTCTAATCTCTTCCATGACACACTGGTGATTCAACAGTATGTTGTTCAGCCTCCATATGTTAGAGGACTTTTTTTGGTGGCCTTTGGTGTTGAGTTCTAATTTTATTCCCTTGTGGTCTGAGAGAATGCATGGTAAAATTCAATGTTTCGGAATTTGGACAAGTTTGCTTCATGACCTAAAATGGGGTCTATTTTGTAAACTGTTCCGTGTGAGGCTGAGAGAAACGTGTATTCTGATGCTGCTTGGGGAAATATTTGGTAGATGTCTGTTAAATCTAGTTGATCCATGCAGTTGTTTAGATCTGCAGTTGCTTTGTTAAGTTTTGCCGACTTCATCTGTCTTGTGGGTATAGTGGTGACTTAACTTCTTCAATTTATGTCTTTGGGTATATGTGAGCTTTAAGGGAAAATAGTGTTTCTTGAATAAATCTGGGTGATCTGTTGTTTGGCAAATAGAGATTTAGAATTGTAATATCCTCCTGAAGGGGAGATCCCTTAATTAGTATGTAGCAACCTTCTTTATGTCTTCTCACTAATTGTAATTTGAAGTCTACTTTATCTGATATTAGGATTGCCACTCAAGCCTCTTTATGGGGAGATTTGCTTGGTAGAATTTATTCCAGCTTTTCACTTTCAAAATGTGTTTGTTTGTATGAGCAAGTTGTGACTCCTGAAGGCAGCAGAGAGAAGGATCTTGCTTTTTAATCCAACTAGACAGTCTATCACTTAATTGGAGAGTTAAGTCCGTTAATGTTGAGTGTTAGGACTGAGAGGTGTTTGGGAGTTCCTGCAATGTTATCCACCTTGGGTGCTGGAGCAACTAGATTCTTCCTATTGTTCTTGGATTCTCAGTTTGGGTGCAGTTTCTTGTTCTTTATTGTGGTCTTGTTGTTTTTCTATGTGTAGGACATCGTTTAGTGTCTTTCATTGGGCTTGTTTGTTGGAGGTATATTGTTTCAGTTTTTCTTTGCTCTGGAAGGTTTTTATTTGACCTTCGGTTATGAAGGAGAGCTTATCTGGGTACAGTATGCTTGATTGATAGTTGTTCGTCTTTAGGACATGGCCTACATCATTCTAGGCTCTTCTTGCTTTAATTGTCTGCACTAAGAAATCTGAGGTGATGCTAATTGGTTTCCCTTTGTAAGTAGTTGATCTATTCTACTTGACAGCTTTAAGGATTTTTTTCCTTGGAATTGATCCTGTGTGGATTATAATGTACTGGTGAGATATTCTGTCCTAGTTGGGTCTATTTGTGGTTCTAAAAGTTTCTTGTATCTGAATAGGCCTATCTTTTTGCATGTTTGGGAAGTTCTTTGCTATGATCATGTTAACCAAATTTCCTAGACCATTACATTCTGTCTCTGGGGGCTGGGAAGGTAGCTCAGTGGTAGAACTCTGGCCTTGCATGCATGAGGCCCTGGGTTTGATTCCTCAGCACCATATAAGCAAAAAGAAAAAAAAAGCCGGAAGTGATGCTGTGCCTCAAGTGGTAGAGTGCTAGCCTTGAGCTGAAGAGCTGAGGGACATCGCCCAGGCCCACAGTTCAGGCCCCACGACCGGCCCCCCCCCCAAAAAAAATTTCTGTCTCTAGGTGCTCCTCTACACACATTATCCTCAGATTAGGCTTTCTGAGAGTGTCTTCCAAATGTTGAATAGATCTATCATATTTCTTGGATTTCCCTTGGATAGTTTATATTCTTTCTCTGTAATAACCTGGCTGTCCTCAATCCCTCAGATTTGCTCCTCTGCATAGTCTAACCTACTGTGGAGACTTTCTACTTTGTTTTTTATTTCTTTTCCTTCTAATTGGTCAGCTTTAATGGCTTCAAATTCTTTGTTGGAGCTTTGTTTTAGATCTTGTATGAACTTCTTTACCTCCTTAATTTGGGGTTCAGTGTTTATTCTCAAATCACTTAGTTGACTGGTTATGGTTTCCCTGGACACACATTCTTTCTGTTGGGCTCTATTCATCATTCCCTTTGTGGTCTCCCTGAATTCTTTCAGCATTCTATTTATGGATTCCATGAATGCCTGTGTTGATCTTTTTCTATTGTCATCCCCCTCTCCAAAGTCCTGTATTACTCTTTGATTAGCTTCCTCATGTTCATGCAATTCCTGTAGTTCTCTTTGACTGTTCTTAGTCTGCTCGCACAATTCCTGTATTTCTTTTTGACTGTTCTCAACCTGCTCACGTAATTCCTGTATCAATCTTTGAGTAGCTTCCTCAGTCTCATGAGATTCCAGTATTAATCTTTGGTTTGCCTCTCTCTCCCTATCACGCTCACATTGAATCCTTTGTAGGTTTTCAATCTTTTCATTGATCATGTTTACCAGTAGTGTTTGTGGAGATTTTTGGGAACTCTCTTCTGGATTATTCATTAACTATTCTGTCAACTGATTTTCATGAGTGGGAATTCAGATACCTGGACTCGCCATTTTCCTTGTGTTTTTTCCTGCTTGTTCTGCCTATTTGGTATAAAAGTAACACCAATTTTTTGCTAGAACAAAATTTTAAGGCAAGCATAATCAAAGTTCTGTAATTGCACAGACAAAAGTCAGCAGATACAATCTAGTTCAACAGATACAATCTACTGAACATCAAAAAACTATGGCTTAATGAGTTAAGAACAGCAAAGAAGAATTTGGCAAACCACAAATTATTTATTTTAGTGAGTAATGTGGGCAAAAATAGGATTAGTGGGATTTGGAGAGGTAAAAGTATAGTGAATTAAACCAAGTCCTAATCTTAGAGAGGGAAATGGATTAGACAGAATGATAGAAGCGCGATTAAGAAAAAAAAGAAAAAATGGAAATACAAAAATTTAAATTTAAACAGTGAAACACTTAAAAATTATGTGTTTAAAGACGTTATTGAGAGAAGAAAAGGATAGGATGAGAGGAAAGGAGGGATAGAAAGGAGACATAAAAAACTAAAAAATAAAAATTCTTAAAAGAAGTTACTTGAAAATTATATAGTTATAAAGAGGCATAATACTGCTCTTAAAGAATTTTAGCCTAAGAGGTTGTGAACTGAGTAATAAAATTCTGGATTAAGTATGTACACAACGGGGCATAAGGTCTAATATTTGACGATGGGTAAATATCTGGGGATGATCAGAATAGCAATTAAGTCTCACAAAAAAGAAAGAGAAAAAAATGAAAAGAATAAAAAAAAAATAAGGACCAAAAGGTTCAGAAGAGATTTTTTTAAACACACACACACACACACACACACACACACATTTACACCTAAAATAATAATGATGAGAAGAAAAAAAATTAATAGAAAATATTATTTAAAAAATTAAAATAAAGGTACAAAAAAAGAGTTCTTTGATTTTTTTTTGGGGGGGGGGTTAGAATGTGAAGATGGTCTATTTCCCCTGTGTCCATAATCAGTCTCTTGGTGGAGTCTCTGGTCTACTTGTGGTGTTTGTTTTTCCTGTGGCTTGATTAGTTGCTTAAGTCAGTTCGTTTGAGCTGGCAGAAAATTGCTCGTTATTACCCAGAATTTTGAGATCCTCCTCTCAGGCTAGTTCATTGGGAGGGAGATCTGCCTTGAGTATCACGAAAGAGGGAGATGGCTGTTTCTTCTAATTTTGAGATGCCGTAATGAGGCTAGCTTCTGGGTAGGGTTGAGGCCTTTCAGCAATCAGTAGCTTTTCCCTGAGGTGCTACCTCCTGAGACACACACAGCCCAGCCTGGAGCCAATCTCAGGGTTTATGTTTACTGAATTTCAATTGATTGTCTCAGCTGCTGTAGGGAGGGGCAGCCTCTGGCTCGGTTTACCCAGTCAAGAAAGTCACTCCTCCAAGGACGGGGCTTCTTTGCCTGGGCTGGGTGACTTCTCTTGGGTGGAACTGATCCTGGCAAGTCAGGTCATGTTCCTGTTACCTCCTAAATGTGTCTTGTTTTCTTCCAAGGACTGAGTTGGAGATAGCTGTTCAAATGGGCCTTTGTCAGTATCAAAGTTAGAGATCTCCGGTGGTGGTCTTACCTCCTCAGCTCCCTGAGAAGGAGTGAGGATGTCAGCGTTCTAGTCATGTCAGAGTCTTGGTTCCTGGGCCATCTCTGGTTTGCGATCGGCAGTATGAAGATATCTGCTCCTTGTCAGTTCTTACTGGTGTTGAGTAGAATCTGCTGTCCCGCTGTGTCTGGCATCTTTGTCCTGGACTCTGTGTTATAGGTATGGTGGCTATGGCAGCTGCCACTGCTGCCACAGCTGCCACAACCGTGGCTACCAGCAAGTGCTCTGATCTGTCTCCTTGCCTGGATATTCCTTCTCTGGCCAAACTCTCTGTACTGTGATGGGACACTTGTTGGGATTCTGTAGCCTAGGACTGTGCACTGGAACAGTAAAACTGCTTTCTATGCGAGAGCTTGTTTCACCTCTAGCTTTGCCTCTACTCTCTCCCTCTGAACACATTTTTGGCTTCTTATTGAAGTATATCTGATATTTTAATGTAGATTTGTCCAAATATAATATTAGGTTAATCAATTATTTCATTAGGACAATGTTGGCCAGATTTATTTCCAGTAAATCTTATCCCTTATAATAAATGAGAACATGCTGTGTCAGTCTCCTATTAATATGACAAAATACTTTATAAAATTAACTTCAAAGGACAAAACATTAATCTTGGTTTCTGATTTTATACATTTCAATTTACATTTCTTATCTTCATTGCTTTTGGTTGGTGGTGGTACAGAACCACATATCAGGAACATGTGATGGAGTATGTGTATTCATGGAAGTTAGGAAGTAAAGAAAAAGAAGAATAGGAGTAGGATAGGGAGAAAAGGGAGGAGGGGATGAAGGAGAGGAAGAAGGAAAAGTAGAAGGAGACAGAGAAGTAAACGAAGGAAGAGGAAGAAAGGACTTTGATCATAAATCTTCTTTGATCACAAGTTCTCAGTGACCTAATCTCTATAACTATGCCCATTTGAAAGGATTCACCTCTTTATGACAACATAGTGAAACCTAATTATTAATCCCAATCCTTTATTATTTCAGATTTAATTTCTGGGTAGATCTTTCTATACAATTGTGATAACTTCTGTTCCTAAATATCAGAGATGCTATTTGGCATAGAGTTGGTTTGCTTATACCATTGCTGGAGAGATGAATGAAATATTTTGAGCTTAAATACATTTTATTTAACAGATAAGGAAGCTCCTACAGGTTTCATTTGGTGATCACTCAAAAATGACTATTTATCTAACTCATAATGACTTGAATTTTTCATAATTTTATGGCATTTCCATCAAGTATTTGTCATCAATAGTGAGGTTCTTTACTTCAAGTTGAAGGAAAAATAAATACTATCACGATCATTTATCAGAATTATTCTTTAAAGAGTAGGTATAATATGAATTTCCTATCATTCAAAAATTAGTTATCTTCAAGTCTATAGGAATAATTGGATAAGTGATTAAATATCTTGATTTAGTTATCTTATACTGAGGTTGATTCAATTTCTAAAAATCACTGTTGACCTAAAATACATGAAATTCAGTGTTTCTCTGAAATGACTTGGTAATCAAACCTCAAAAATACATGACTAGTAACAAAGATATTTATATACTCACAAAATGTATGAATCTACAAAAGCTAAAAAAGATTAGGTGTAAAAGAACATAAAATCATGTGACCACAGTATATAATATTTAATTTAATGAAAAAATGCTTTATTCAGCCTTACAGAGCCTTTTGTTTTAAGCTTACATGAGAAATTTTTAACGATCACTTTTTTGCTTTTGAATAATAGAATATTTCAATTTGTTTAAAGATTCTGCCTTTTAAACCTTAGAGTGCATATTTTTTCATAAAAATGAAAAATATTTTTCACAATGCAAGTTCAGGTTTAATAACAATAAATATCTAAATGTTAATTTGTTAAATTGAGACTCTAGAATTCAAATAATACAATTTATTTTATTCTTACATATATTAAATCTGTGCTAAATATGGGTGTCTCAAGCTTGTAATCCTTGCTACTCAGGAAGCTGGGGTTCAAAGTCAGCCTTGCCAAGAAAGTTTGTGAGACACATCTCAATTAATCAAACACACACATCACAACACAAACACACGCACACACACACACACACACACACACACACACACACACAACACACAAAGCCAGAAATATAATGGTGACTCAAATGATAGAGCAATATCCTTGAGGAATAAAACAGCAACAACTAAGAGATAGTTCTTGAGTTAAAATCACAAGAACAACACACACACACACACACACACACACACACACACACAATATTATGTCTAAATGCTTATTTTAGTTTGAAGAAATAAACAATATCATGAAAAGTAAATTTGTTACTTATCTTGGAACATTTGAGAAGTTGATTTTAGTATAATTTGTCTTAAGATATAACATAGGTTATTAAAATTAATCTTAATCTAGTTATATTTATAATTACTCATAATAATTTAGAGTACAACAGTTGGGATTTTTCTATAGCCATAAGAGATATTCTGAGTAAAAGGAAGAGAGGAATATAGGAAGAAAGAAGAAAGAAAGAAAGAAAGAGAGACAGAGAGAGAGAAAGAAAGAAAGAAAGAGAAAGAAAGAAAGAAAGGAAGGAAGGAAGAAAGGAAGGAGAGAATGAGAAAGAGGTAGGGATGGATGGAAGGAAAGAGGAAGCAAAGAAGAAAGGAAGGAAGGAAGGGAGGGAGAAAGGATGGGTCAAAACAATTTAATTCATAAAATCTATTTAGCCCAACATAACCTCCATGTAATTAATCCTTTAGTAAAGTCAAGTTTGCAATTTTCACTTCTTTGCATGTTCTCCATGCATGAATGAAACCAACAAATGAAGGATCATAAAGAACCAGGTGAATCTGTTTGCATCTGTAGTAATATGTATGTAAATCTTTTCCTCATTTTTTATACATCATCAAATAACATTTGCAAATAATTTACATTTAGTTATAAACATTCTAAAAATTGATGAAACTACAGGATTTCAATACATTATATAATGTGAATACAATTATTTTTAATGTTATTAATATTAAATTCTTCATGTTATATTAATTATAAAATTTTATTATGCATTTTATCAGATAAATTAGCATCCTCTGATTTTGGTTTCTGTGGGAGTCCTAATAGCCGACTGTAATTAAAATAAAAGGATATCTGTATTTCATGGCACAAACGAATATTTCTGAAAGCAATTAACTCATCGGAGATTGTTGAAATAAGTTATCGGGTCCTTTAAATGCAGTATCATTTCATCTGTAAAAAGGGATAGGTTTACTTCTTCCCTATTTGGATCCCCTTTATGTTTTTCTTTTTATTTACTTATTTATATTTTTATCGTGAGAATACCGTACAGAAGAGTTACAATTACATGGGCAAAGATAACATATACATTTCTTATCAAGCATTGTTGCCTCCTCTATGTCTCCCCTTCCCATACCTTCCCATACTCCCGCCACCCCACCCAAACCTCACCCCACTCCTCACCAAAGTTGTAAAATTCATTTTTCGACATAACGACTTGTACATCTCATTTTGCAATGGGTCCACCTGCATCCCTAGTTAAACAATTTCTTTTTTCCCTTCCCCTCCACAAATTATACCAACATCAAATACTGTGAAAGCATGGGTTATACCATGGGGGAGGGACATACAAAGCAAGAAAAAATCATCCTATAAATATGTTAGAAACAATTGCAAGAAAGGAAAAAAATATTTGAATACTTATGTTTTTCTCTTGCCTATTGCTCTTGCTATAAATTCCACTACCATATTGGAGTGCACATTGAGAGAGTGCACATCCTTTTCTCATTCCTGATTTTAATGTCTTCATGCTTCCACCGTTAGGTAAATGCTAATTATCTCTGCCCTATACATACTATGTATTATATCGAGGAATGTTCCATGTATTTCTAGCTTCTCAGATCTTTTAATCATAAAGATGTATTGGAGCTTGTTAAAAGCTATTTCTACATCCCTACAGACAATCATGTGTTTCTTGTCCCTCCTTCTGCTGATGGTTTGTATGATGTTTATTGACAAGAATATTGAATCCAATTGTATCTTAGGAAGAATCCTATTTGATTATACAATATAACTTTTCTGTTAGTTGCTGAAATTGGTTGGTGAGAATTCTATTAAGAAGTTATGCATCATTGCTTGTCAAAGAGTTGGTTTCATAGTTTTCTTTTTTTGGTGAGTCCCTATGTGATTTGGCGAAGATCTAATTCTAGCTTCATAGAATGTGTTTGATAATTCCATTTCCCTCTCTATTCCATTAAAGACTTATTTCTGTGTATTGTAAGTTCTTTGCAGGCATTAATTTCATGGTACATTCATTGAGTCTTAGATTTTTCTTGAATGGGATGTGGTTTCTTGACATTTCATTTTCATTTCTTCTTATGTGTTACTCCTTGGTTCAGATCGAGTATAGGAAAGCATCAATTTCTCCAGGATTCTCGAGGAGATTGGCATGAGGTTTTCAAAGTTCTCTCTTATATCATTCTCTATTTTGCTTATATCTGTCGTTTGGTCTCATATTTGTCTTTAATTTTCTCTATTTGGATGAGTTATCTTATTGCTTTGGGTATTTTTTTATTATGAAGGTGATATACAGAGGGGTGGGTTACAGTTACATAAGTAATGAGTACATTTTTAACAGTGTTACCCCTTGTTCATTTTTGCCTGCTTCCCCCAAACCTGACATCCCACTCCCACAAGTTGTAAAGTTCATTTGTAACATAGGGTCTAGTGTATATCATTGTTGCTTTGGTTAATCTTTGTCCCACTATTTCGGTGATTTCCCTCCTCTTCCCCAAATCAGATTAACATGTATAAAACAAAGGGTGCATAAATCAAAAACAGTGACTAGAGGGAATAAGCCAAAGGGTAAATCTAAATAGAAACAACTAAAAACAGTTCTTTATACCATCATCTT
>NW_027202323.1:0-283902 GCF_024711535.1 Dipodomys merriami
CTCCCTGCTGTAGCAGTTGTGTTTGTTGTTTAGATGAGATCTATGTCATCTTCCTTGGCGATGCAAAGGATGGATCTGTAGGTGAGTGGACAGTCCTTGATTTATGATGGCTGAACTCTCAATGGCACTATCCCACCATGGGACAAAGACAAGAGCAGTTCACTTTCACCAGGTCTTGCTTGGTCCCCTGGCTAGTGATGTCCAGGACATTGCGTGGTGACAGTGAGCTTACACATCCCCGGGGAAATCAGTGGACCCACTGTGGTGTGCTGTGTTGCTAAGCAACAATGCCTGGGAGGAGGTGGATGAAAGGCATCTTTGACTTACAGTCTGTCAAAATGTTTGATGGGAGACTTGGGATGTAACCCTATGGGAAGTCGGGGTGTAGGCTGTGCATGGAGCATCTGTTTATAGTAAGAGTTATCGTCAGCAATTTGTTCCTGAGTTATGGAAATCTAGTATGCTATCTGTCAGTTGGAGACCTGAGAAAGGCAGAGGGTGAATTCCAGCCTGAGTTCAGATTCTCTGATACTTGTAGGAGCCAGAGGTGCCAGTCCCAGTCCAAGGGGATAAGAGCTAGGTGTCAGCTCCAGCTGGCAGGCTGAGAGAATCAAGCTTCTTCCACCTTTGTGCTCTATTCTTGTGTTGGATGACGTCCACCTGCATAGCCCAACCTGGCTGTACTCTGCCCACCAAGTTAAATGCCAATGCCATCCAGAAACTCGTAGGGAGGCCAGAAACCACATATCTGCGCACCCTGTGGCCCAGTCAAGGTGACACAGAGAATCAACAAGGCATGACACCCGAGGAGAGGGAGACGGTAGGGGATAGTAGTACTTTTCTAGCCTGCCACAGCCAATTCTCATGGGCTTGGTGACTTTAAATAACAGAGATCTATTCTTTGTTCAAACCAGGTGTCAGCAGGCCTTGCTTGCTCTGAAAGCTTACCTCTTTCTAGAGGCAGGATCTTACTAGGTTACCCAATACTTCCTTAGTCTGTGTGCTGGGATTACAGGTGTACAAAAACAAACCAGCTCTGTGGCTTCTTAATTTGATGCAATCCCAATTGTTAGTCCTTGCTTTTTTGGAGGGAGGGTGTGTGTGTAGGTGGTGGGGCTTCAATACTGGGCCTGAGCACAGTCCCTGAGCTTTTCAGCTTAAGGCAAGCATTCTACCACTTGAGCCACAGCACCACTTCTGGTTTTCTGGTGATTAGTTGGAGGTAAGAGTCTCATGAACTTTCCTGCCTGGGCTGGCTTTGAACCATGATCCTCAGATCTCAGCCTCCTGAGTAGCTAGGATTACAGGTGTGAGCCACCGGGTACCCGGTTAGTTCTTGCTTTTATTTCCTAAGCTATGAGAGTCCTTAGGAAATTATTGCCTGTGCCTACATTTGCCCCCTCCTCTGTGCTTGTGTTTGAGCTCAGAGATCCATACTTACTAAGCTGGCATAATACTGCTGAGCTACACCTCCATCTTTATTTTTTCCTTATTGTTTATAGGGCAGGCTTTCCATTCCCCATGTCCTGGCGGCTTTAGGTGCTTAGTTGTTGTTGGAACCACAGGAACAGGCTGCCCCATTCCACTTCCCTCTGTACAGATGGAGTTTTGAGGGCATTTATTTATTTATTTATTTATTTATTTATTTATTTATTTATTTATTTATTTATTTATTTATGCCTTGACTGGCCTGGAACCATGATCCTCCCAATCTCAGCCTCTCATGTAGCTTGAGATGACAGGCATATGCCACTGTACCCTGCTATGGGTTAAGGTAGGATATCTTGAACTTTTCTGTCTAGTCTTCCTGTTCTTAGCCTCCAAGTAGCCAGGATTCCAGGCAGAAGCCACCACACCTACCTGGTGGTCTTGAAGTGTTTCCTCTAATATTTTCAAAGCTTCAGGTCAAACCAATTTTTGAGGAAGAGACGGGAAGAGACTGAATTCCCAGCCTGGGAATTGGGTCTTGGTCAAGGTAAATAAAAAGCAAAGCCAGGTGCCATCAAGTCCTGAAGGGAAAGCAGTGGTCTGTGTCTTAAGTGTGGCATGGGTCTGTAAAGCTGCAGACAGTTCTGAGCGGACAGCAACCCCACAGCCACTTTTGGAGAGGAACGATGGCTGTGGTCATCTTTCCAAAGTGTGGATTTGGATGAGCACCTGGCAGCTGGCCTTGAACACAGCCAGTGTCTTTGTGTCTGCTCTGGGTGCTGAAGCAGTGTTCTTGAACTGCAGAACTATATGGGTGCATCAGGAAAGGGTTGACAGGGTAAGAAGAGGGTGGAACCAGGAGATCATGTGTGACAGACTTTTTTTTTGCTTTGTTGGTTTGAACTGAGGATGTCTTGCTTGTTAGGCAGTTGCTCTGCCACTTGAGCCATGCTTCCAGCCATTTTTTATTTGAGATTCTTTCTCAGATAGGGTCTCCTGCTTTGTCCTGGGGAGCATTAGTACCCTTTTCCTCAATGGTAACTGGGATTAAAGGCATGTGCTACCAAGCTTGGCCCAGGAATTCCACCCCCCCCCCCACAAACACACTTCTAATAGCAGATAGCCATCTAGTTGTCCCGGACTGGGAGAAGTGTCTCCTGCCCTTGGCTTGATGGGAAGAGGTTTTCAAGAGGGGCTTTGACGTGGACCTTCTTTCTCCACTGCCCCTGTTCCGGTGGTCCTGGTTCTGCTTGTCACTGCCTCACTTGCTCATCCCAGGTCGAGGGCATGGTGGGAGTCCAGGCCCCCGACTTCTGCCTCTGGAACCCCAGCAAAGTCCCCCTCTTCTTCCTCTCCCCTGCCTGTCCTCCCTGGCTGAGCCTCCCCGCTGGGCCTCCCAAACAGCCTCACTCCAACCTGGGCCAAGCAGGAAGGGAGGCGCCTCCTTCCCCCCACATCCAGACCCTTGCTCCACCAAAAGGAGACAGCCAGGAGGAGGTGCTGCATCCTGCGGAATTGGCTGGATTCTTGGTGATTGCATCCAGGACTCTGGGGCAGGGCTGGGCCTCCCAGTTTCTTTGTCAGTCACCCTTATGAGCCCTGCCTTAGGGGAGGGGAGGGCGGTGGGCAGACAGACAGGGCTGGGGCCAATCAGAGACTGTTGCTAGGAAACCGGACACCTATGCAAATTACAGCGAGAGGGGCTGGGTTCCCAGCTGGCCTGGCTCAGAGCTCAGCTTTCTAGGGACTCAAGTCCTCTTCCTCTCTCTTCCTCCCTCTCTCCTCTCCCTCTCCCTCTCCCTCTCTCCGTCTCTTTTCCTCTTCTCCCTCCCTCTTTCCGTCCCTCCCTCCCTTGCTCCCTCTCTCTTCCTCTCTTCTCTCCCTTTGTGCCTACTCCCTCCTCCTCTCCCTCTGTCTCCCTTTCTCTCCTTCCCTCCCTCTACTTCCCTCCCTCCCTCCCTCCCTTTCTCTCCCTTCCTCTCTCTCCCTCCCTCTCTCCCTCCCTCCCTTTTCCTCTCTCCCTGTCTTCTTTCTTCCTCTCTCTCTTTCCCCTTCTCTCTTCTTTCTCCCTCCCTCCCTCTTTCCCTTTCTCTTCTCTACCTCTCCTCTATCTCCCTCTCCCTCTCTCTGTTTCTCTTTTAACTCCCTCCCTCTTGTTTTTCTCACTCCCTCTTTTCCCTCTCCCTCCTCTGCCTCTCTCCCCTGTCTCCCTCTTCCTTTTTCCCCTCTTCCTCTCCCTCTTTTCCTCTCTTCCTCTCCTCTCCCTTCCCTTCCTTCTCCTTTCTCCTCCTTCCTTCCACTTCTCCACCTTTCTCCCCCCTCCTCTCTCTCCCTCTCCCTCCCCTTCCCTGTAGATACATCTGACATGAAGTTGCATGTGCATGGGGGGAAGGGATGTGTGCCAGCACGAGTTTATGCCAGAATGGCAACAAGGCAGACTTTTATGACTCAAACCCCACTGGGGGTGAACTCACCTTCACCCATCTTACGTGGGGAGGTGGCTCAGTCCAGCTTGTCCAGTACTTTTGCCAGAGCTGCGTGCCAGCCTTCTGAGGGCCAGATGCCAGCAGCCCATTAGCCACGAGCCACCAGCCTGTGTGCACCTGTTCAGCCTGTCCCCTGGGCTTGGCGGCCCTGCCTCCTGAACCCGCTCTGTTCTTGCAATTGCAACATCTTCCCTTAATAAAACCAGGATGGAGGTTAATTGCCTACATCGTTCTGCAATTGAACAGCTCCATAAAATATTTATGAGGCGCATACAGGGGGAGGAATGGGGTTTGCTTGTTTGGTTTGGGGCTACAGCTAACATCTGGCGAGGGAGTCCCCCAGGAGAGGAAGTGTCTTAAGAATTGCTGATGCTCAGTCTGGAGCTGCCAGGTCACTCCTGGAATTCCAGCTACTTTGGAGGCTGAGATCTGAGGATCATGGCCTGAAGCCAGCTGGGGAACCAAAGTGAGACTCTTCTCTTCAATCAACCACCATAAAGCCAGAAGTGGTAGAGCACCAGCCAAAACATAAGAAAAAAAAAACGTTCAGAGACAGCACTCAGGCACTGAGTTCAAGCCCCAAGATTGGCACAAAAAAGGACTTTCTGATGTTGAGCATTTGGAACTCCTCTTTGGGTGCTATCCTAAAGTATTTAGGAGTCTAAGTTGGTCCCTTGCTGCTAGACATGCTGTTAGTGATGTCAGGAGCATTTGAGTTTAGCTAATGCATTTCAGGATGAAATGAAGGGGAAGGGGCACTGAGTCTAGAAGAGTAGACATACACCATCCATGTAGCTCACCAGCCTGGCTCATTCCATACCCAGTGTCAGACATGGGTACACCCTGAAGCTCTTTCTTTTGAGAAGGGATCTTCCTATGATGTCTAGGCTAGGCCATAGAATTCTTGAGTTTAAATATTACTATACCTTGGTCCCCTGAGTTGCTGATACTTCAGGCATGTACTACCACTCTTGATATTATGCAATCTCATTGAACAAAATGAAAAATCCTTGAAGCCAAGCGCCAGTTGCCCACGCCTGTAATCCTACCTACTCTAGGAGGCTGAAATCTGAGGATCATGTTTGGAAGCCAGCTTGGGCAGGAAAGTCCTTCAGAGTCTTATCTCTAATAAGCCACTAAGAAAAAGCCAGAAGTGGTGTTGTGGCTCAAGTGGTAGAGTGCTAGCCTTGAGCACAGAGAGGCTCATGGATAGAACCCAGGTCCAGAGTTCCAGCCCCAGGACTGGTAAAGACAAACGAACAAAGAAAACAAACAAAACAACAAGAAACCTTTTGGTCCCAACTGGGGTATAGAAACTGGATTGAAATGTTCAGTTAGTCCAAGCTGGCTTGATTTGTTTTTATTTATTTTTTATTTATTTTTAGTCAGTTGTGGGGCTTGAACTTGGGGCCTGGTGCTGTCCCTGAGCTTTTGTGCTCAAAGCTAGCACTTTACAACTTTAAGACACATTCTACTTGCAAACACTTAGATCTCTTTTTTATCTTTTTTGTTGTAGTGCTGGAAATTGAACCCAGAACTCCAGGCATGCTAGGCAGGTGCTCTCCTACTGAGCTACATTACCAGCCCCAGGCTGGCTTTAAATTCCTCCACCACCTCTGGGTTCCTGGGATTATAGGCATGCTCCACCATGCCTGACTTCATATTTTGTGAAACCACCAAACAAACCCAAATCAAGAGACCTCCTTCTAAACCACTGGCTTGTCCTGCCTAGGAATATCTGGGGAGCTAGATGTGAACACGTCTGAAATTCTAACTCTTGGGAGGTTGAGGCAGGAGGATCATGAGTTTGAGGTCTGCCTGGGCTACATAACAAAACATCCTCTCAAAATACAAAATGAAAACAAGAACAAGGTTTGCATTTTTAAAAGACTTTTGCTTGGGTCTTTAAAGAAATGTAACATATTACAACTTACAAGTACAGCAGAAACTTCCTGGATAAAGTCCCAGGGGCACAACAGAGAGGAGAGAGACTTGATAAGTGGGATTACATCAAGATAAAAGAGTTTCTGCACATGGTTATTCACCTAGAAAGACAGCTAGCAGACTGAGAGAAGATCTTTACCAGAAATACATCAGACAAAGGCTTAATAGCCAAAAAAATACAAGGAGATCAAGAAACCAACCTCTGTTAAACCTAATATACTAATCACTAAATGGGCAAGGAAGCAAAAGAGGAAATTTCAGATGAGGTAAGAATAGCAAAGAAATACAGGAAGAAATGCTCATCATCCCTGTCCATAGATAAAATGCTCATCACCTCCTGCCATAAAGGAAATGCAAATCAAAACCGCCCTATGGGCTGGGAAGGTGGATCAGTGGCAGAGTACTTGAATGGCATGCATGAGGCCTTGGGTTCGATTCCTCAGCACCACTTAAGCAGAAAAAGGCAGAAGTGGCACTGTGGCTTGAACTGAAGAGCTGAGGTACAGTGCTCAAGCCCAGAGTTCAAGCCAATGACTGGCCAAAAAACAAAAACAAAAAAAAACACCAAGATACCATCTCACCCCTGGTTATTCTGGCCAATATTCTGAATTTGGACAACAAATAATGCTGAGGCGGGGGGGGCGGGGAATGTGGGGAAAAGGAACCTTACAGTACTTCTGGTGGGAATGTAAATTAATACAACCACTCTGGAAAGCAATCTGGAGGTTCCTCAAAAAACTAAATGTAGACCTTCCCTATGACCCAGCCATACCCAGCATCTACCCTGAACATCATGATTAGGACACCTGCACATCCATGTTTAATGCCACACTATTCACAATAGCTAAGATATGGGAACAGCCCAGATGCTCCACAATAGATGAATGGATCAAAAAAATGTGGTGCTGGGTGCTGGTGGCTCATGCCTGTAATCCTAGCTATGCAGGAGGCTGAAATCTGAGGATCACAGTTCAATGCCAGCCCAGGCAGTAAAGTCCATGAGACTCTTATCTCAAATAAACCACCAGAAAGCTGGAAGTAGCTCAAGTGGTAAGAGTACTAGCCTTGAGCTGAACAGCATCTAGCCCCAGAGTTCAAGCCCCATGACCACCACCACCAACAACAACAACAGCAACAACAACGAAAGTGGTACTTGTTTACAATGGAATTTTACATAACCATCAGAAAGAAGAAAATAATATCATTTGCAGGGAAATGGATGGAACTAGAACAAATTATGTTAAGTGAGGTAAGCCAAGATTACAGAGACAAATAGCTCATATTCTCCCTGATATGTGGGTTAGATCTGAAACACACTGGTATATGACAAATTATACAGAATTCTAGATACTCACATACAGTGAGACCAAAAGAGGATCGCCTTAGGAGAGAATCACAAAGGTGTATTACCCAAGCACCTCTTTTTATTTATATAATACACATACTGCAATGAACTCCAAAGAGATGGAAAACTAACTTTTTTCTTAGTTTTTTTTTATTTATATGATGACTCTGTGTTCTTTACCTTATAGATAGTGTATTCACATGAACATCTGTGGAAAGGGAGGGGAGGGCATAGAATCTGAGGAAAAAGGGTGAAAAAGTGCGGCAGTGGAGTGTACTAAACATGGATGAAAGCAAAATATGCAACTCGTGGGTGCAGATAGAAGGGAGGGAATGGAAGAGGATGAGGGAAACAGATGATACTCTGTGAAAGGAAATGCACTTATTACCTGGCGTATGTAAATGTAATCTCACTGTATATCACCTCTAAGTTAACAAAGTAAAAAAAATGTAACCAGTTGCAAATATTAAAAGGTGGCAAAAGCAAGGCATTGATGGTTCATTCCTGTCATCTTTGCTACTCAGGATGCCGAGATCTGAGGATCACGGTTCAAAGCCAGCCTGCGCAGGAACATCTGTGAGACTCTTCTCCAATTAGCCACTCAAAGAAGCTGAAAGTGGAGCTGTGGCCTGAATGATAGAGCACTAGTCTGGAACACAAAAGCTCAGGAAGAGCACCTATGCTCTGAGTTCAAGTCTCAGAACACACAAACACACACACACACACACACACACACCCCAAAAACATGGCAAGAAGTGTTTCATTGGATTTTTTTTAAATTTTATTTTATTTTATTTGTGAACATACTGTACAGAGGAGTTACAATTACATGGGCAGGATAATGCGTACATTTCTTACCAAGCATTGCAGCCTCCTCCTTTGTTTACCCTTCACATCCCTTCCCAGCCTCCCCCTTCCTCCTCAATCCCAATCCTTCTCCTTCCCTCCCTTCCACCCCCCCTGGACCAACATTGTAAAACTCATTTTGGACATGACAATTTGTACTTTTCATTGTTGCAACAGGTCCACCTGTATCATTAAACAACTGGTTTTCTCCCATCTCCTCCACAAGTTATACTGACATCAAATATAGTGAAAGCAGGGGTTATACTGTGGGGGAGGGACATACAAAACAACAAAGAGATAATCTTATAAATGCATTAGAAACACATGCATGAAAGAAAAAAAAACATTAAAATACATATCTAAGGGTTCATTTTCCTGACATCACATTATCTGACCTTTTCCGCTTGACTCATACATATACTAGATATTACAAATAAGGGAAACATGGGTCCTATGTTTATTTGGGCCTGGCTTACTTCACTTAATATATTTTTTCCAAGTTTTTCCATTTCCTAACAAATGGGGCAATGTCATTCTTTCTGATGGAGGCATAGAATTCCATTGTGTATATATACCACATTTTCTTGATCCATTCATCTACTGAGGGGCATCTGCGTTGGTTCCATATCTTAGCTATGGTAAATAATGTTGCAATAAACATAGTTGTGCTGGTAGCTTTAGTGTGGTATTGTTTGTAAACATTTGGGTAAATGCCCAAAAGTGGGATTGCTGGGTCATAGGGGAGTTCTATGTGAAGTCTTTTGAGGAACCTCCATACTGCTTTCCAAAGTGGTTGAACAAGTTTACACTCCCACCAACAATGAAGTAAGGTTCCTTTCTGTCCACATCCCCTCCAGCATCTGTTGTTGTTAGAGTTCTTGATTTTTGCCGTTCAAACTGGAGTGAGGTGATATCTCAATGTTGTTTTGATTTGCATTTCTTTTATGGCTAGGGATGTTGAACATTTCTTCATGTGTCTATTGGCCATCCTTCTTTCTTCTTCAGAGAAGTTTCTCTTTAAGTCTTTTGCCCACTTATTTATTGGGCAGTTGTTTCTTTGAGGATTTGTTGTTGGGGGGTTTAATTTTTTGAGTTCCAAGTATATTTTAGATATGAGACCCTTGTCCGTTGTATGTCTAGTAAAGGCCTTCTCTCAATCTGTGGGCTTTCTATTGATCTTGTTAGCTATGTCATTTGCCCTGCAGAAGCTCTGCAACTTTATGCAATCCCATTTGTCCAACCTTTCTTTGATTTGTTGTGTTTCCGGGTCACTATTCAGAAAGTTTCGACCTGAGCCAAGGAGACCTAGGGTTTCTCCTATTCCATCCTGTAATGTTTTCAGAGTGTCTGCTTTGAGTTCAAGGTCTTTGATCCATTTGGAGTTGATTCTGGTGCAGGGTGATATATAAGGATCTAGCTTTAGTTTTCTACATGTAGTTAACCAATTTTGCCAGCACCATTTACTGAAGAGGCTGTCTTTCTTTCATTCTATTGTTTTAGCTCCCTTTTCGAAGATTAGATGGCTATAGGTCTGTAGGTTCATTTCTGGGTTTTCAATTCTATTCCATTGGTCCTGAGGTCTGTTCTTATGCCAATACCAAGCTGTTTTGATTACTATGGCTTTATAGTAGAGCTTGAAATTTGGTATTGATATTCCTCCAGCAGTGTTCTTTCCATTGAGGAGCGTTTTTGCTATTCGGGGTCTTTTATTGTTCCATATGAATTTGTGGATTGCCTCTTCTATTTCCTTGAAGAATGAATTTGGAATTTTGATAGGTACTGCGTTGAATTTGTAGATCGCCTTGGGAAGTATTGCCATTTTCACGATGTTAATCTTTCCAATCCTGGAGCATGGGAGGCTTTGCCATTTTTTTAGTTCTGCGTTGATTTCCTTTTTCAAGATTTTAAAGTTTTCATCATAGAGGTCCTTCACTTCTTTAGTTAAGTTTATTCCTAGGTATTTTATTTTTTGTGGGGCTATTACAAATGGAGTTGCTTTCCTAATTTCAGCCACACTTTTTTTTATTTTTGGCATACAGGAAAGCCATTGATCTTTGGGGGTTAATTTTATAACCTGCTACTTTGCCAAAGTTTTGGATAAGCTTGAGTAATTTGTGAGTGGAGTCTATGGGATTCTTTAAATACAAGATCATGTCATCTGCAAAGAGGGAGAGTTTTATTTCTTCTTTCTATATTTGGATCCCCTTTATGTCTGCATCTTGTCTTATTGCTGTAGCTAGGCATTCTAATACAAGATTGAAGAGAATTGGAGAGAGTGGGCATTCTTGTCTTCTTCCTGAGTTAAGAGGAAATGGCTTTAGTTTTTCAATACTGAGTATAATGCTGAGTGTAGGTTTGTCATATACAGCCTTTATTGTATTAAGGAATGTTCCATGGATTCCTAAATTTTCCAAAACCTTCATCATCAAGGGGTGTTGGAGCTTGTCGAATGCTTTTTCTGCATCTTTTGCGATAAGCATGTGGTTCTTATTCTTGCTTCTGTTGATGTGATGAATAATATTAATTGATTTGCGTATATTGAACCAGCTTTGCATCCCTGAAATGAATCCTGTTTGATAGTGGTGTATGATTTTTTGGATGAGTTGTTGAAGTCGATTGGCCAAAATTTTGTTGAGAAGTTTTACATCAATGTTCATCAAACAAATGGGTCCATAGTTCTCTTTCTTTGATGAGTCCCTGCCTGGTTTTGGAATGAGGGTTATGATGGCTTCATAGAATATGTTCGGTAGTGAGCTTTCTCTTTCCATTTCATTGAAGAGTTAGGAATATTGGTGTGAGCTCTGCTTTGAAGGCCTTGTAAAATTCCGCTGTCAAACCATCTGGTCCTGGACTTTTCTTAGCTTGGAGGTCTCTTATTGCTGTTTCTATTTCAATGCTTGATATGGGCCTGTTAAGATAGTTTAACTCATCTTGGTTTAGTTTTGCCATGTCAATATTTGCTAGGAAAAGGTCCATTTCTGTCAAGTCTCAAACTTATTAGCATAAAGTTTGGAGAAGTATTCCCTTATTATGTTCTGAATCTTGGTTGTTTCCGTGGTGATGTTTCCATTCTCATCTCTGAGTTTATTAATTTGGGTGTGTTCTCTAATTTTTCTGATAAGGTTTGCTAAGGGTCTGTCAATTTTGTTAAGTTTTTCGAAGAACCAACTCTTTGTTTTGTTGATTCTTTCTATAGTTTTTTTGGATTCTAATTCATTTAATTCTGATTTAATTTTGATTATTTCTTTCCATCTACTGGATTGGGGTTTATCTTGCTGCTCTTTTTCAAGGAGGTTTAGATGTGGCATTAAATTGCTAGTTTCAGATTTCTCCAATTTGTTGATGTAGGAGCTCAGAGCTATAAACTTTCCTCTGAGTACTACCTTTGCTGTGTCCCAGAGGAGCTGGTAATTTGTGTGTTCATTTTTGTTGAATAGCATGAACATTTGAATTTCCTTTCTAATATCTTCCATGACCCACTCATGATTCAGCAGTGTGTTGTTCAGTGATACCGGACTTTCTTTGGTGGCTTTTGGTGTTGAGTTCTAATTTTATTCCCTTATGGTCAGAGAGTATGCAAGGTATAACTTCTATGTTTCTGAATTTAGACAAGTTTGCTTTGTGGCCTAAAATGTGGTCTATTTTAGAAAACGTTCCATGTGCTGCTGAGAAAAATGTGTATTCTGATGCTGCTGGGTGAAATGTTCGGTTTAAGTCTGTTAAGTCTAGTTGATCTATGCAGCTGTTTTGATCTGTGGTTTCTCTGTTGAGTTTTTGCATTTTGGCAACCACCCTCCTTTGACCATTTCATGGTCTCTTCAGGCTCCTGCTGTTCACCTCTGTTGACACTAGGTGGCAGTGCTCCCCCATAATAACCCAATGGCACCAAAGTTTAGGGGCTTTTCTGAAGTCTCTCCAGGTAGCTCGCTCATCCTTACATCACCTAGATTTAGCAAGAATCCTGTCAAGATAGCTTAGCAAGAATCTCATCCTGAAAATATGATTCACTTTAATATCTTCTTGAAGAAGATTTTTGAAGTTCTGTGCTAGGAGGAGCAAAGACCAAATATATTTCCATCTACCTCCCGTCAATTCATCCATTATCCATATATCTAACCATCCATTCCTCATCCATCTCTCCACCATCTGTCCATCCGCCCATGCATTCATCATTAATCCAATCCCCTTTACTGGTCAGTCATCCATAATCCATTCACCCATCCACTATCTACACATCATCCATCCACCCACCCATAATCTATCCATCATCCATCTCATCCATCCACAATCCACCCATCCATACATTCACCCACTCATCAATTCATCTATCATCCATCTTTCTACCCTCCATCCCTTATCCCCCTCTTTACTATCTGTTCATCCATCCATTCATTCTCCATCTGTACACAATCCATCCACCCATCGATTCAAACTTGGGGCATTTCTTTTTCTCAGAAAAGTGCTATATGAATTTATTTTTTAGGTATAATATGTTAAAGATTCATGTCATTTAGGAGAGAGCATGTTGAACACTTCACATCCTCCTTGGGAGATAATTGGTATCTCTCTAGGGACTGGTGGGGTGAAGTCTGGGGATGGTGGCGAGAAGCACTGGAACACCAGCAACAGTTTTCATTAAGTTTTTTTGTTTTTTGTATTGTCAGTTGTGGGGCTTGAACTCTGGGCCTGGGGACTGTCCCTCAGCTATTCAGCTCAAGTTGAGCAGTCTACCACTTGAGCCACAGCACCACTTCTGGCTTCCTAGTGGTTCATTGGAGTTAAGAGCTCATGGACTTTCCTGCCCGGGCTGGCTTTGAAACATGATCCTCAGATCTCAGCTTCCTGATTAGCTAGAATGAAATGCTTGAACCACCAGTGCCCAGCTGCTATAAATACTTTTTCAGAAAGTCCTTGAAATTTTGCCCAGTGTCAGCCTCCGACTGAGATCCTTCTACCTATGTCTTCTCTGTAAACGGGATAACAGGAGTGCCCTGATGTGCTCAGCTCCTCTCCCGTTTTGCAGATGGATTTCAGGAAGGAATCTAGTCTCACTGCAGTCATGTCCTTGGCATGACCTTAACTAAGCTCTGCTTATCTTGCACCTCTGAAATTGGGTTCACCATCCAGCCTTCTCTTCCCAGAGAGGTCATTCTGTGAGGCTAGGTGAACCCTCAGGGGTTTGTTCATCCATGAGGACTGCTGAGCTCCAGGTCACAGCACTGATCTCTAGGTGGATAGGTCCTTGCTGAAGTTGGAGTAACGCCATCTTGTAGCAAGCCATTACATAGCTGTTGGACCAGGTGAACTGCAGCACACAAGACCTCCTTCCCTTGGCTGGATCCTGGGTGACAGCTAGCAGGGTGCAAGAAGGCCATCCCGTATTTCACCTGCAGCTACTCTGCGGGCATGACACTAGGTGGTGCTCTGACCTAGATTTCTGTTAAAGACAGAGTGACAGGAGAATTTGGGGGTGGTAGTATATGGGTGTCTGTCTTCCAGGGTCCTGGTAATGAGTCTCTGGATGGCACAGGCCAGGGGCTCTGTAAGTAACCCCTAGTAAGACGTCCAGTCTGCCCCTTTCAACCCAGCTCACAGGCCCCCAGCTCTGTGGAGAGCTTCCCAGGAAAGTTCACACCACAGTCTGCCCTTCCACTGGCAATGCATGCAGGACCTTGGGCTTAACTGGATGGACTTCCACATGGCTCTGTCCCGGGGCATCCTGGGGATCTGCTGAAGGTCACAGACCACTGCCCAAGCTCAGGGCTACTCTCTGGCTCACCAGGATACCTGGGAAAGAGACTGGCTGCCTCAGACCAGGCAGGCACCAGGTTGTGGCCATGGCAGGGGAAAGGAACCTGCCACAGGGCAGAGGCCTGTGCTTCCTTCTTCACTGATGCTCCGAGCACCTGGGTTAGCCATTGCCTCAGGACGAGCCCCATTTCCTCTGAGTGTTGTCCTCTCCCATTTCTTCACCTTTGTGGTGGTACAAAACCATTCTTCCCATCACCAACATCACCAGTGAGGGGCATGTGACATAAGCCCAGACAATCACAGCACTCCAGCCCCTCTCAAGAGTGATTGGGGTGATGAACATTGATGCAAAACTTCTCAATAAAATTTTGGCCAATGGACTTCAACAATTCATCCAAAAAATCATAAACCACGATCAAACAGGATTCATTTCAGGGATGCAAAGCTGGTTCAATATACAAAAATCAATTAATATTATTCATCACATCAACAGCAGCAAGAATAAGAACCACATGGTTATCTCAATAGATGCAGAAAAAGCATTTGACAAGATCCAACACTCATTTATGATGAAGGTTTTGGAAATATTAGTAATCCATGGAACATTCCTCAATACAATAAAGGCTGTATATGAAAAACCTACACCCAGCATTATACTTAATGGTGAAAAACTAAAGCCATTTCCTCTTAACTCAGGAACAAGACAAGGATGTCCACTCTCTCCAATTCTCTTCAATCTAGTATTAGAATGCCTAGCTAGAGCAATAAGACAAGATGCAGACATGAAGGGGATCCAAATATAGAAAGAAGAAATAAAACTCTCCCACTTTGCAGATGACATGATCTTGTATTTAAAGAATCCCATAGACTCCACTAACAAATTACTCAAGCTGATTCAAAACTTTGGCAAAGTAGTAGGGTATAAAATTAACTCCTAAAAATCAATGGCTTTTCTGTATGCCAACAATGAGAGAAGTGTGGCTGAAATTAGGAAAGCAACTCCATTTGTAATAACCCCACAAAAAATGAAATACCTAGGAATTAACTTAACCAAAGAAGTGAAGGACTTCTATGATGAAAACTTTAAAATCTTGAAAAAGGAAATTAAAACATAACTTAGAAAATGCAAAACCTCCCATGCTCCTGGGTTGGAAAGATTAACATTGTGAAAATGGCAATACTTCCCAAGGCTATCTACAAATAATTTAATGTGATACCTATCAAAATTCCAACCTCATTCTTCAAGGAAATAGAAGAGGCAATCCAAAAATTCATATGGAACAATAAAAGACCCCGAATAGCAAAAAAGCTCCTCAATGGAAAGATCACTGCTGGAGGAATATCAATACCAATTTTCAAACTCTACTATAAAGGCAAAGTAATAAAAACAGCTTGTTATTGACATAAGAAGAGACCTCAGGACCAATGGAATAGAATTGAAAACCCAGAAATGAACCTACAGACCTATAGCCATCTAATCTTTGATAAGGGAGCTAAAACAATAGAATGGAAGAAAGACAGCCTCTCCAGTAAATGGTGCTGCCAAAATTGGTTAACTACTTGTAGAAAACTAAAGCTAGATGCTTATATATCACCTTGCACCAGAATCAACTATAAATGGATCAAAGACCTCGAACTCAAAGCAGACACTCTGAAAACATTACAGGATGGAATAGGAGAAACCCTAGGTCTCCTTGGCTCAGGCCGAAACGTTCTGAATAGAGAACCGGAAACACAACAAATGAAAGAAAGTTTGGACAAATGGGATTGCATGAAGTTGCAGAGCTTCTGCATGGCAAAGGAAATAGCTAGCAAGAACAATAGAAAGCCCACGGATTGGGAGAAGATCTTCACTAGCCATACAACAGACAAGGGTCTCAGATCTAAAATATACTTGGAACTCAAAAAATTAAATCCCCCAACAGCAAATCCTCAAAGAAACAACTGCCCAATAAGTAAGTAGGGTAAAGACTTAAAGATAAACTTCTCTGAAGAAGAAAGAAGGATGGCCAATAGACACATGAAGACATGCTCAACCTCCCTATCCATAAAAGAAATGCAAATCAAAACAACATTGAGATACTCCAGTTAGAATGGCAAAAATCAAGAACTCTATTAACAACAGATGTTGGAGGGGATGTGGACAGAAGGGAACCTTACTTCATTGTGGTGGGAATGTAAACTTGTTCAAGCACTTTGGAAAGCAGTATGGAGGTTCCTCAAAAGACTTCACATAGAGCTCCCCTATGACCCAGCAATCCCACTTTGGGGCATTTACCCAAATGTTTACAAACAAGACCACACTAAAGCTACAAGCACAACTATGTTTATTGCAGCATTATTTACCATAGCTAAGATATGGAACCAACCCAGATGTCCCTCAGTAGATGAATGGATTAAGAAAATGTGGTATATAAACCCATTGGAATTCTACGCCTCCATCAGAAAGAATGTCATTGCCCCATTTGTTAGGAAATGGAAAACCATGAAAAAAATTATATTAAGTGACGTAAGACAGGCCCAAAGAAACATAGGTCCCATGGTTTTCTTATTTGCAATATCTAGTATATGTATGAGTAAAGCGGAAAAGGTCAGATAATGTGATGTTAGGAAAATGAACTCTTAGATATGTATTTTAATGTTTTTTTCTTTCATGAATTTGTTTCTAACATATTTATAAGATTATCTCTTTGTTGCTTTGTATGTCCCTCTCCCACAGTATAACCCCTGCTTTCACTATATTTGATGTCAGTATAACTTGTAGTGGAGATGGGGAAAAACAAGTCGTTTAAGGATACAGGTGGACCTGTTGCAACAATGAGAAGTACAAGTTTTCATGGCGAAAACGAGCTTTACAACATTGGTTTGGGGGGGAGGCTGGGAGGATTGGGTGGGGGGGTGGGGGGAGAGGCTGGGAAGGGATGTGAAGGGTAAACAAAGCAGGAAGCTGCAATGATTGATAAGAAATGTACGCATTATCCTGTTCATTTAATTGTAACCCCTCTGTACAGTGTGTTTACAAAAAAATATAAAAAATAAAAAATAAAAAAAAAGAAGTTACAGCAAAGGAAAAAAAATAAATAGGGATACAGGTGCACCTATTGCAACAATGAGATGTACAAGACGTTATGTCGAAAACGAATTTTACAACTTTTGTGGGGGGCATGTGAGCGGCGGGGAGGATTGTGTGGGGAGGCAGGGGGAGGATGGGAAGGGATGAGAAGAGGAAACAAAGTAGGAGGCTACAATGCTTGATAAGAAATGTACTCATTATGTTGCCCATCTACAGTATCTTGCCTCTATACAGTATTTTCACAATAAAAAATTAGTTTTTAATGAAAAAAAAAAGAGTGATTGGGGGCTGGGAAATTGGCTAAGTGGTAGAGTACTTGCCTAGCCTGCATGAGGCCCTGGGTTCCATTTCTCAGTACCACATAAATAAACAACAAAAAAAGAGTGATTGGTGCAGGAGATGGGTGTGTGCCCAAGAGGAGCCAATAAAAATGCCTCTGCAGACCCAAGGTGGGCCAATGGGAATACCTCTTGCTCACCCATGTAGGGCCAATGGGCATTTCTCCTGCAGACCCAAGGAGGACCAATGTGAATGTCTCCTACAGACCCAAGGAGGGCCAATGGAAATGCCTCTGCAGACTCCGAAGCTCTTGCAAAGACTGTCTGGGATTCCAAACTGGTTGGTCCATGCTTGCCATGAGTATGACCAGAGGCAGTTGGTGTCATGGCTGAGGTTTGAAGGTGGGAACTGAATCCCAAGTGAGGAGAGTGGCTCTGTGGTGTGGTTAAATGCTGCTACCATGGAGCAGAGTGGGTCAGGTATGGCAGGAGGGCTCCTGAGGCTTAGGTTCACCTCCATCCTGCTCTCTGATCTGGCATCTTCTGCCATGGCCTGGTGCAGCAAGTTTGCCCTTGACCTTGAATGCTGGAGAAAGAAACTTCCATGTCTTCTAAACCAGCCCACCTCAAGTACCCTATCATCATGGTAGCTCGAACCACAGGAGACAGTCTCCAGACATCTGTAAGGGAAGTGTAGATAATGTGAACTTAGAGCTGGAAAAAACCCTGGGAGACTTGCCTTGCAGGCATGAGGCCCTGGGTTCAATTCCTCAGCACCACATAAGCAAAAAGAAAAAAAGCCAGAAGTGGTGTTGTGGCTCAAGTGGTAGAGCGCTAGCCTTGAGCTGAAGAGCTGAGGGACAGCGCCCAGGCCCAGAGTTCAGGCCCATGACTGGACCCCCCCCAAAAAAAGAAAAACCCTGGGAGAATCTCTGTCCAGGAGAGCCTGGAGGAGAGGGAGGAAGACTGCTTTGTTCTCTGTAAAGCTCAGGCTGGACTTTGAGGGGCCAGCACTCCTCTGCAAGGGTGGTCTGTGGAGCCGTGGAACCTTCCAGCAGGGCTGGTGACAGTGGCCTTTAGATTCCCTCCTCATCTGAGGTCCTCAGGTGCCTGGGGATGGGCCCCAGCCACTCGGCTTCCTAGGAAATCTCAGCCTGCACTGTTGTCATTCAGGCCTCAAATCCTAATTTATATTGCTGGAAAGGTAATTTATACACTCATGTAAACTCCTTTTTACTCCTGAGTTTTGAGTAACAGGTGTGTAATTATTTCCAGCTCTCCTTTCAAGAAAATTCTAAACTGAGGGCTGTTAAGACCTTAATATTCTTCAGGGTTGCCAGGGATGGTATTTTTCCTGGATCAAATTCATTCACTCTGTTGGGACTGACATTATTAGGTTACAGATTTTGCTTCAGGAGGCTGGAAGGCTTATCCATGTGTGTGTGTGTGTGTGTGTGTGTGTGTGTGTGTGTGTGTGTGTGTGTGTGTGTGTGTGTGTGTGTGTGTATGTGTGTGTGTGTAGGAGGAGAATAGCCAAGGCTGGCCCTGGCCCTGGCCCTGTGTGTGTTGCTATTTTTATTTTTGCAGCCTGGACTCTTCTTTATTGAGTCATGGACGTTCCTTGCAGACCTACTATGAACACAGCTCCACCAGGATTGCATGACACTCACAATGGAGACAAATTACTTATCCAAGTACAGCAGCTAATGAACCTTAGGGGAGATTAGTTGTGGGCGAGGAGGGGGGAGAACGGGTCTTGAGGCTTGAACTCAGGGCCTGGACACTGTCCCTGCAGCTCCTATCCTGGCTGACCTTGGCTGATGCCTTCACCTTCGGCTTCAGGGTTCTCAGCCGGTAGTTGAGATCATATGGGCCCCGACATTTGGCGTCCGGCCCTGCCCCGCTTCCCAGGAGCAGTGGGGCATGGGGCGTCGATGCTTGCCTGGGCAGCCCAGGTGGCTTCCAGACACCAGCTCTGCAGTGGGCTGGGCGTGGGCCACACCAACCAGGTGTCACTTGGGGAGGCTGTGCAAGGCCTGAGTCCTAGTCCTGAAAAGGCGCAGGGCTGACAGCCTGGCCAGCAGCCCCACACCATGGGCAGGCAGTGGAACCTGTAAGAGGCACGGCCTAGAGGCAGAAGTGATGGTATTGGGAAAGTGGCCTAGAGATGCAGTGCATTTGGGGCATGGCGTAGAGGGAGGAAGTAAGAGCATTGGAGTCTAGAGAAGAAAGTAAGGCCATGGGGGTGTGGCCTAGAGAAGAAAGGCTAATGGGGTCGTGATCCACAGGGAGGAAGTGAGGTCATTGGAGGGTGGCCGTGCAGGGGCTGTTAGGAGCCTGGCCCTGCTCTTCCTCTGACTGACTCCAGTGAGATGAAGCCATTTTGCCCCACCTGGTGATCTCCACCTCGGTGTTCTACCCCTCCACAACGCAAAGCAACAGGGCCAAGTGGGCAAGAACAAGAAGAAACCCTTCATCCTGTAGGCCAATTACCTCAGGTGTTATGTTACAGATGGGAGGCTGAGGAGCACGTGGGATAGCATTGGATCAGGGAGTGTTTGGGATACACACACATACATGCAACATGCAAACACACACAAACATATGCATGCACACATGCACATATGAGCATATACACATCCATATACACATGTGCACAGACACAAACATACATGCAGTTCATGCACACACACATGTACACACACACATGGAGGCTTGTTTCCTCCCGCCCCTCCCCCCATTTCCATGTCCCTTCAGCTCCTTGTCGGTTGCATTATCAGGAACTGCTTGATAAAGAAACTCTTTTGGGTGATGACAAGAATTGATTTCCAATTCCCTGCAGAATGAGTCCATCATCACAGTGGCACAGGCAATTTAGCTCAGATTCCAGGACTGCCTGGGGTTTGACAGGGAGGGGAAAGAGACATTCTCAGAGGGGTTTGTGTGGGGCTGTGGCCAAAAGGACATGGCTGCTTCAGGGTCCCCCTGAGGCCACTGGTAGGAAGTAGTCTCCCAGGCTGCCTTCCATGAGGCTGTGGGAAATTCAGTCTTGCTCAGCTTGTTCACTCAAATGTACAGCTGAGAGAGAAAGGATCAGTTTCCCCTGTTTAAGAAGCCCTCAGATAGTGTCCATGGAGGGTTAAAGGAGGTTTAAAGGAGTTTGGCAGGCGGCCTGCATGGGCTGGACCACTGACTATAACAGGCCAGCTGATTGGTTGAGACCACATCTCAAAGATAATTGGAGTGAGGAGAACTTGAGTGTGGCATGAGGCCCTAAGTACAACCCCAGTATGGCCCTCAAAAACATTTCAGACAACCCCACTTAAATATGTGTGTGTGTGTGTGTGTGTGTGTGTGTGTGTGTGTGTGTGTGTGTGTGTGTGTGTGTGTGTGTGTGTGTGTGTGTGTGTGATTCTACTGGCCCTGGTGCACTGTAATCCTAGCTATTCAGGAGGCTGAGATCTGAGGATGGAAGTTCAAAGCCATGCTGGGCAGGTAAATCCATGAGGTTCTTATCTCCAAATAATCACCTAAAAGCCAGAAGTGGAGCTGTGGCTCAGGTGGTAGAACACTAACCTTGAGCAAAAATGTGAAGGGACAGCACCCAGGTTCTTAGTTTAAGCCCAAGGACCAGCCAAAAAGAAAGAAAGAAAAATGACTGATTCCCATTGTGCATCAAGTGACAGGTGCTTCAAAGCCACTTTTGTTGGGCCCACAAATAAACTATAAGTGGAGGCAGAGTCTCGTGCTGCTAACCCATGTTGTATGTGTCTCTGCTCTGAACCATTTTTCCAGCAATTGCTTTGCAATCACCTTGGGGTTCAGGAAGGACCAGACAAATTGATAACTTCTTAATGACAAGGGATGAAGCCACCCCTGAGGGCCGGCAGAGCCCCCCAGGACAGCTCACCCCACAGGACACAGGACATGTTGATCCTGACCAGCTGTGACAGCCATCATGCCTCTCCAGAATCCACCAGAAACAAGGACCAGAATTATCACCACCCAGGCCACACTGGGACTGGTGGCCATTTTAACATGGCATACCTTTGTCCTCAAGTCTCCTTATTTTTTAATTTTTGCCAGTCTTGGGGCTTGAACTCAGGGCCTGGGAACTGTCCCTGAGCTTCTTTTGCTAGTGCACTACAACCTGAACCACAGTACTGTTTTTTTTTTTTATTTTTCTGTGTAGTTTGTACTGAGGAATCAAACCCAGGGCTTCATGCATGCTAGGCAAGCACCCTACCACTAAGCCACATTCCCAGCCAAGTCTCCTTATTTAACTTAAGACAAATGTCTGTACCCCAAAGATAGCTGAAGATGTGCCCAAGCTGTCTTTCACCCCATGGCCACCATGGAAGAATTGACCTTTACATCCCAGTGTGGAGGATAGCCAGAGAGAAATCTTTGAAATCAAGGGCACTTGGACTAATGGCATAATTGCTCTGTGAAACCACTTGCCAAGTAATTATAGACTATTGTTAGGTTGATCTAGCTTCTTTTTTTATCCCTGCTAAATAATGAGGCTTTGCTTGGAGTGATGGGTGGGAGCAATCACACACACACACAGTTAGATAGAACAGAGGTCCCCTCTTTGCCACCCTTTTCTTTTCTACCTTCTTTAATGCAATAGCGGAGATGAAACAGCACCCCCCCCCCAGCCCCAAGCCAGCAGGTGAGTGAACAGGCCCGTGGGGCCTCTGTGTTCTTACCCCTGCTAAGAGATATTTTTGGTATTAAAATATACTTTCAAGAAACAGCAGCTGGAGAATTTGCTGAGACTGGCAGTTCCTGTAAGGATAGAAAGTCCTTAAGGCCCCGAGGTTAGAGTAATGAAACCCAGGAGTTTTCTATGTCGCTCTTTTGAGCATCTCCCTCCCCCACAAGTGGGCTTCCTTCTTCCTCTGCTCCTCCTCCTTCTATACCCTGAGATCATGTCCTTCATGTGCTCACTGCTCACAGCAAGCTAATGCAGATACATAGTGCAGTATTCACTTTTAAAACATGGATAATAGAGCTCCACTAGGATAAATGATATCTGTGGAAAGCCAGAGCATGCATTTCGGTGTCTGCTTAGTGCATCCATTGTGTCCAGATGGGGTCCTCAGAGCCACTGCCCGGGGAGAAGGGGTGAGCTCTGCCCAGAAGAAACTCCATGTGCAGGGGTTGGCGATGGGAAACAGAGGCCCACAGGGGGGCTGGGATTGGGGTGGACTTGGTGGTCAGAGCCCATGGCTGCAAACAGCCATCAGGGAAGATTGTCACCTGTTGGGGAATCAGAAGTGCTCTGGCCATGGCAGTGGGTCGGGAGTTGGGAGAGTGAGGTCATGATGTGACAGTGGGTATAGAGTCTGGAGCACCGTGGCCGTTGCAGTGGATAGGGATAGTCCTTCACAATGACCAGCAGGGCTCTGGCTCCCCACATCTGAAGAGTGAGGTGCAGCTGCTTGTCACCTGACCCCTCTTGAGACCATGGACCATCACCTGACCTCTCCTAAGACCACAAACTGTCCTTCCACTTCAGAAGCCACCTCTGGCCAGATCTGAATGCACTGGTGACCAGGCCCTGCTTTCCCTCTGCTCACCTCCTCTACTCTCACCCTCATCCTTCCTGTTGAACCTAAAGCAAACATCTGTCTCCAAAGATAGCCAAAGAAATACAGAAGAGCTGTCCTTATCTATTACCTGTAACAGACCCCCTTCTCTGTCCTTTGCTACACATCTTTATTTGGCTCAGAGGAGCAAGTGGCCCAATGGAATGTGGGGCATCTGGTGCTGTGGCTTGGGGTCCCTGGCTCTGATTGAAGCACTGTGTGACCGTGGGAGATCCAGGGTCCACAATGACCTTTACACTTTATCCTTTCTCCTTCCTGGGAGCCAGCGCTCCACGGAGCCGCTTGCTGATGATGCTAGTATGGGCCCAGCCTGTCTCACTGCTTATGGTGACCCATTCTGAGGGAAGAGGGCTGGGGCTATGCTTAATAGCACTCACTGGAAATCCTAGCACTTGCATGGCTGAGGCAGGAAGATCAAGAGTTCTAGGACAGTCTGGGCTACTTACAAAGGTCTGAACGGCTGACTTTACTTAATATAATTTTTTCCAAGTTTTTCCATTTCCTAACAAATGGGGCAATGTCATTCTTTCTGATGGAGGCATAGAATTCCATTGTGTATATATACCACATTTTCTTGATCCATTCATCTACTGAGGGGCATCTGGGTTGGTTCCATATCTTAGCTATGGTAAATAATGCTGCAATAAACATTGTTGTGCTGGTAGCTTTAGTGTAACCCCTCTGTACAGTATGTTCACAAATAAAATAAAATTAAATTAAAAAAGAGGTCTGAACGGTCCTTCTTATGTCAAGGAGTCAGCTGAGCCTGCCTATGGTCTGAACTACACTGGATCCCTCAGTCCTCCTCTTCCTTTCCTCCTCCTCGCCTCCCTTCTGCTCTTTCTCCTCTTTCTCTTCTTCCTTCTCCTTCTTCATGCCAGTCCCGGTGCTTGAACTCAAGGCCTGGGTGCTGCCCCTTAGTTATTTATTTATTTTTTTTAATTTGGTCAAGGATGATGCTCTACCACTTGAGGCAAAGTTCTACTTTCAGCTTTTTGGTGGTTAACTAGAGATAAATATCTCATGGACTTTCCTGCCTGGGCTAAGTTCAAACCATGATCCTCACATTTCAGCCTCCTGAGTAGCTGGGATTACAGGTGTGAGTCACAGATGCCCTGGCTGTGATTTGACATCTAAATGGAGTTGGTGGAAGGGTACTAACTACTTTTTGTTCTGATTTCTGAGTTTGACAGTTTTATTATTTATTAAAAATGACATGATTTCCTTGTCTCAGCATTTCTCCTGCTTCAGGGGGTCTATTTGTATTTGTAAAGTTCCAGAGTCCTTGTCAGTTTTCTTCCATTTGGAAATAGGTGTGAGGACCGTTGTTGTCCTATGTATGTCCCACATGTAGCCTCAGCTCTGAGTTATGATTCAACAGCTCCATAAGGAGTAGAAACAATTTATAATGATGAGATTTATCATGGAAATATATGGCCACCACTTGTTAATGATGAGATTTATTTATCTGCTCAGTGTCTTTTTTTAGTAAGACCAGGGAGATTGCACAACTCTTAATCCCTTCTCAGGAAATCAAGCTGTCCCCTATCCTCAGTGAGGAGCCCAGTAGAGATGTCCAGGAAGAAAATACATCGATAAAGACTTTTCAAGGGTACCTTAACTTATTGTTATTATTATATTTTGGTGGTACTAGGATTTGAACTCAGGGCCTCACCTGCTAGGCAGATGCTCTACTTGAGCCCTGTTCCAGTTCTTACTGCTTAGGTTAAGGATGGGGTGTTTGTTTTTGAAATAGGGTCTCATGTTGTTGCCAGGGCTGGTGTGAACCTCCTGTTTGTATGATACTCCCACATGCATAGCTGCCACTACAACCTGCTTATTGATTGAAATTGTGTGGGAGTGTGTATGTCTGAGCTAGCTTCAAATTGTAAGCCTCCTGATCCCTGTCTTTCAAGGAGGAGCTAGATCCCACCCAGCTGTGATGTCCCTGATTGTTGAACTCATTGGTAGAGCCAGAGCCCTCACGATCCAATCACTTATCAAGACCCCACCTCCTGACAGTTCATTCAGCTATGATGTCATTGGTGGATGAGCCCATTGGTGGAGTCAGAACCTCTATGACCCAATCACCTCTCTCTTGTCTCCAGATTGCAGCAAGCTTTCAACCCAGGAGCCTTTGGACCATATTCATGCTTCCCAGGTGAAGAAGATGACATAACGGGATAGCAGGGATGGCTGGTTGCAGTCCTAATGGACCAGTTGATCACATCAAGAGGACAGCAGAGATGGTGACTCAGAACTCTAAACCTAAGGAGTGAAAATACCTATCCTGGAACCATCCACTAACAGATTTTGTCTGAGTGAGAAGTTAATGTCTGCAGTGCCTAGCTGCTTTTATTGGGGATAGAGTCATGTATTTGGGGCTGTCAGGGAGGTGGGGAGACCTATGGAAGATGAGGGACAGAAAACATGCCACTTGCACATTGCAAAGTTCAGGCCAATGGCTCCTCTTTCTCCTCTCATTGAGAGTAAGCCGTTGGATAGTAAGCTGGAGAAGAAATATTCAGTGTCATCAAAAAGCCAAAAAATCCCCAAGCCAAAGCATTTCGACACACTTCCAAATCTCCTCTATCAGGCTGGTTATTTTTCTTCCCAAAACTAGTAGCAGGTGTTTGGCTGTGTGCATTAAAAGCCATTTCGTGTTCCCTTGACAAAGGAGTTTTTTATTTAGTGCTGTAAGCTCAATAATACAGCATCTCATGAGAACTATTAAAATGGGAAATGTCTGCTGGGCTGACAATTGTTCTATCGATACATACTGAATACTACATTGCGGACAGCCAAATGGACCAATAGCTCTTATGGAAAAGGCTTAGCAGGGGGCCCTGGCTGTGCCACAGCTTCCGTGCTGGCCTTGGGGGATGCATTTGGAAGAGTCCTCCATAGATCCCCGGCAGTCCTCCATCTCAAGTGGGGTGGAACATGGCTTTGGCTGCCTGAGCTGCTCAAACTCATGTTTTCCAGTGTGGTGGAGAGCTGTGTAGACTAAAATCCTCTCCTTTCCTTCTCAGGCAGGCTTAGAGCAGTTTCACTCTGGACTGCGTGCCTGGGATTCCAGAACTGCAGACCCTCTGCCCCCTTACTTCCCACCACTCTGTCATTGACTTGGCTCTGAATCTATAGGTTTTGTCTCCTGATTCTTAATTGTTCCTAGGATTTTTCCTCCACTTCTGTCTACTGAACACCATTTTGTGTAAATCCTCTTCTCCATCCTCTTCATTACCACCCCCGCATCCCCCCCTGCTCTCCCATTGATAGGGCTTGAGAAGTCCTAGCCCTGATTGGTCAACTTGACTGGATGGAGAGACTTGGGGGAGACTGGGGAGGCTCACTTCTGCCAAAGTCCATGATGGATTTTGAAATGATCCAATCACATCAGGGTGATGATTGTGGATGGATACATCAGATCATGAAGTGATCAGTGTAGATCTGATCATCAGTGAATTCATCAGATCATGATGTGATCAGTGAATCTGATTATTGATGGATTCAGGATTTGATTAGATCCTTGGGAGCTGGTGGAAATGATGGGATCTGGGTGGAGGAAATGGGTGGCTGGGAATGTCTCCTTGGGAGTTGTATCTTGCCTGGCCACTTCCTGTTACTGCTTCTCCTCACTTCCTGTCTATCAAGACATGAAGTCCTCCCCCCCCCCCCAGCTGCCATGATGTTTGGGAACCTGGTGCTGAGCAACCAGGGATGGAGCCCTCTGAGGTTGTGAGCAGGAGATACCATTCTTTCTTCAATGTGTTTATCTCAGGGATAATCACAAAGACAAGAATAATATCAAATATCAAATATACACACTGATAACTCCCTGTGAAGAACTTACGTTTCAACCATTTTTTTTTATCGGTCATGGGGCTTGAACTCTGGGCTTGAGTGCTGTCCCTGTACTCTTCAGCTCAAGGCAAGTGCTCTACCACTTGAGCCACAGCTCCACTTTTGGTTTTCTAGTGGTTTATTGGAGATAAGAGTCTCTCAGACTTTCCTGCCTGAGCTGGATTTGAACCTAGATCCTCAGATCACAGCTTCCTGAGTAACTACGATTACAGGTGTGAGCCACAGGCACCTGGCTCAACCATTTTCATTTCACCCAGTGTAGAGCACAGAGGCCATGATCCTCCTATCTATGCTTCCTCCATAGCTGGTATTATAGCTATCCATCATCATGCTCAGCTTGTCGGTTGAAATGTGGATTTAAGTTTTTGCCCTGGTTTGGCCTCAAACCACACTCTTTGATCTCTGCCTCCTTAGTAGTTGAGATTGTAAGTGTGAACCACTGTGCTTTTCTTTTTCTTCTTCCTTTTCCTGGTACATAGCCCAGGCTGGTCTCAAACTTACTGACTTCCTGCTTCAGCCTCTTCATCGCTGTGATTATAGGGCTGCACTTCCGTGCCTGGCTGACTGTAGTTTTCTTTGGGGTGCTTACCAGCACTTAGACAATATTAATGAGGATTAATGATGTTGTAAATAGGTGTTTAAAATAAATAAAAAAGGTGAAAACAGGGATTAGGGAAAGCTACAGTGGGTTAATAACTGAGGTATTCCACGGTGAGCCCCTCCAAGATTATTTTAGCAGCAAGAAGGAAACATTTTGTCACAAACAAAATCAATCTGTAATCAGAAGATAATTTGCAATCAGCTTTGCAAGTGAAATTGCATTTTCTTGTGGTCTGAGGGTGTTTTGGGAACTGCATGAGTGAGCTGATAAATGAGTAATGGATTGGAAGGTGAGGGTGAGGGCTGGTTTCACCAGCCAGGTGTTTACAGGGAGGGAGGGGGTGCTTCCCCCACAGCGATTCTTTAGAAGGAGCCACAGATGGACTCTGCTGAGAGTAGAAATGCCTGGAGCCTGGCAAGTGCACTGGTAACACGCTCTGCAGGATGTGTATGTCTCCTCAAAATTCACTCCACCTCCTGCCCCACTGCCTTGGTGATTCTGTGTATTTAAATTGTTGTGGGGGTCCTGGGGTTTGAACTCAGGTGCTCAAGCTTGCTATGTAGGTGCTCTACCACTTGAGTCACAACCCTGGTTCTGTTTGCCTTCTTCTTTTTTAACTGGATTTCATGGCCTTGCTCTTTCCTTTCTGAACTGTGATCCTCCTGTTTATACTTTCTGTGTAGCTGGAATGACAGACAGGAGCCTCCATGACTGGCTTATTGACTGATATGGGGGGGTCTCAAGAGATTTTTTGGCTTCCATCAAACTGTGATCCTCCTACCCTAGCCCCCAAAGCAGCTGTTTTACAGGTGTGAGCTCCCATTCCAGCTGGGTATAACTCTGTATGAGCAGTGACAAATGCTTCCCATGTTTCCCCCTTAGGTTTATCTTGAAACCAAAATGAGGGTGACATGGGGTTTGGGCAGGTAACCAGCTAGTCACACAATTACACACATTCTCTAAAGAAACCACAGATTGCCAAGTTACAAAATTACTTAACAAACAAAACAAAAAACCTCCTGACCATAAAGACTGAATTCAGAAAGGACTTAGTGTATTTCAAGCAGTGGCTTAAAAAAAATCTAGCAATAAAATGGAAAACAAATCAAAAGAGGATGGCATGATCCCATCTTCCCTGTTGTGATGTGCAGAATGTGGGTACTAAAGCCTCGGAAGCTTCCAGAGCTAGTTTTCAGGGGCAGCTCTGCTTTGGCCAGCTGGCTCTCTTCATGCATTATGCAGTGTTTTCCCTTTCCCCATTCTTGTCTTAAATACTTATGAAACTTGTTTAGACCGCGCTAATCCAAGAAATAAAATAGAATTATCTGAGCAGAGGTAATGCAAGGGGACACCACCGTGATTTAGGAAGCCAGCTTGGAGGTGTGTGTTAGAATATGAGGGAATTAATTTGCTGAGTTCCTGGTGATGCACTGCTGTGGCCCTCACAGTATTCTGCAAGTGAACAGGACAGGGTTTCATGCTCATCCTCCTCGTGCCTGCTTGGGACTCAGATCTTGTTGGATGGAACTGGGTTCAAGGTTCTGCATGACTGGTTATGAATGGGCTCTGGCTAATTTGTTTCTTTCACTCATGGGTATGGCTTCTTTGACAGTCCTGAGTTTATCTTCTACCCCAAATCAGTAAATGTGGACTTCTTCCAGAACATTCTCAAGATTCCTACCTTGGATATGGACTTCTTCTAGAACTTTCTGACAATTCCATCCTTGGGAGTCGATTTTGGTATCTGTTGTCTATGACAGTTTCTCACCTCTTTCAGAATGAGTGGAGGGGAAAGTTTGGAGGGTCACAACATGGAGGGGATTAAGGAGATGGAGATGTGGATTAATGACTGTTTGGTAATTACACATCATGTGTGTGTATTGGCTTATGTACAGTACCCCATAAATAAGTACAAATATTGTATGTTCACTAAGAAGAAAAAAAGCAGTCAGGTGCAGGGATACATGCCTGCAATCCCAGTACTTGGGAGGAAAGATGGGAGGATCTTCAATTTGATTGAGGGCAGCTCAAGTAGTAGAGGCTAACTTTGAGCGGAAGAGCTTTGGGCAGAACCCAGGCCCACAGTTCTAACCCCATGACCGACAAAAGGTTAGCACTATACTACTTGAGCCACAGCATCACTTCCGGTTTTCTCAACAGAAAATTGGAGATAAGAGTCTCACAGACTTTCGTACTCAGGCTGGCTTTGAACCATGATACTCAGAGCTCAGCCTCCTCAGTAGCTAGTCTTACAGGCATGAGCCACTGGCACCTGGCTGCCCATGTGTTTTGAACCCCTAAACCAGAGCTCAGCCTCTGTCCTCTTGGTTCTCTGGAGTCTCATGGACTTCCCTGCCCAGGCTGGCTTTGGACTAAGATACTGAGATCTTAGCCTCTTGAGTAGCTGGAGTTAAAGGTGTGAGCCACTGGTGCCCAGCTAGTCTGGGGGGGTGTTGTATTCCTGGTACAAGGAGGTGAAGAAGACCTCCCCCTATGGCCTTCCATGACCCAGGCACCCCAGGGTTCCTTTGTGTCTGCTTCCCTTCTGTCTGGGAGGAAGGTGGGCAGTTTTTCTCTGCCAAGACTGGAATGTGATGATTTTGGGCCTGGCGGGCTCTGCCATGGCTGGAGACACTGCTCAGCCCCGGAACATGGCCATGGACACTGCAGTAGACAGCACCACAGCATGCAAGGGCAGATAAAAAGGCCTTAACTGTGAGGGTGGGCAGAGCACCGCACTGACAGGCTAAGTCCAGATGCCCTGCTCTGCCATGTCTGTCCCTGGGTCTACCTGGTCCATTCTTGTCCTGGTCCCTAGACAAAAAGAGACATGCAGATGGGGAGCCATTCTGCCAGGCAGCAGATGGTGGTTGTTTGAGTGTGGATGCTGAGGACACAGGCAGTGACCAGAACTCGACTAAACCCCGTGATCATGGACAGAGGTGATGGTGATCAACCCTCTTACCTGAGGGTGGGAGAGGGGCCTGGGGGAACTCTCTAAGGGAATGGGGCCAAGTGAGCTGACTCTCAGCTATGGTCTGGGTCTAGAAGATGCTCCAAAGGCCCACACATGGAAAGATTGGTCCTCTGTCTGGGAGCTGCCAGAAGAACATGATTTAATATTTAAGCATCTCCAGGAGGAGTGAGGTTTGGGACCCTGTTCTCTCTCTCTCTCTCTCTCTCTCTCTCTCTCTCTCTCTCTCTCTCTCTCTCTCTCTCTCTCTCTCTCTCTCTCTCTCTCTCTCTCTCTCTCTCTCTCTCTCTCTCTCTCTCTCTCTCTCTCTCTCTCTCTCTCTCTCTCTCTCTCTCTCCTAGCTGCCATGAGGTAAGAAGGTAAGAAGTCTTCTCTGCTACAGGTAAACCCACAGCAATGGGACTGCTGCCCTTAAATGGAAACCTATGCGGCAGTGAACCAAACTAAACCTTCTCTTGTGGTTAGTGATCCCACACCGGGATCTGGTCACAGTGCTGGGAAGCCGGTGCATGCAGCCCTACACTGGACATCCAGCCCCAGCGTTTCTCCAGGGTCCCTACTGGCTCAGAGCCCCAGGGGTCAGAAACCAAGGATGGACTAGGATGGAGCAAAGGGTCAGAGCCCCTGCCACCCCAGTGTTCCCTCCCCATCCCCTGCATCTCCATGAAGGTGTCTCTTGTTGTGCTTGTGGGTTTGGGGAGGCCCAGTGTGGTGCTGTTATTTGAGAGTTAATGTCTTTCCCTTGGAAGGAATAAAAAAAAAAAAACCAAACATGTGGTGACAAAGAATTTGTTCTGCTCTTTAGGCTGTAGGCATGGATTCCTCGCCAAGTAGCAACATCTAGTTCTAGTGGAAGATGGGTCCCTGGTGGCACTGGCAGCCACCCTGGATGCACGGTGAGAAGCTCATGATGGCCCATCTATGCTGTCTGCCCTTCCAAAAACCCGTCCCTCCCTCCTTCCCCTCCTTCCCCTCCCCCTCCCACCAGCCTGCCTGCCTCCCTTGCTTTAAAAATTATTTTTAAATGCTCAACACTGAGAAGTGGCAGCTATATCCTGCCAGAGCCTGCCAGCAACAAAAGGGAATCCTGAATTAGGGGGTGAGGATGTGGAAAAATAAAGACATAAGACAAAGGATGGGGTTGGGAGGTCTGCAGCTTAAGACTGCAGCCCCATTTATTTTTAACTTTCTCTATTATATACTAATATAAGTCAAGAGGTAACATAAGGTTACCAAAGTCTAGAAAAACAAGGAAAATTTCAGTAAAAACAGAGTGCACTAAAAAAAAGACAAGGTCAACTGGTAGAAAGTAAAACAAACTCTGCAGACATAAAAAAGAAATCCCAGGCACCTAGTGTTCTTTAAGTAAGCCAATTTCTTGTACATGCCCCACATTGAGCATTTGGGTCAAGATAACCTTTAAACTTTGCTATTGGCTCCCAACAATCTCCAGCTCTTTCTTTCTTTCTTTCTTTCTTTCTTTCTTTCTTTCTTTCTTTCTTTCTTTCTTTCTTTCTTTCTTTCTTTCTTTCTTCTTCTTCTTCTTCTTCTTCTTCTTCTTCTTCTTCTTCTTCTTCTTCTTCTTCTTCTTCTTCTTTGTTTATTTATTTTTTTAAATTATTTATTTATTTATTTTTGCTGGTTTTGTATCCCTTTTATTGACTCATGTACTGTGTGGACAGAAGTTTTGGGTGTTTGGGGAGCTACAGGTGTCCTGCTTGAAAGGATCCTTCATGCCCATCCCAGTGGACCACCCAAAGGCAAACAGGCACAAGAGAAAGATTACTACAAGGTGTATTAGAGAAGCCATATTTCCCCAAAGAGGGAGCACATGGCATCCGTCCCTATTCAGGTAGCAGGAGGGTCTGGGAGCAGGAAGTGAGGTGGGTGTTTGCTCAGGTGGGTCTGGGTGGAGAGAGGGAGTGGCCAGCTGTAGGGCGGGAACTCCAGGGCAGACAGTAGCTCAGGGCTGGGTGGAGCTGAGGACCAAAGGTGGGCGTAAAGCTAACTTCACTTGGCAGCTGGTTTGAGGCTCAGCTTTCCAATACGGCTTTTTGCATTGATCTGACACTAGTCCTGATTGCTGGCTGGCTAATCTAAGTGTCTTCACTTGGTGGAAGACTTCTCACCAGGAAGAGGGGGGTAAACTGCAATGCATAAATACCTTTCAAGCTTCTGTTTATATTTGCTGATGGCCCAATAGCCAGAGCAAAGTGCATGTGCAAAGGGCAGAGTGCGTGTGGGAGGGTGTGCAGGGAGTGAATTCAGGAAGTGAGATTCCCTAGCCAGATGTGAAAGGGGAATCATTAAACAAGTTGTTGAAACATCTCCAAAAATCTGAGTGGCTTCCTCCAACTAAGGACTCTTCTTATTTTTGTCAGTCATGGGGCTTGAACTCAGGGCCTAAACACTTCCTCTGAGATTTTTTTGCTCAGAGCGAATGCTCTACCATGGTAAGCCACAGCTCTACTTCCAATTTTTAGGTGGTTCATTGGATATAAGTCTCATGTACTTTCCTGCTTAGGTTGGGTTTGAGATCGTTAGATCTCAGCCTCCGGAGTAACTGGGATTACAGGCATGAGCTACTGGCACCCGGCTTGAGGATTATTTCTTGCCTAACACAATTCCAAGCTGAGGAAACTCAGCAGGAATTCTCTTATTCAGTTGCTCTGCCATGGGCTAAGAACTTCAAAGCCCATGGCCTTTTATCAGTGTCCACACTTTCTGGAACAATGGGCCCCAGGAATTCTCTACTGCTCTGTACAACACTGGGAAAAGCAGAGGATGGAGGACTAAGGAAATGTTTTAGAGATCTGTTGTATGGCAGCTGTAGCTGTTGCCAGGTCAGAGGGGCTGGAAGCTTCTAGAAAGAATTTAAGGATAGATGGAGAGGAGACACTAGTGGGAGCAGGCTTACTAATACAAAGTGAAGGCAAAGGGCGAAGGCGGCAGAATAATGAAGGACTAATGGCCTTGAGGGTCCAAGGACCCTCGATCTTTTCCGGGAACTTAGAGGTGGTCATGTCTGGTAACCCATGTCCATAACTTCAGGGCTGTGCAGCACCAACACCGGCATGTTGGGCAGGACTTGATGGTCAGACTAGGACTGTCCCCTTCCAAAACTGTGGGAATGGCAAGACCTCGTTGTATGTCACGACTCATTCTATGAAGGGCAGCAGGTCAAGATGTGACTTTTTTTTTTTGCCTATTGCTGGGGTTTTGAACTCGGGGCCTTTCCCTTCTAGGCAGTGTTTTACCAGTTGAGCCACTCCCTCCATGCTTTTTTTGCTTTCTTTTCTAGATTGCATCTCTTGTTTTTGCTTACAGCTGGACTCAGAGCAAGATCTTCCCTCCTTTGATTGCTGAGGAGCTGGAATGCAGTTACCTTTGGCTTATTGGTTGAGATGGGGAATCTTCTTGTTTGCTACGCTGGCCTTGAATTTAAATCCTCCTGATCCCTACCTCCATTGAGAGCTTGTTTTATGGGTTGTTCTAATGTAATTCGGAACCCTCTGACATTCTGCCAAGCTTTTAGAAACTGACTAAGATGTTGGAAATTAAACAAGCTCTACCTGAAGATGAGCTGTGAATTCCAATTGTTGAAGGTGTTACAGGTGTTCTGTGGTCTGTTTTGCTTTATGGAAGGATGTGAGTATTTTCTCTGGCTTACTTCCTGATTTCTTATAAAGTTTTTAATTCATCTTCAGGAAATTAGAGTGGTTTACCCTGAAAGCTAGTGACTCCTGTTAGCCATAGCCAGAATACAGGACTGATTTCCATTTGTCCAGTCTGCCTCTGGTATAGTGACTCCTGTTAGCCATAGCCAGAATACAGGACTGATTTCCATTTGTCCAGTCTGCCTCTGGTATAGATGGGGAGCTGGAGTAGTATGAGGGATGTTGTTTGAGGGCAGACCATTCCTAATCCTGGGTCCACCCCCTGTCTGTGGACTGGCTCAGGGTCCATCACTCCCACGTGTCTGTGCTGGCAGCGAAAACATCAATGGGTTAGTGGGGGGAATCTGAGCGACCGGGCTCCACGTGGCATCTGCCGAGCACCTGACAGGGACCTCCAGCGATCAGTGAGCCCAAGCCCCATCCGAGCCGCACGCTACCAATGCACTGAGGTCACAGGCTTCTTCTTCTTCTTTTAATTTAAAGTTTTTATTTTTGTAGAGAGATTCCCAGTGAGTTGTTTATTTTTCTTGCTCTTTTCCATATTTGATGAGGGAAGAGAGCCATGGCAGTAATAGCTGTGATTCATTGAACCTTTATGGGGTCTGGCTCTGTATGCAGCAACCAGTTGAAGGGTCTTCATGATCAAAACAGCTCGGGGGAGGGGAGAGGGGAGCGGGGTTGTCGATGTCAGCACCCCCATTTCCACACCTCAGGGTTGGGAACCCCTCCTGGGCAGGGCACCATGGTACAGAAGTGTTTGTTGTATTGGAGACCCCACCCTTCCACTTTGTCTGTCAGATAGAGGAGATCTGAAATTCATGTTGGCTCAGCATTGGTGCCTCACACATGTAATCCCGGCTACTACAGAAGGCTGAGATAATGGTTCAAAGCCAGTATGAGTAGGAAACTCCTCAAGACATTTATCTCCATGGAGCCAACCAAAAGCCAGAAGTGGAGCTGTGAACGTGAATGAAAATGCTTTGGGACAGCGCCCAGCCCTGAGTTCAAGCCCCAGGACCGGCACAAAGGCAAACAAACAAAATTCCCATTGCACAGAGGACTGTGTTATCAGTGACACCTTGTGGGAAATGCTGTCTCCTCCTGCTTTTAAGTGAAATCGGGGTCCTGTGAGACAGGTGGGCACTGTGCATCTCCATGCTCTGCTGCCATGGGCACAGGCCAGGCTGCTCAGGGTGTGGTGGGACTGCCTCCAGAGGGCACATAGGAGCTGCTTCCACCTGGATCCAGCACTTTCCTAGACTTGCAGGCTCTCCTTTCTCTTTCAGGTAGAGGAGCGTCATCTCCCAGACTTGTGGAATTTTCTATGTGTCGTCCTGAGCAATCCTTGCCTGCTGCTCCCTGCTGTGGACATTTTCAGATGGCAGTGGGAGAGCCACACAGCCTATGATCATGACTCCATTCGCTGGGATGGAGCAGGCCTGGGCTTCTTGGAGAATGAAGAATTCAGAGACGGTGCCTTCTGGCTCTATCAGAGGTTCAGGTTGACAAATGGAGATGTGGCAGGCTGTGGTCTTTTGTTTTTGGCAATGGCGGGGTAAAATCTGCATCGGCAGCAGCTGACAGCTGACAGCGTCCCAGTGTTGGCCCTTTGCCCCTCAATTTCATATCCTCCACTCGAAGCCTCATAGCTCTTCCCTAAGCTAAATAATGGGACACATAGCTCTCCCAAGAAAAGACAGGGGTGTGTGCAAATATGTGCCTGGGTGAGTGTGTGCACACTTATGTGAGGGAGAAGTTTCCACCAATCAGAACAGATGCATCTCAACTAATGACTGACCTTAGAGCTTTTTCATTTCTCCTAGGGATCTGGAACACAATAGAAGCATCTGGAGTTGACTGGGCCCACTGTGCCATGATTTCACACAAACACAGAGACTGAGTGTATCCTGGGTTCTTGGAATTGAGCAGTTGTGGGTGAGCCTGCACCCCACCTTGCTATCTGATTCCTGCATCAACCTCAGGATGCAGCCCCCATCTTTGGACATTTTCTTTTGGCCTCCCAGATGCTTCTTAGTTTGAACATTATGGGTCAAGACTAGCTCAGGCAAAAAAAAAAGTTTGTGAGACCTCATTTCAATGAAACAAGCCAGGTGTGTAGCATATGCCTATCACCCAGCTATATAGGAGCGGTAGGTGGGAGGATTGCATTCGGGGCCAGCCCTGGGTATTTAGAAGTGATTAGAACAGTGGGAGCACAGGAGGCAGAGGGTTGGAGGGGTGGGTGGGGGCTGGTTAGCAAGGGGTACCGTTGCCAGCTATGGTAGAGAGGGAGAAGGTGGTGAATCTCCTGGAGATTGGATGTCTGGGATCAGGAGGGAGAGACAGAAGGTGCTCAGGTTCCTGGTCTTTGGGATCCTATACACACGTCTCCCTCCCTGTCCCTGGCCAGCAAAGCCAGACCTCATCTTCATCCTGGGGTGCACACACAGCCCGACCCACCCTGGATGCCAGGACCGAGACAAGGAGAGGTCTGGGGAGACATGGCAGGCCACAATAGAGGACAAGCGAAGGCTCTCTTTGCCCCTTGTTTCCCCTTTGGGAGCCATTTGGAGCCCTCACTGCACTCATTTTCTTGGCCTGTGATGTGTTCTCAATCACATTAATTCCTCCTCTAAATATAGAAGCCATCTGACGCCAGCTAACTTGTAATCACTGATCGCCCACTTAACAACCACTTCCTGCGGCTGCTGGGCGGGGGGTGTCTGTGGGGCCAGGGCAAAACACAGGCCTGGAGGACCGGAGGCCTAGACCTGCAGGCTTCACCCAAGGGCTGAACCAGGGCCTCCTTGTGGAGGAAATGTCTGCCTGACTAGCTCACTTGTCTATCTATCTTTATCTATCTATCTATCTATCTATCTATCTATCTATCTATCTATCTATCTATCTATCTATCTATCTATCTATCTATCTATCTATCTATCTATCTATCTATCTATCTATCTATCTATCTATCTATCTATCTACCTACCTAGCTAGCTACCTACCTACCTAGCTACCTAGCTACCTATCTAATGAGTCTATTTTATCTGTCTGTCTGATCTATCTATCTTCTCTTTCTAATCCATCTATCTGTCTGTCTTATCTGTTTGTCTAGCTAATCCATCCTTCTCTCTTTCTTTGTGTTGGTCTTCTGTTAAAGCTCCTTCTAAGAGGGTGCCAGCCTGGTGGGAGGCACCTGTGCACAGGTTAAGGGAAGCTAATGATACATATCCCCTCCTAGCTGGTCTCTGCCCTCCCAGCCGCTGCCTGGTCTATTCCAGCACTCCTGTTAAGGACAATTTAGCCCTGTCACTAATTACTTTTAAAGTTCTAGATCTCAATTAGAGAGTTCATTACTTTTCACCATCTTGCCCCCATTAAAGACATTTTCATTATTAAGTTGATTTGGAAGAATGGAAGAGCCCTGCTGAGACAGAAGAGTTACTGTCCACAGTGCCTCCTGCTTGCTCTGCAGCCTGCCTGGTTTTAGGGATACCCTTGAAAGCTTTGCTTTGGGACCTCCTCCTCACCCTCCCCCCAGTCAGTTAACAAATATTCTTGAGGTCTTGGCTTTGGACTCGGTGCTGGACTGGGCTTGGGACAATGGAGCCGAGTTAGAGTGTTACCATTTCTGTGACAAATACTTGTGAGAAGAAAAACTGCAAAGAAGAAAGATGAAGCCAAGCACTGAAGCTCATGCCTGTAATCCAAACTACTCAGGAGGATGATATCTGGGGACTCGGTTTGAAGCTGGCCTGGGCAGGAAAGTCTGTGAGACTCCTCTCTCCAATTATCCACCAAAAAGCCAAAGTACTGCTGTGGCTCAAATAACAGAGCACCAGCCTTGAGTGAAAAAATCTCAGGGACAGCAAATACCAGGACTTGTTCACATGTGCATGCACATGCATGCAAGTATGAACACACACCACATACACACAAGAAATGAAATAAAATAGAGATGAGACTTTTCTGAGATTTGGTTTGAGTGGCCTGGGCCCACATCTATGGCCCCACGCAGCCCCACACAGAAGAACTTCTGGCCTCGCCCTTCCTCACAGGTCACGGTGCCTTGCCGATTCCACTGGGACCAGTGGAAGTGCCTCTAAATCCTACATCTTTTAAAATTCATTTATTTATTTTACATTAATTTACTTCACTGTTCTTCTAGAGATGATCTACAGTGGGATTCTGATTACATGAGTCAGGTAACAAGTACATTTCCTTTCCTACAGTGTCTTCCATTCCCTTGCTCTCTCCCGGTCCCTCTCTTCTGTCTCCACCCGAGAGTTGCGTAGTTCACGTTCACCAGTGTCTAGTGCCCTCCACTATTGCACTTGTCACCTTCTTCCCCTCCAGTTCTGTGCCCTTCCCACACTCTTCCAAAGACATACACGTGAATATACCATACATAAGGAAAAGACGACTGAATCATCAAAAACTAAAAACACATACTAGGGAGAACATAGGCCATTTGTCTCTGATCTTGGCTTACCTCACTTAACATGATTTGTTCTAGTTCCAGCCATTTTCCTGCAACTGACATTATTTTATTCTTTCTAATGATGTGTAAATTTCAATTGTGAAAAGGTACCATATTTTTGGATGCCATCATCTATTGTGGGCATCTGAGTCGTTTCATATTTTGGCTAATGTGAATAGTGCAGCAATGAACATGGATGTGCAGGTGTCCTTATCATATCCTGGCTCATGATATTCAGGGTAGATGCCCAGGAGGGGGATGGCTGGGTCATAAGGGAAATCTGTGTTTAGTTTTTTGAGGAACCTTGGGACTGCTTTCCAGAGTATGGTTGTACTAGTTTACATTCACACCAGCAGTACAGTAGGGTTCTGTTCCCAACATTTCTTGTTGGAATGCAAAATGTTGGCCAGTCTACCTGTGGTGAGATAGTATCTCAGGGTTGTTTTTATTTGAATTTACTTTATGACCAGGGATGATGAATATTTCCTCTATGTTTCTTTGCTTACCATTTCTTCTTCTTCTTCTTCTTCTTCTTCTTCTTCTTCTTCTTCTTCTTCTTCTTCTTCTTCTTCTTCTTCTTCTTCTTCTTCTTCTTCTTCTTCTTCTTCGTTTCTTCCTCCTCCTCTTCCTCCTCTTCCCTCCCCCCTCTCCTCCTCCTCCTCCTCCTTCCTCCTCCTCCTCCTTCTCCTCCTCCTTCTCCTCTTCCTCCCACCTCCTCTCCTTATTCTTCTGTCTGTCATGGGGCTTGAACTCTGGGCCTGGGCACTGCCCTTCAGCTCAAGGCAAGTACTCTACAACTTAAGCCATAGCACCACTTCCAGTTTCCTTGTGGTAAATTGGAGGTAAAAGTCTCATGGGCTTTCCTACCTGGGCTGGCTTTGAACCATGATCCTCCAATCTCAGCCTCCTGAGTAGCTAGGATTACAGGTGTGAGCCACCGGTGCCCCGCTTCTCACCTCTTCTGAGAAATCTGTCCTTAGCTCCCTTGCCCATTTAGTGATTAGTGTACTAGATTGGGGAGGGGTTAGTTTCTTGAGCTCCTTGTATATATTGGATATTAGGCATTTGCCTGATGTATTGCTGGTAAGGATCTTTTCCCAATTGTTTGGCTGTATTTCTAGGTGATTCTGTCCTTAACTGTGCAGAACTTTTTTTATTTTCATGTAGTCCAGTCTCTCTCCTATCTGTTGGGCCCCTAGGACTCTATTCAGGAAGTTCCTGACTATACCTGAAAGTCTAATGTCTCTCCTACTCTGTCTTGTAGTAGTTTCAGTTTTTGAGTCTGATGTTGAGGTCTTTGATCCACTTTGAACTGATGTTAGTGCATGGTGAAAGGCAGGGATCCACTTTAGTTTTCTTCATATAGCTGCCCAGTTTTCCCAATACCAATTGTTGAAGAGGTGATGTATTTTCCACTGTATGTCTTTGGCTCCCTTGTTGAATATCAGATGACTTTATAGTGATTTTATTTCTGGGTCTTCTAATCTGTTCAATTGATCTTTGGATCTATTTTTGTGCCAATACCAAGCTGGGTTTTTTTTGGCTTTGTAGTAGAGCTTGAAATCTGGTTTTGTGATACCACCACATTGCTCCATCTCCCCCCAAATTGCTACGGCTATTTTAGGTCTTTTGTTGTTCCATATGAATTTTTGGATAATTTTCTCTATCTCAGTAAAGAACATCATTGGGATTTTGATGGGTATTGTTTTGAATTTAGCAGTATGGCCATTTTCACAATATTTATTCTACCTATCCATGAACATAGACTATCTTTCCATTTCCTTGTGTCCTCTTTGATTTCTTTGTTCAGAATTTTTTTGCTGGTCCTGAGGCTTGAACTCAGGAACTGGGTACTGTCCCTGAGCCTCTTTTTACTCAAGGTAGTTCTCTACCACTTGAGCCACAATACTACTTCTGGCTTTTTTGAGTGGTTTATCAGAGATAAGAGTCTCAACAGAGACTTTTCTGCTCAGGCTGGCTTTGAACCATGATTCTTATAGCTTAGCCTCCTGAGTATCAAGGACTACAGGAGTGAGCCAACTGCACCTGGCTCTTTCTTCAGATTTTTATAGTTTCCATTGTAAAGATCTTATAGGTCTTTGATTGCTAGGTACTTGTCTTTGAGGCTATTACAAATGAAGTTGTTTTCATGATTTCCCTTTCAGATTGTACCTTGTTTTGGCATACAGAAAAGCTACTGATGTTTTCTGGGTTAATTTTGTTTACTGCTACTTTACCAAAGTGGTTGATCAGCTCTAGGAGCTTGGGGATGGAGTTTTTGGGTCCTTTAGGTATAAGTTCATATCATCTGCAAATGGGATAGTTTGATTTCTTCTTTCCCTCTATGAATCTCTTTTATGTCCCATTATTGCCTTTTTTGTTGTTGTGTTCTTGAAGATGGTCATTCTGACTGGATTGAGATCCCTTTTTAACAGAGAGGATATTTTTGGGAAGGGAAAGAAACCTTATTTGGGTCTTCAATGATCAGTGACCTTTCCAAGATCAGCTCTATTTGATTATCTGTTGAGATAAAAATCTCATGGTGGGTATAACCTAGACAAAATGTGTGAGACATTACATTTTAACCATTTGGACAGAGTCTGATGTTACATTTTTAGAGACTGCATACTACTTCACACTCTGAATGGACTATTATGTGTTCTGCTTCCTCATTTCACAATCTGTTGTGTGTGCATAAGTCACCACAGAAAGAAGGTGGCTGGAAATCCATTACTATTTTCAGTTCTGTGTCATGGCTTCTCAAAGTGGAAATCCTGGGTTCAAGATACTTAATTTTAATGTTGTGATGAATGCCACTTGGTGGCATTTCTCAGAGATAAAAGCACCTTGTAGGTGGGGCAGCACTTTCTTCCCCCGTGGGTGTCAGTGTATTCCAGGTGCTGATGACACAGAGTTCCACTGGAATTCACATCTCTTTCACTAGTGGCATGTGCCAGCCCATTTCCTGCCCAACTCCATGTTTACCCTCTGAAGTATAGCAGTTCCTGTGAATTCCCCAGAGCTCTTTGCAAGTTAGTTATTCACCTTGTGTCCCGCATCTGTATACAAAAGCTCTTCCTAGACCCAAATCACCTTCCTTTAGGTCCTTCTTACATGGTGAAGTTCTACATTTTTACATAATTAAGTAGGCATACATATTTAATTATTAAAATTATCTTAAAATAGTTATGCCAAGGGGTTATTCATGCAGACAAGTCAATCAACTTCACTCCTTTAATCATTCATATATGTATATCTTTAATTTTAGGGTGTGAGGAATTCCAGTATTGTTTAGAAAGTTTGTTTAATTCCCTAATGGCACCTGTGATCTTCTTGCAGTTTTTGGTTTTTACATTTTTATTGGAAAGGCTTTCTGGGGTTGGAACTTGGGGTTTTGTGCTTGCCAGGCAGGTCCCCAGCATTTTGTGATTTAGTTGATTTCCACCTAGGGTCTTATGCTTGTGTCTGAGACCAGCCTTGGACTGTGATACTCTTATCTCTGCCATCCATATAGCTGGGATTGTAGGCATGTGCTGCTACACTAGGCCTGTGGTTTTTCACTTTACATGTATGTCTTCATCTATATGTAATGTTGATTTTATCCTACAAGTGGATGAGGTTCCTCTTTCAAAATTTTCTGATTGATAATGCACTGTCTCCCAACAGTTTATAAAGAATCCAGTATTTATTTTACAACTAAGTGACTAATCTTTTCATAATTTAGTATTTATACACAAAGGGCATCACATTCTGATTTCTCTCCTTATCAAGTGGCTCGAACACAAGAACTTGCACTTGCTCAGCTTGCTTGTTAGGCTGGTGCTCTACTAATGGAGCTATGTTTCCAGCCTGGGTTTTGGCTGACTGTTTTGGAGGTAGCTTCTCAAAGACTTTTCCACCTGGGCTGCCATGATCTCAGCTAGGATTATGGGCATGGGCCACTGGCACCCAGTAAATGACTGTTTAAAATATGCATGCAATTTCAGAGTTGAAACAGATCAACAGAGAGCAGAACTGTGTCAAATTATCTGTTACAATTTGGGGACCTCATATTACATCCTGAATTTGCTTTATGGATTTTAGTAAATATGATAGCTTTCCTTATCTGCATCTTGTACCTCTCATAAATGCATTCATAAGTCATTTATAGCTTTTACATTCCTGTAAGAGGGATGCAGTGAGAATCAAGGAAAGGCATTGATTTTTGAAATCCTTTGGTTCAACTCATGCTAGCTTTGTGTGGTGGTGGCTGCAGGGCAAAGATATCTGACTCTCCCTAGGGGAGGGCATCTCTTGGGACCCTGGGACCTGGGCAGTCTGTCATGACAGAAAAGTGCCCAGCTAGGCAGTTTGACTTGGGCAATAGAAAAGATCTTCATGAGGCGGAGGTTAGAAGTCTGAATTCAAGGCCAGCACAGTTGGCTTTTGGTGAGGGCTTGGGGCAGATGTGTTGGTGTCAGGCTGACATTGATGGTGAGCCACCACATGGCAGGTGGTATGCCAGGCCTCCACATGGCTGGGCGGACCATGGGTGTTTTTGTAGGGGCCCTGCTGGGAGGATGCTGGGAGTACTTGGGAGGAAGTTTGGCCTGAGAATCAAGGGCAAAGGGGAGGCTTTGGGGCAGATTCAAGAGGCACAGATAGAGCGGGGGAAGGCGTACTGAAGGGCAGGAGGTCAGCAGGGAAATGGGGGCAGCAAATGTCAGCCCAGGCAACCAGCCTGTGCTATAATCTCCATGACAGACTTGTATGGGGAACGGAGAGGAGGGGATTCGCCTGGACACTTGCAGGGAAGCCCAATCCCGACTCCACCCATTCCTAGCTGTGTGACCCTGGGGATTTTTAAAAAACTACTCTCAGCTCAGCTCTTCAGTTGGCATGGTGAGAGGAGCAGGGCACAATGAGTTGATGGATGTCACCCTGGCAAGAAGGTCAGAGAAGGTTCCTTGTGGGTGATAGCGCTCCCAGGGGATTCCTAGATTAAAAGTGATCACACTGACTAAAGATGAACCCCATGGAAAGAGGGGGGTCTCTGGTAGTTCCCATGTGTCTGAGCCTTGGCAACTTATGAAGAATAGACGATGTGCATGGAGTGCCGGACCTACCTCTGGGCCCAAATCTGAAGACAATGGCAGCTTTTATATCTTGCTATCAAAATCATCCAAATGTCCTTGGCTGCATGTTATGAGGATGCCCAGGCGGCCTGTGGGACCCGTTGGGAAGGAGCTGGGGCCCTCACTCTACCCAGAGCCACCAGAGGACAGCTAGCACCTCTGTGATTTTGAAAGCATGTGCCAACTTGGAGTCCAGGAGATGCTGCCCATCAGGCATTCCATGTGTCCACAATGGAACACCCTTTTGACCTGGCCTTGTCCATATCCACTACTTGAGGGCAAAGTAAGTGGGCAGCGGTGGCTGCAAACAAATCCATTTCTGGGACCCACACTACTCCAAGGCCAGCCTTAATGCATCCATGAGGGATGGTCCTCATAAGCTAATTACCATCCAGGAGGCTCCACCTATAAAAGGCAACATTCTCCACCCTCTCCTCCCCACCTGTTCAAGCCATAGCAACCCTCCATCTTGGGGTAGTCTGTTGCAGAGCCACAGCTAGCTGGAAAACACACGTCACATGGTGAGAACAGCATGCTGGACTCCAGAGTGATTGTAGAAGGATCACAGGATCATGCAAAAGCCGTTATGAAAATCGATTCTAACACCAACATGGCTTATCTGTCACCATTGCTATTCATCTGGCCCACAGATCCCTGTGAGCCCAACCCCCCCCTCCCAAGCCCCCACTCCCCTGCCGCCTGCATGAGCTTACCATTTTAGTGCTATGGGCCATTTTAGTGCTATGGGTGTCATCAGGACAAAGCTTTGTGCATCTCGTTGTTCCTGGTGGGGCCCTGGGGCTCCTTCCAGACTGGCAGGTGATGGCTGAGTGTGTGGAGGAAGGCACAGTTGCCTCTCTTCCCAAGGACTGTGTGGAAATTATGTTCTTATAATAAGGGTCCTGAAGAACCCCCTGCCCCCCCAGGCTTAGATGGTGCTGCTGTACAGTGCTCAGCAGGCACATAGCAGCTGTTGATTATGACAGAACATGGCATGATGGGGGCCGGGGGTTCCCTCAGGAACAAACTCCCACTACACTGCCTGGCTGTCGCCATTAGTAGTGGCTTTTGAGGTGACAGGCTGGGTGAAAGGTCGCCATTGGCATCCTGTCTCTGCTTGCCCATCTTGGGAGAGCCCTAGATGTTGAGGTACCCCATGACATTATTAATGTCTCTTTGCTGAAAATTTCACACACTCAGACAAATGCCTTATGGCATTTCCTGCTTTCCTGGGGCTCCAAGGATGGAGAGAAAAAGTCCCGAAATAGCAGCTCGGTGCTGGTTGTCAAGGCAACGGGACCCTCCATCCAGCAGCCAGGACTGCCAAACTGGGCTCCCGGAGGGGAGGGGCAGGGATGAAATAAATGACAAATGTGCCCAGGGCCCTCCAGGAGCCTCAGATCTTGGCTTTGTAAATCTAGGGGGGCCTCCTCTCCACCCATGTGTCCCAGCAAACAGGGGTGGCCGGGGTCAGCTGGTGAAGCCAGACAGACAAAGGAAAGTATGCTGCCAAGTGCAGCGGGCAGTGTGGAGTTGGATATGGCTGGGCTTCTCGTAATCTCTAATGGGCTCATGGGTGGATATTCATGGCTAGGTGTTAGGGAATCCTTTGGCAACGGAAACTCTGTTTTGGGGATCCTGCAATGGTTTAGGAGTGTGGTGGTGCTATCAGAGCAAGGATGGAGTTGGCTGGAAAATGGGGAGATGGTTAGGGAGGCTGGGGTGTTATGGGTTGGGAACGTATGTGTTAGGTTGTGGGGTGGTGGTGCTTGCTCCTTGCCGGACCCCCGGGAGGAAGAGTTCCCCTTGGACACAGAGCAGGGAAGTAGCTCCACTGAGCATTGGAGGAAGTGAGATTTCCTGGCTCTTTTCACCCCTGGAGTAGCACTTACATTGAGTTTTCAAAACCTCGAACACCCATCCACACATGGCCCAGGAATGGAGTAGGTTCTTCATTCTTGAAGGCTGGTCTCCAGTCTGGACACACTGTGTACTCTTTCTTATGCATTTGAGACCCATTGTGTGCTCCTGGTTGTGTTAAGAAAGGCTTGGTCACTAGGCCCAGTGTGTGCTTTTGGGTGTGAATGGCAGGTTAGAACATCTACGGTGTGTTTTTGGTTGAAGTAGGCACACTGTGTGCTCTTGGGTATATTAGTCAGGGATAAGCCAATAGACCTAGTGTGTGCTTGGGCATACTATGCCCTTGTGTGTCTTTGAATGTTTTATATTCACTGTGTGCTCTTGGGAAGTTCAGTTCATGTCGGCCAATAGACCTACTGTGTGCTCCTGGGTATGCTAGTCAAGGGTGGGTCAGTAGACCTACTGTGTGTTTTGGGGTGTATTAGGCAAGGTCAGATGGAACAAGTGAAGTTGTCACCACTAATAGGGTTTGCTTCCCAGGGGTCCACCTCGTCTTTCATTTTGGGGTAGATCAGCCTGCTCAAAACAAGAAGCAAAATACTGTTCTCTATCATGCAGGGAAGCCTCATCCAACTGTGTCTGGCCAACACCAAACTCCTTCTCTCAAGGCCACGGGTCAACCAGAAGGAGAGATCTGCGGGAAATTTGAATTGTGAGGTGTTTGGTGTGAATCTAACAAGTGAATTGGCAAGCATGAAGACCGCCCCTCCCCCCCCCAGCCTCAGCACAGAGATGCTGCAGGAAGAAATCTCAGCTGGGATTCATGTGCTCAGAAAGACAGAAGCCAGCCCAGGAGCCGGGATTGTGGATCAGTCAGTGAGTTGGCCTGAGGTGATGGCTCTGTCGGCTGGGGTCCTCCACCCTCCTAGCGCAGCCTTGCTGACATTCTCCATTGGGTTCCCTGATGACATGATGCTGAGAGACCTGGGAAATGGCCAGTGTCACCCTGGGGACAGAGAGACACCCCCCACACTTTTGAGGCTTCGTTCTCAGTGAGGGATATTTTTCTGGGGACTGTATCCAATGAGTTCAAGGCCGGGACTCAACACCTCCCTTCTGCTGTTGACTCACAGTAACAAATATGAGAGCTGGGCATGATGTTTAAGGCCCAGTACGGGACAGGGCCCGAAAGGAAATCATAATGAAGTTGGGAGAGAAATGAGGAGAGGTGGAAATGTGCACAGAACCATAGGACATGACTCCCCCAAGCAGGTTTATGACTCAGAGAACCCCAAGTCTGCATTCATCTTCTCTAAGCCTTGTTTCTGGCTTGGAATCATGCATTCTACATAATAGGACCAGAAATCTGAGTATAGGCATCCCGCTCACTCACACACCTGCAAACTTGCATTGGAAATGGGGCAGAAAATGAGATGTGGGATTATCAGGACAAGTGTGGCCTCGTCCCCCCACACCTGTGTTCACCTTGAGGCAATCAGGAGAGTGGAAATCCCTGCTGTCCAATGTGACTCAGCCCTCCTTCCTTCCTGACAGGCCTTGGGTTTGAATTCATGGCCTCTCACTTTCTGGGAAAGTACTTCACCACTCTCTGAATGGTCCTGGTGTTTTTTCTTTTCTTTTTTCTTCTTTGGGGCTGCTGGACTTGGAACTCAGTATTTTACTTTTGCTTGGCTGGCACACTACTACATGAGCCATGTCTCTGGCCCCACTTTTTGCTGGTTATCCTGGAGATGCGGTTTTTCAGACTTTTCTGGTGAGGCAGATTTTGAACTGCAATCCTCTGACCTCAGCCTCCTGAGCAGTTGGGATGGCAGGAGTGTAATCTGAGCCAGGGCCTGACACTGAGTTTATACAGCTTTCCAGTCCTGTAGCCATGAGACACAGAGACAGGGACAAGGTGCACTTCCACGTTGCTTTCCTGACGACCTTCACCCTCCATGCAAGAAGGACGATGGCATGGTGGGGTGCAAGGACCCTCCAAGTCCGTGTCCATGCTTGGCCTGTCCTGGCCTGTCCTGGCCACTGCTTCCACAAGGCTGGCTTCTAGGTTGGGAGGCCCAAGTGAATGGGGCTCCAAGATTCTTTGCTTTTATGTCTAAGAGGCTGTGACCCCCAGATCTTCCACAGCAGTGAGCAATGTTGCTTCTGGGATGCTGGGATGGGACACCCCCAATTCCTTCAGACAGACAGAAACCCTTCCTGCAGAATTCCTCATCTCCCTGGAAACAGAATGGGGATGTAATTCTGGCCTCTTCACTTCCCATCGCTTTGAGGTAGGGGTGAATGACTGGGAGGCTTGGTTGGCTTTCCACAGCCTTGTCTGGTGCTTGGGGAGGAGATGGAGCTGAACCCTGTGGGTACAGCTGCCTACCTGACTGATGGACTTACAGCCACTTCCATGGCCACAACCACAGCCACAGCCACCTTTACTCTCAAGGATCCACTGAGGCATGGATGGCCTCAGAGGCTCTACATGCTGACTGGGGCTGAGGAGCAAGTGGGGTTCCAAAATGATCAGGGCTCACCCTCCCTCTCACGTTGTCTGCCCACCTCCCCTCGTCCCAGCCCCTCAGACAGGACATATTTCAGCTCTGCAGCTTTCATCTGGAAGACTGTCAGGTCATTGTTCAGAGGAGTCACACCATGGAAATCCTCCCTGCGTAAGCAGTGAGGTTGTGGAAGTGCGTTTGTAGTGCAGTGTGTGCCTTCAGGGATGGTCACATTTTAGATCTAACTTCCACATCTGTCCTCTGAGCTTGACTCACTCCACAGGCTACTTGTTTCCCTGAGAAAGACATAATATAATTCTTAATTTAATTATATTGTATATATTTAATATATTTAATTTGTATATATTCATATATATGTACATATACTTCACATATATATATATACACACACACACATACACACACACACACACACACACACACACACACACACACACACACATATATATATATATATATATATGTGAGTAAGCATACAAACCTTGGAACAGTATATGTGCTTACTTTTATGTTCTAGTCCAACATGAAATTTAAATATGGATGGGTAACTTTCTTTTTCTCTTTTAAGTCTGAGACTGAGACTAGAACCTGGCACTTTCCTCATTGACTGGCATTCTACCGATGGAGCCACACCTTCAACCCCTGATAGGTAAGTTTGACAACTTAATATGTTTAAAAACTTTTAGTTTGGAAAATCACCACCATAGACTAAACAAAAAAATAGCTTAGCAAGATCTGGGCTGTCATCCGTTTGTAGCATCCATCATAGAAAGCAAGTGTGATCATAATATATCAAGAGCATTTACAAATCAATAAGATGAAGGCTGATTACCTTTGTCAAAATAGTGGGTAAAAGACACAAATGGTAATTTGCAGTTTCCAAGATGTGGGAAAATATGTTTCCAACTAAGGAAATAAAAATGGAAACAAGATGCATTTACTATAAATTTGGTGTTCCCAAAGAGGCAGGGCAAACACTTCAAGCAAAGGCCAGCCTAAAATGCATGGGGAAACTTGAGTTCACTGATGTTAGCTGGAACAAATGTTGTGGAGCATGAACAATGTCAAATCTCTGGACCCACATTAATCTCTAAATAAATTTTATTTTCTTGAGCCTTCCCTTCCTGTCTCCTTTAGGAAAAAATACTCAAACAGGAGATTTACAGCGATGTAAATGGATGGCTTTTTTGCCTCCACATAGATTTTATTGTGCATCTGCAGTGGGGGTCGGGTCTGTATTAAAAGGAAAGATTTGTTCCTATATATGCAGTAATTGCAATTCTTTTTGACCAATTTGTAGAAAAATTGAAGTCAACGGCTAGGAATTTTCCCCCTTTTTATTTTTCTTTCCATTCCAAAATTACACCAGAACTTATTCTTGAGGTGTAGGGGTGTGTGTGTGTGTGTGTGTGTGTGTGTGTGTGTGTGTGTGTGTGTGTGTGTGTGTGTGTGTGTGTGTGTGTGTGTGTGTGTGTGTGTGTGTGCCAGCACTGGGGTTTGAACTCAGTGTCTCACAGTGCCTCACACTTGCTACACGTGGTGTTCTTCCACTTAAGCCAGTGGCCTCCAGCTCCTTTGTGCACTGGTTATTTTCTGGGTAGGGTCTCACTTTATGCCTGGCTTGGCCTGGCCTGAGTTGTCCTCCTGCACGTATTGCCTGTGTTGCTCGGGATGCCTAGTGTGTACCACCATGCCTAGCCATTGTGCTTCATCTTTGGCTGGGATTACACATATTTGCACCACCACAGTCAGCCACTGGTCAAGATGGGGGACTCAGACTCTTCTGTCCTGGTTTGTCTTGAAATTTGATCGTCTTGTTCCCACTTCCCAAGTAGCTGGAATAACAGTTGAGTCAGTCACCATGGTAAGCCCTGCGTATGCTTTTAAAAGATATTCAATTTCATAAAAAAAAAAAAACAACACACAAGAGATTTATCCTCTGGCCTGTTTAAAAACTGACACCATGCCCTGTTTTCTCCTGATGCTGGTTTGTAGCCTCATCCTGAAACCGGCCAAGATCTTGGTTGCTCAGGCCAACCTCGGCCATGAACCACATTAGCATCTGGTCCTGAAAGATGGCAAACTTCTTGTGTTTTAAAACACAACAGAGAAGAGCGCTCCCTGTCCCTGTGTTCCCACCTGCCACAGGCAGGAACATTTGCTCCTCTAGTGTCTTTTGTGGCTCAGTTCCCAGGGACACATTCAGGCAGGCAGGCAAGCTTCAGAGCCTGAAAAGTACACATCCTTGTTCAGGAGAAGTGCCGGAGGTTAGGAAGCGCCCCCACTTAAAGAAGGGAACAGAAGATAGAAGGCAGAGGACTGACTGGGTTTGCCATCGTTCTCTCCCTGTCAGCAGAGACACAGGATGCACTTCAGTCGGATTGGCTGCAGAGTCAAACGCTTTCTTTCTCACTCAGCTTTCTTCAGACATTTTAAACTTTTTGGTTGGAAATAAGAAAAGTGAACTCAGAGCCTAGGTCCTGTCTCTGCCCGAGGCAAGTGCTCTACCACTTGAGCCACAGCTAATTGGAGATAAGTGCCTGGGCTGGCTTTGAACCAAGGTCCTCAGATCTTAGCCTCCTGAGTAGCTGGGATGCCAGGTGTGAGGTACAAGCACCCAGCAGCCATCTTCACTGCATTGCTCTGTTCTTTAGGCACAGATTATACAGGACGATGTAGTGAAGAGCTCACAGTACAAATCGCACTTCTTCCTTGTTATCTTCTTAAAGCTCTTACAAACACGCAGGTTCTGGGCTAGGTGTGGTGACATATAGCTGTAGTCTCAGCTACTCAGAAGGTAGAGACAGGAGGATCTTCAGTGTGAGGCCAGCAGGGGTAAATGGCACACATGGCAGTTATGAGTTATTTGTTTTATTGGTATAGCTCTGTTGAATTCCTTCCTTCCTCCCTCCTTCCCTCCCTCCCTCCCTCCCTTCCTTCCTTCCTTCCTTCCTTCCTCTCTTCCTTCCTTCCTTCCTTTCTTCCTTCCTTCCTTCCTTCCTTCCTTCCTTCCTTCCTTCCTTCCTTCCTTCCTTCCTTCTTCTCTCTTTCTCTCTTGTCACTTATGGGCCTTGACTGCCCCTTAGCTCTTCAGCTCAAGATGAGTACTCTACCACTTGTGCCATAGCACCACTTGCAGTTTTCTGGAGATTCACTTGAGATAAGTGTCTCAAGGACTTTCTTGCCCTGGCTGGATTTGAACCTCGATCCTCAGATGTGAGCCTTCTGAGTGGCTAGGATTACAAGTGTGAAATACCACCACCCAGATTCTTGAGTTTATTTCTCATTTCCCCTAAGCAATTGATTAAAACACATTTTCCTTCAGGAAGTTAGGATCCCTCTCTTGAAGTTCCTATCTCTCTTACACTGAAAAACCACCATGTTGATCTGGTCAGAATCTGATGTTGCTCTTTACAGACACACGGTGGCGCTGTTGACCTTACGTCCACCTCTCAGGCTGGGCAGGCCCAAAGTCCCAGGGATACCATGGGGAGCATCTGAGGACCAGCCAGAGCTCTGTCCCCATGAGTGGTGTCATAGCCCTTGTGGTTCAGCCATTTCCACAAGTGGCACAGTTGGAGCACAGCTGTCTTGGAGCAAGCCTTTCAAGTCCACATCTATCCCCACTCTCAGAGAAGGCCCTGGGCCTCTTCTATCCCCCTAGCTCTCCTGACCTCTGGGTCAAGGTGGGGGGGATCAGCCCCTGGAGGACCTTGGTGACCACCTGGGTCTCTCTAGCACGTGGTTCTGAGCATGGGACACTTGCTGGCATGGCTTGTGTTTTTCTGGCAATGAACGGGGCTCTGTTCTTCCTTGCATTTCCAGCAAGCAGTAGAAGGACTGTTGGGAGCCTGGAAGGCCTCCACAATGCCTGGGGATAGGAGCATGCCTGGGGCCTGGCAAAGCCCAGCCTGCAGGCCCATCTTGGCTTGGACACTCTGAGTCCATCAATTTAACTCTCCACACTGCTGCCATTGATTTTTATGTCTCTCTACACTAATTAGACGTGTTATCACTAATCTTTCGTAATCACCACAAGGAGCTTGTGGAAAGTCTCTGAGATTTCAATCTACATTAAAAATAAGAAACATTATCACCTCTGGGAAAATGAAGAAAAAAGCACATGTAATTTTAATGTTTAAATCAATAAAGCTGTCCGGCTTCTCTTTTGTGCTGTTATCAGAGGAATTTATAAATATCCCATTCAAAGTTCTTCCTGTCCCTCTGATTCCCCAGGGCTGAGGGCTGACTTTTGATGTCAGATGGAAGCTAAGCAGATGAATGTCAAGAGCACACTCTTGTGGGGGGGCTGGGATGGACTTGGGGGTGGACAGGGGCGGGGAGGTATTCTCACTCCTTTATTTTGATTTCTGTTGATTCTTATTCAAAAAGCCTTTGAAAGGCGAGAAAGGAGGAAAGAAAAATCCTTTCTTCTTTAATTAATCTGTCTTTCCAATTGTTAGATCACCAAGTTTGATTGCCAAACAACCGGCCTGCCCCAGGCAGATTAGATCATGTAGGTGCAGACAGGGAGAGAGAGGTAACCAGCATGCTAACCAAGGACCCTGCCTTTGGGAATGTGGAGAAAAGAGATGATGTTCAAATGCAGAGAAGCAGAAGCAACTCCAGCACATTCTCTCTCGAACAATTGGAATGAGAATGTATAGATACGGAAGAGAGAGGAGCTTGTTTTTAATGTGCTGTAGATATGACAGGCTGTAATTTGGAACATCTTTGATCAGAAACAGAGGTGACTTGTAGCCAGGTACGGGGTGGGGGGAGGAGGCAGAGAAGGCAAACACATTCTCTCTGCCCCAGCCAGGCTGGCACAAGCCGTGGAGACAGCTGGTGCCCACTGGGTGCTGTTGTGTGCCACAACTGCAGAGGCAGGCTGTGTTCGCACAACTCCAGTGTGTGTGGGGGAACTGTAGTCAGCTGGAAGTTAGACAGCTGGGGAAGAATTCGCTGATCCACTCTCCCTGCTTGCCAGGGAGCTCCCAGCTCAGATCTGGTGAGTCCTCAGCTGCTGACTTGGTGGCAGGAGGGTGAGGTTTGTGGTGTGCTCCTAGTTTGTCTGGAGATGAGAGGCAGCTGTTGTGAGGATGGGTCCTTCCTGAGGCTCCCAGGAAGGAATTCCTGGCTTTCTAAAGAGAGAACAGACTTGGGCTAGCATACTTGCTCTGCTTTGCTATGTGCAGTGAGGAAAATGATGGAGAAAAACACATTCAAGAGGTTATTATAGAGACAGTGAGTCGGCTGCAGGGAACGCGGGCCTGGCTGAGATTTTTCAGGTAGGGATCAGGTGAACCGTCCCTCACTGAGTGTGAACTGATAGGAAGCTTGATCGACAGGTAGAAACTTACGCCCCTGGTGTGCAACTGCGCATGCCCAAGTTTGCTGTGACTGCTCATGTGCAGTTAGTAGAGCTAGACTGGCCTCCTGCCAAGGCTTCCGGGCACCAAGAGGCCTAGGGGTCACTGTAGGTCACTGTCCTGTGTTTGCACTGGGGCCTAGGGGTCACTGCAGTTCACCATCCTATCCCACACTGGTGAGGGGCTCTGCTTCTTCAGGTAACTCTGGCCAAGGGGACTAGGGACCAGGCCGTGTAGCCTCAGGAATCCCGGCTCCCTTTTGATGGGCCCTTTGCTGGCCATGTACACTTTTCACTGGTACTGGGCTGGGTCCTCTGGAGAGGTCTCTCCCTTGTCCTAGCCTCTCCCCTGCCATGGAAGACCGGCCTTTGTCCCCACCCTCCAGAGTCTCTGTCAAGAGTCAGTGAGGTTGCAGACACCAACCTTAGCACTGGGGTGGACAGAGCAGGTGTATCTCCTGTTGTGACCAGGAACGCTGACCTGCCCAGGAGCTCAGCACCCGGTACTCCTGTACCTCACCACTGCCTCATGCACTCCTCCCAAATCCAGGGGGATTTCTTCTCAGAAAGGTGGATTTTCTGGATTCAAGGTTTCTAGACACCTTTGTCATCTAAATGCGGATTTATGGACAGAAAAGGCAAAAGAGGTGATAAAACCAAATTTTCTATCTCTCCCTTTCACTCCTTCCTTTCTTCTTTGGCCTGGGATTTGAACTCAGGTCTTTGAGCTCGCTAGGCTACTTGTGCCAAATGCCCAGTGCTGTCTGCTTTCATGACTTTTTCTATAGGGTGAAGTTTCCATCTTGTCAATGATTGTGTGGCCAACAAGACCAGTTCATTCACCCATTCAAATGCCAACAGTGGTCTTCAGGAGGAAAGGAAATGCTAAAAAAATAATAATAATACACAAAGTTTTTTGCCTTTTGTTTTAGCCGTATATCTGAGCAGATTATCGTGGCTTTGGGTTTTCACCAATTGTGATCAAATTTTGGACAAAAAGCAGCTAAGCAGGGGGTGGCTGTAATTGGACGCTGGTGGCAAGCTCTACTATCTCATTTCTGGGCCTGTGATGAGGGCTACGTTGGGGCCAAGCTGAGCTGCGCACTGCCTGGCTGCCAAGAAGTAGAGGCAGACAAGTTGTTTCTGGGAAAAAGACCCACGCTGGGAGGATACTCCACAGTGACTGTGCCCTCCTCCAACAGGGCTTCAGTTCCAGTGTCCAATCATGAGTGTTACCCAGGGATAAATATGAGAGCTTATGACTAAGTCAGCTCTCAAAATCCTATCGTACAGAACCAGGCCTTTGTCCCATGAGCCTCTGGGGGTGTCTTTGGTTCAGACCCTGATAATAGCATTGGAACAGCAAATCTAAATCCCAGCAGTGGTCCTGGGAGAGGGCTGTGTGGTTATGTCTGAAAGTCAGGAGCCTCCTTGGCAGAATGAGTATCAGTCCTGGGCGACTGAGCAGAGGTTTGAACCCAGTGGCTGCCCAACACCAGCACAGTGTTTCTCCTGGCAGATCTCCCCAAACTACTGTCAGAGTGGATGTTTCTAGAACCTTCGATGAGGCAGCATGTGGCCCTGGGCCTTGCATGGAGCCCTCTTGGGAAATACTGCCTCCAAGCCCAGAGGGAAGGGTTATCGCCAAATGAGCTGTCCATACCAAGAGGAAATTAGAGAGAGATGTAGAGCAATTTTGCAGTGCTCTTGCTCTGCTGACAGCTGCGTATGCAGCTGGCAACGCATAAGGAGGATTTATTAGAAGACGTCATATTTGGTTAAGTACTTTGTATTAAGATGAGTGTTTCCCTCATACAGGCATTTTTTTAACTCCTTGCATTTCACCGAGGCTGAATTAATTACAACAATTACCAGTCAGAAAACCCATACTGCCCAATTATCATGTAATTCATTTTCGCAGATCACTGTGAGTTTGGATAAAAAGTGGAAGACTTTTAGAAACTGCTGTACTTTCCTCTACAAACCTTACTGTTGTGCAACATAGTTCTAGGGTGGCTTGAAGATGAGCTAAAGGCATGGCCTTTGTTAGAGGCGTGGCTTCAGTGGATAATGTGGCATTAGTAGAAGTGTGGCTTCAGCAGAAGGTGTGGCTTCAACAGGAGGTGTGGCCTCAGCTGTAGGTATAGCCTCAGCAGGAGGTATGGATTCACCTGGGGGTGTGGCTTCAGCAGGGGGTGTGGTCTCAGCTGTAGGTATGGCTTCGGCAGGAGGTGTGGCTTCAGCTAGGAGTGTGGCTTCAGCAGGAGGTGTGGCTTCAGCTGGGGTGTGGCTTCAGCAAGGGGTAGGGCCTCAGTGGTATAACTTCAGCAGGTGTGGCTTTATCAGGAGGCACTCCTTGTGGCATCCAGCCAGGTTCAAATCCAGTTGTTGCAGCCTTAGGCAGATATGGAATCTTTCTGTACCTGTCTTTGCTCATGTGTAAATAGGTGAGTGCATGTGTCTTTGTTTCATGGGGCCAAGGATAAGCCAGTGTAGCTGGTGCCCCAGAATGGCCAGTGAGCAGTGAGCACCTGTCGGTGCTGGCTGTAACCTTCCTGCAGGCTCACACAGCTAGCTAGCTAGCTCAGACATTCCAACACCTCATGGAAGGACACTCCATGCTGCCTTAAAGGTCCTGGATGCAGGGAACTGTACTTGGCCCAGTGGTCCCACTGTCCTTTCCAGCCAGAGGGAGTGTTGCAGTTTCTGGCTATGCATGTGGGGGACCCAGTCATTTTGCTGTAAGCTGACACAAATGAGAGCCACCAAGTGGTGTCTCCATTGGAGCTCTTCATCTCCCTCTTTCTACCTGTCTCAATGTGGTCAGACGTAAAACTCATTGGCCTGGGGCCAGCAGCATGGCTGACCCAAAATGGGATTAAACCACATGTTTCCTTTCTTCTCTTCCCTCCTCCTCCCTGGGCCACCAGCCGATGGAGAAAGCTTTCATTGCTCTCATTGTTTCCCTGCCCTTTCCCCTTCCTCCTCCTGCTCCTCCTCCTTTTCTTTCTCTGCTCCCAGGCCATAAGGTGAGCAGCTTCCCCCTGCACAGGTTCTCATGTGCTGCCATGATGCTCTGCCTCAGTGCAGGCCCAGAGTTGTCGAACTGGTAAACCTTGGATCAAAACCATGAGCTAAGATGAAATTCTGTACCTTTTAAATAACTTCTGTCTCCTGTATTTGTCTCCACAGCAGCAGCAGAAGCAGCAACAAATCCATTGGTGCAAAAGGAGAAGTATCCAAGAAAGAAAAGTGACAACGGAAGTGCTGTTATTTAAAATCATTTCTGTTATATCACTCTGAGGCTCACGGTGCTGACTGAAGTCTGTCTCAATTTTCCTCTCCTGGTTACAGCCATACTTCTGAATGAATGTCAGGCCCCTTTGGTATCTGCTTGAGATTGGCTTCAAGACCTGTCCTCCATGCAGAGCACTGGTACCTACCCAGGGTCGGGGTCTCTACATGGAGTCCCGCTCCCCTCACAGTTCATCTGTCAGGCTTCTTTTTAACTCTTGAATTATGCTTTGGAAAAGCAGCCAATTGAGCAGAAAACATAAATTGTAACCTATTCTTCCTTGTACTAAAGTTTTAATATACTTTTTTTTGTCTTTAGCTCAAAAGAAATCGGTTCTACATCCCTTTTAGACTATACTGACTCAATTCCATACAATCTCCACGAAAGCCAAATTGCTTAATTAGACAATAATATCAGAGAAATTGACCATTATATCTGATTACTGACTTCTCAGATGTTTGGCATTACCATTTATATTCTTTGCAGGTGTGTTTTTTAAGACTGAAAATAATTTATTGAGAGATGGTTCTTGGAAGTTATTTTTAATAGCCTAATGGTTTTTTAATTTTCCAATCATTTATATTCATCATCTAGAACCGAAAATGGAGTCAGATTGATTCTCATCATGTGGCAACTCTTTTTTCCTCAGTTACAGACTGGTGGGACATGGAGATGAAGCCGAGAGAAGAATTATTTCACCATTACCTATGATAGAAGGTACAGGACACAGAGGAGATGAACTCTGAGTGGGGAGCCATAAAAGTAACCCACCGAAGAAGGTATGTTTTATGGTTGGACATTTTATTTGGTTGTCATAGAAGTCACTCAATACTTCCAGAATATTGTTGCTGTTACCTTGCATTAGCGGAGTGGGAAATGAGGGTCAGAGGAGAAGCAAGATAGAGGGGCCTGGTTCAGGCCACGGATCTCAATACTTTGAAATAATGTCCCCTTTCCCCTTTTCAATTACCACCAAGTAATTGGACCACCTTTTCAATTACCACCAAGTAATTGGACCAAATGGTCAGCTGAGCACCCACCAGATGTATGACACCCATGCCAAATAGTTTATATGCACTTTGCCCTTGAATTTCACAGCCACAATGTGTGCTTTTGTTATCTCTAGTCTACAGATGAGGAACCTCTCTCATTGAGAGGGAAGGTCCAAGTCAAGGTCAAGTGACTGGCAGAAAACACAGAGCTGACTTGTGACAGAGCCACACTCCTATCCTAGGGGTTCTCTGTGCTTTCTCCTTACCCAAAGCTGAATATCAATAAGTATCACAAATTGATATTGCAAAAATATAAACAGCTGGATGGAGGACGATGTTTTCTGCAAGTAGTTACTGTGGTGAAGGGGAAAGAGCACTGTTGGGACCAAGGGTTTAACACATGGCTTGGTGGAGGTGGAGTAGGATTGGTAAGTTTGCAGCAGGAAATCACATTTCTCTGTCATTAGTGTCTCCCTGGAGAGGAAATATGGTCTCTTTATATTGAATATCAAGAAGAGCTCCTGCTTTAAAATCCATCAGAGCAGCTGGTCAGGATTTGGGGGAACCTCCTGGTTCTTACAAGCTCAATTAGACAAACACAATGATTGTCAACAACCATAATAAGGCCTCAGACTGTTTTTATGCAAATGTAACATTCCAGTAAGGGAGTCCTGGATCCTGTGTTCAGCTATCCACAGTGGCACACTGTGTTCCATTTAGGGTGCCCCACTGTAGGAGGGTCCCAGGTGGGGTGGAGGATTTTGGGGTACTTGAACAATGATGCCCTCTGGTATGGTTTGTACTTGAAATATCCCCAAAAGCTCCTGAGTTGAAGGCTTGCTCCCCAGCTGGTGGCCATAGTGAGAAGTGACTGGATCCTGAGGGCTCTGCCTCTACCAATGGGCTCATCCACTGATGACCTCATAGCTGAGTGGGCTGTCAGGAGGCGGGGCCTTGAGAGGTGATTGGATCTCCTCAGGAAGTATCTGGCTCCACCATTGGGCATCCATTGATGATATCATAGCTGAATGGGCTGTCAGGAGGCGGGACCTTGAGTGGTGATTGGATCATGGGGTTCTGGCTCTAGCAACGGGCTCATCCACTGATGACCTCATAGCTGAGTGAGCTATCAGGAGGTGGGGCCTTGAGAGGGGATTGGATTCCAAGGTTGCTACCTTCATCTATGGATTAATGCCTCCACAGGGTGGGGGATGTGACCTTGAATGGAGTAACTTTTCCCAGCCCATTCCCCTCTCCTTTCTCCACCTTGTGTTTCTGCTGCCACATGTGCTGCCTACCTCAGCTCAAAGCTATAGCTCCAGCCAACCACAGATGGAGACAAGCCCAAAGAAACCTTTCTTCCTTCGAGTTCAATTCCTTAGATCTTGTCACAGCATTGGAAAGCAGACCCACACTGTCTGTGAGAGCAAGCTCAAGGACCTGAGGCTGTATGGGGAGGGGCGAGGTGGAGGAGAGGAGGGGGCTCAGAGCAGGCCCGAGAGGGGGGCACTCTGGAGCTAGCAGAAGCGTCACATTGGACTTGCTATGATCTCTAGGCTGTGACGGTTGGGGACAGGGTGGAGATGGTGTGCTCTACAGTGTGCTCTACAGATCTGCCAATGTGTGTAGTGTGTCACAAGGTTTCTGAGAAAGAGAGCACCCAGGGCTACATGGCTGGATGAGGGGACATGGCATAATTGTGGCTCTCCTCACACTTAGAGGCTTGGGGGACATTCACAAAAATTCTGGTCACTGGCTGAAACATCAAGACATGGGAAGATTGGCTCAGATCTACATTTGTCCTCTATCTTATAGTGTGCTTGTTAAGGTTCCTCCTCCTCCTCCTCCTCCTCTTCCTCCTCCTGCTCCTCCTCCTCCTCCTCTTCCTCCACCTCCTCCTCCTCCTTCTCCTCTTCTCCTCTCCCCTCTTCACATCTCTTTTCTTCCTCCTGCTTTCTCCTCCTTCTTCTCTTCTTCCCTTTCTTTCTTCAACTACCCTTCCTCTTTCTTCCTACTTCTCCTCCCTTTCTTCCTCCTTTTCTTTTCCTTACCTTCCTCATCCCAGGCCTTGTTCTTTCACTACTTGGCTTATGTGATTACTTCCAACTGAATCTTTTGAGAGCAAGTTTGTCCTGGACTCCCAGCTGACTAGCTCAGATCTTGGAGGTTCAGGTAGGCACTGCCTTTATGGATGATCTGAGCACCACCTTCTGGGGACAAGAGGCATGGGGCCAGAGTCACCGTGGCACACCTGGGCCTGGGTAGAGAAGCCCACTGGGCTGTTGGCATATTCACCGGCTGAGGGCTGGTTTATGCCGGGTGCTTGTTGCTCACTGTGGACTGACTTCCACTCCCAGCTCCCCTTTGGAAATAGAAGCTTGGGATGCGTGCTTGTCGTTGAGGCTCTCAGGACTGGACAAGAGGGAATTTACAAGAAAGCAGACATGTGATTGTTTAGGGAGTTTTAGTGTGGAGGACCTTGCAGCCTCATGACCCAGGCCCAGGGCTGCTGGTCCTTTCTGTAGTGGGAACTCTTGGCGATGACAGAGTTGTGGTTATGAACTGGAACACAAGAACTCATCAGACACACCTTGCACCTTGCCAAGGGGGTCATTTGGGGAATCACAGAGTGGCATTGGACGGGAACAAGGCAGACCACCTGTCCAGTTGCTCCTGAGCACCCCCCCCCATGAGATGAGGCATGAGTTGGTGGTCACTTGATGGTAAACCAAGAGAAAATAACTGGTTACATGTTTGACATGGTCTTACACGATGTGATGGGACACTTGATTAGCACAGACCTGCCCTTTTCCTTCTCTCTCCATGTGGAGTCCCTGGCTACCCCCAGGGCCTCAGGCTCAGGTTCCCCTGGCAAGTGAGAGTGGAGGGCATCCTCTTGTACCAGTGGAACTGCTCCCACACAGGCCATGTGGGAGAGAGCTGTGCTGGGCTCTGTGGTTCCTGCCCATCTGGTGTTCCTGCAAGGGACCTGTGGCTGCTTAGTAATATCATTGCTGTAAATCTACAACTCGACTTGTCTGTTAGTTTATATTTAAAGTGTTTTTACTGAGTGCTGGTGGCTTACACCTGTAAACCAAGTGACTCAGAAGGCTGCGATCTGAAGATCGCAGTGTGAAGCCAGCCTGGGCAGGAAATTTCTTTTCTTTACTTTTTGCCAGTCTTGGGGCTTGAACTCATGGTCTGGACACTATCCCTGAGCTTCTTTTGCTTAAGGTTAGCTTTATACCACTTGAGCCACAGCACCACTTTTGGCTTTTTCTGTTTATGTGGTACTGAAGAATCAAACCCAGGACTTCATGCATGCTAGGAAAGCACTCTATCATTAAGCCACATTCCCAGCCCCAAAGCTTTGTTCTTTTTCTTCTACTTTTTTCCTGATGCTTTGGGAAAAGATGGAAGAGACAGAAGAATAAAAGATGGGGAAGAATATGACCTTAGGGTCAAGAGAACAGAGCTTTACTCAAAAATCTAGAAAAAGCCAGGGGCAAGAAGCTCGTAACTATAATTCTAGGTACACAGGAGGCTGAGATCTGGAAGATTTCGGCTCAAAGCCAGACCAGGCACATGAGGCTCCATCTCCAATGTAATCAAGAAACATCTGGGCTGGAGGCATGGCTCAAATGGTAGAGCACTGGTCAGTCAGCAAGAAGCAAGCAAAAAGCCTCGGTTCAAACTTCAGCACCATCAAAAAGACTCTGAAAGAAGAGGAAGGAAAACTAGTAGACATATTAGATATACTGTGTTGTTTAATTACTGCCCCTCGCTGGTTGGTTATTTTCGAGGTGGGGTCTTGTTCATGCCTGCACTGGAGTGGTCTGTGGTCCTACTATTTGCTCTGTCTCATACCTCTGGGGATGGCACAAGCGTGCCACTACTCCTAGCCATTGTGCTTCCACTGTGTCCGCATGTCAGGGGCAGGCCACCACTCCAAGCTACTGGTTGAAATGGGGTCTCACAAACTAACATGTCTGGGCTGACCTCGTACTACAACCTTCTGAACTCCTCTTCTGAAGTAGCTAGGGATACAGGCTCGTGCCATGGTGCCAGTTTCTTCCTGTTGTGATAAAGCCACAAATGCCACCATCGATAGCCTACCCTCATGACACCATGGGACACTTGTCACTTCTCAACGTCCCCACCTTGAAGGGCCATGGACACAGGCCCATGGGAGTCAGCCTGCAACACATGCACTTTTGGAAGGCAGATGCAAACCAGAGCCCTCAGCTCATTTTGCTTTAGTTACTTTTTAGATAGAGCCTCACATTCTTGTCCTGGTCAGCCTCGACTGTAGTCCTACTGATGCTGTCTGCAGAGCTGGGATGACAGGTGTGAGCCGCCATGCCCTACTTGCTCAACCAGATGGAGCTTTTTTGCTTTGCTGGCTGTGATCTATGATCTTCTTTACTTTGACCTCCCCAGCAGCCCAGGATTCACCGGAGCTTTGAGTCTCGCCTTCAACTCTGCCACCCTTTCTACCTTCCCTGTGCCAGGCTCTTCCCTTCACATTTTGTGAAATACAGTCTCAGTTCTCTGCCAGGCCTCTGTGATTTACTGCATGGTGGAGCAAGTAAGACATCCTTCATTTTCATACACAGGAGGAGCTTTAAAAGTTAGTCTCTGAAGTCAGACTGTAAGGCCTCTTGATTAAGAGTGAAATCGCAGACACGATGCCCCAGCTGAGCGCCGGGAAGATGAAGTTGCTAAGTACAGAGCAATTACAGCTAATTTTCTGATGCCCAGATGCCCGTGGACCCCAAAGGTAGTCTGAGTTCAGGTGTGAGTTGGGGTGGGAGTGGGGTGGCAGGCTCACTGGGCTGGCTTTGGGGAGATGTGAGTTGGGTGTGACTCCTGAAGCTACTTTGATTAAGGGAGGGGAGGTCTGAGGGCTAAAGGGTAGGTAGGAGATGGGGGAGGGCTCCCTGGGTATGTGGAGTCTCCACATCACTACCAGGCTTTGGAACAAAGAAATAAAGACATGAGGATAGATCTCCCTCTCTTCACCAACAAGAGAGTGGGCAGCAAGGGCGGGCAGGGGAAGGGAGAGGATGAAGGGGTGGCTGTGGAAAGGGAAAAACTGAATTAAACAGAAATTCAAATTGCATTTTTTGTTTGAACCCAAGGCCTCCCTTTTTCTCGCCCTCCTCTTCATCCCTCCCTCCCTCGAACTCAGGGCCTTGTATTCACTCTAGAGATGAAAAGAAGCATACAAAGAATCTTGCTTGGCTTTCTTGCTCACAGCTGGCGATCTATCATCTGAGCCATACCTCCAGTCTGAATTGTTGCTGGTAATTTGAGAGACAGATTCTCAAAGACTTTTCTGTCTGGGCTGGCTTTGAACCAGCCCCTCGAGCAGCTAGGATGACAGGTATGTCCATCAGGAACCAGGCTTGCGTGTCCTTTATTTCTCAAATTATATAACACAGGCCCAGGCTTTTCTGCCTGAACGCGGCACTTCTGAGATAACTTTTTCTTCAAAGACCTGAGCCTCCTTCCATCTCTCAGGAAGTGGTACAGACTCTGAGTCTCTGAGCACCTCATGGGGAATTCAGTTTCAACAGTATCTTCTCCCCAGCTCCAAGCCCACATCTCTGGTCTCCGTGTAGGAATGAGGGCAAAGGAACACTTCTAGCTCTGGTCTCAGAGGCCTGGATCCAGGTCTGACTGTGTCTGCTGATCTCTGGGGTTGGGGTGAGTCTATGGATCACATGGTGCACACAGGGCTGGTTATCATGGTGGCTGGGGTGGGAATGAGGAGAAAGAGGGGGTTGAAGAAGAAGGAGGATGAAGACGAAGATGAGAAAAGTAGAGAAAGAAAGAGAAAAAGTAGTAGAGAGGTGTTGGGAGCCAACAGTAAAGTTTAAAGTTCATCTTGACCCTGGTGCTCACTTGAAGGCAAGTACAAGGAACTGGTTTACTTAAAAAACACCAGGTGCCCAGGATTGCTTTGCTATGTCTGCAGAGTTTGTTTTACTTTCTACCAGTTGACCTTGTCTTGTTTTTACTGCACTCTATTTTTACTGAAATTTTCCTTGTTTTTCTGGACTATTGTAACCTTATGTTACCTCTTGACTTCTGATAGTATATATTAAGAAAAGTTAAAAATAAATGGTGCGCAGTCTTGAGCTGCAGACCTCCCGACCCCATCCTTTGTCTTATGTCTTTATTTTTCTGCATCCTCGCCAACTAATTCAGGATTCCCTTTTGTTGCCGGCAGGCTCCAGCAAGTGGCACCTGAACAGGGAACTGAAAACCTGGGATCATGGCAGAGGACCCAGCTAAGGTAAGAGGACATCCAGAAATAGAGAGCGGGAGAGAGTATAGTCGGGAGTAAGAAATTATGGGGCAAGGTAACAGCCACATGTTATATGTGCAGGCTCTCAAGGGTATGTTTCATGCTCAAGCAGTGAAAGTTAGACAGTCAGTTAGAATGTTTCTTTTACTTTGTTGAGGAAGTATACCCCTGGTTCCTGGAGGAAGGAACCATTAGTTTAGAAACTTAGCAAAAAACAAAAAACAAAAAACAAAAAACATTCAGGGACACTATGATGCAAATGCCCTGTAAGTTAAAACATTGCTGCTTTGTAATTGTCTGGTATCTGTGTAGCCTGCAGGTTCTGTATTGGGGTTGGCAAGAGGTATTGGCGGACGCACTATAAGACAGGCAACTGGGCCAATGGGAGCCGTCCCCCAGATCCCCATCATGGTAAACTATCCACTAGTGCGGACATTTGGGCCCATCTGTAGTCCAACACTTTCTGTCTGACAGTCTACAATGCACACGCTGTAAATGTGTTTTGTCTCAATGTTTGTGTGTATGTATTCTGGAATTCTTGGAATGTTTCTTCTCTCAGATTCATCCTGATGTGAGAGCCTAGAGGAGACTGGCTAACACTCGCTCAATATCTGTTTCTCTCTAGCTCCTTCTTTTTTACTTATACTTTAAACTGACCCCCTTTTCTTTGCTTCACAGCTACCTCCTTCACCCTCTCTGGATCAAGAAGTCGGGGGTTGGTGGGGGTGAAAAACCTGGAGGATCTAACAATAACTTAAAAGGGCCAGCAGGGAGAATTCACAGCCGGATGAAAATGCCACTGACCACCTACAAGTGACACCAGCAAGACTTTAGCCTCCAGCCTTGACCCAGGGGGTCTGAATATGGGGGAGAACCTGTCAGTCTGAGGGGACGGCCACTAGGGACTTCTTTCCCTTTCTGCAACATGACTGGCAATTTTCCTCTACCTTGGAAGGCCCCTGGGTCAATGTTTGCAGGAATCTAAAAAAAAAATCCTCCGGAGGTGAGTAGAGGGGGTTGGAATCCCCTGGTAAGTGGATTTGAGTCCCACTTGTGAGTGGTGGTGAGATGTCGCCCCATTCACTGAGACCTGATTTTGTCTTTGTGGCCACTGTTTGTCTTGTTTACTTCGGTGTGTTTTCTGTTCTATGTTTTCTGAGGTAGGGATGAACTGGGGGCCCATTAGTCCCCAACTCAGCCTTTTGTTGTTGTCTTGTCTAGTTCTGTTTTAGAATTGGTACCAGTTTTAAATGTTCATACAACTGATTGATTTTTGTGCGCTTTAAGATCTGTGTGTGTTTTGTGTGTGTTTGTGAACATGTTTAAGATAAGAATTATCAGCATGCTGTAACAATTGGGTGAGTTTAAGTTTAAAATTCAAAAGGTTATGAGGTTTGGACATTACCAAAAATTTTAAAGAATTTTCACATTGTTTTAAATGACCTTTTAAGGATTCTTTAACTTAAAAAATTAAAAAATCTGGTATTTTAAAATGCATAAGGCTGTTTACACTGTAATCAAGTTATCTGGCTTAACAAAATGCATTGGCTGTTTGGAATTTAGTTCTCTTGGCTAAAATTTGGGAATAAATATTAAAAGTTTAAATGTAAAAGTTTGTTTAACACTGTCAAAGACATTACTGTCCTGTCTGTCTAAAAGTATGTATTTTCATTCAAAAAACCAAGAGATAAGAAAAGGAAAAAATGTAAAAGCCAACAAAAGACCTAGCTTTAGGAGTAAGGGGTAAACAGGCCATAGTTCAGTTCAGCTGGTCATACATGGTGGGACAGGCCATGGGAGGAGTCCACGCATGGTGAAAGGGGACAAGTTGGCACAAACGCAGTTCATCATACCCTAAAGAGTGAGATTAGGTGTGTGCCCATTCCACAGGAGGGGCCAAGTGGCCCACTTTGTTCTGTCCTTTTTCTCTACAGGTAAATACTAGAAACATGATGGTAAAAAAAAATTAGTGATGCGATGATCTGATTAGTATTGCTAAAACTGCCCCTTGGACTTAAAAAGAGGGTTAAAATGTATTTGTATAATGTGACTTGCTTTCAATGATGTTCTACAATTAGGATATGTTTTTAAATGTCATAAAGGTGTTAAGTTTACCTTCTTGGTACAGTAATGGTGATTGTAATTCTTGCATTAAGGAAAAATTGTCATGTGAGTTTAAAAGTTTTAATGTGTATCTGTTTTAAAACAAACATCCAAGAGACAATGAGTGACAATTGGCCTCAAGATTTTAAAGGATTTTTTAAAAATGTAACTAAAAACTAAAATATAAAATAATAAAAGAGATTAATAGGAGGCTTAAAAATTAGGAATGGATTTCTGGATATAAAGTTTAAAAGTAAAATTGTTGTTAACATTTGCCTCAAAGTGGAAAAATTAGGATTACCAAAATAATTGCTTTGGGATTCAAAGTGACAGAGCACGAGCCTTGAGCTGTAAAGCTGAGGGATAGCACTCATGCCCCGAGTTCAAGTCCAGCAACCAGCTAAGGGAAATGCAGATGAGGCATTTATCCCAGTGTAGAGAAGACATTCGTGAGACAAGAGCTATGGAGGAGTATCCAGAGGCAGTAAGCCACTGCTCGGATGGCAAAAATGTCAGATCCTAGAGTCATTTGTGTGTGGCCCTTCAAAAATTGGTCAGAGCCAGAATGTCATGGGAAGATAGTTTGTAAGCATGCCTAATGTCCATGACTGTCTACCTTGTAGGGACAGAAACATTAGTGATCTGTGATAGTACTAAAAAGTGAAGTTATAAAATGTGTGAGATGGTTTAAATCCCAGCCCCTGTATGTTTCAAAAGCCCTAATTGACAGTAACTTTTGAGCTAACACCAGCTACAAGAAATTTATCTGTTCAAGAAAATCGTTTGTAAACTTGAGAGTGTGTTTCTATTAACATCTGTCTATTTACATCTGCACGGGTGACTTAGGCATTGTTAGGGTCACTAGGGGTCACATTCCTAAAGATGCTTTTACAGGGCTGGGAAGGTGGCTCAGTGGTAGAGCGCTTGCCTTGCATGCTCAAGGCCCTGGGTTCGATTCCTCAGCACCACATAAGCAAAAAGAAAAAAGCCGGAAGTGGCGCTGTGGCTCAAGTGGTAGAGCACTAGCCTTGAGCTGAAGAGCTGAGGGACAGTGCCCAGGCCCAGAGTTCAGGCCCCACGACCGACAAAAAAAAAAAAAAAGATGCTTTTACAAACCAGAGTGCTAAACAAGCTACATTGCTGTAGCTGGAGAAAAAGTCTGTGCATTTGTCAAAAGTTAAAATATTGTTCTTAATGATATCTAACCCTTGTAACCTCTTTCTAAAATAGACTAAGGTTATAGGATCCTGGCTAAGTAGGATCAACACCCCTGAGTCTGCTTGAAGAAGTTACAGAAGATGAATCTTCACCCATCATCCCCTTTTTAGAATAAGGGACCAGAGTCATAAAAAAAATGTGGCAAAATAGACAGAAGAAAAACGCATGGAAAATAGTAGTACAGGCCTGAGCCCTCTACATCTGCCTAGAAAATCAGCCTTATTAAAAGAACTATCTAGTTAAAAAGCTTGTCATTTTGATAATTTGTCCTGGGCTATTGTCTAAATAGTCTTAAAAACTAGTGGGGCCACAGCCTGCCAAGCCTAGGTATTACTTGTATCCTTAACCAGTCTGTGTAGAAATATACAGCCTAGCACGAGGTGTGACAGTCCCTTGGAGACACTGAAAGACCCTGCTGTTGCTGCGGTTGCTACAGCCTTACAGTCACGGGGAGGAAATCGACATAGTTACCCTGACCTCCTCCACCATGGAAAAAGTAGACTAAACTCCTGCCTGATTCCATCTTTTGGATGGCTTCATTTTGTCCATGTTACCATATAACTACTCTAATTTTATTATGGCTACTCCTCTTGCCGGGAGACTAACAAACATGGTATTGCTCATTCCCTACACTGCTTTGCCTTTATGGGACTTCCTAAACATATTAAAACTGATAATGGTCCGAGATATGTCGGACAAGCTTTTCAAACTTTTTGTAAATCTTACCAGATTTTTCACTCTACAGATATTCCCTATATTCCTCAAGAGCAAGAAATTGTTAAACAAGCCAATGGGCTGTTAAAACACCAAATTTTTGAATTAAAAGGGGGGAATTATACCCCTTCTCTCCTGTTAATATTCTTTTCATGCTTTATTTGTACTAAATTTTTAAGTTTAGATTGTAATGGACTTTCCACAGTACAGTGACTTTGGGAAAAAAAGAGAGCAAAGAGCTTTTGGCCGAGTTAAGTGGAAGGATCCTTTAACAGGTGATTGGCATGGGCTCGATCCAGTTTTAACATGGGGTTGAGGACATGTTTGTGTTTTTTCGCAGGAAGAAAATGAATCCCTCTGGTTGCCTGAGCATTGCGTTAGGATTGTGGAGGCTCATTCTGATGACACAAACCCTGACACATTGGGCTTACGTGCCAGATCCCCCGATTGTGCGCCCTACAACTTGGGAGGGAATTGAAGTTCTCATTCACGTCAATAGATCAGTATACAGTACAGCACTTGATCACTTCATCCAGCACACCAAGATGGCAGATACCTCAGCTTCAGACATTGGAACTCCATTCTACTTTACCACCAGCTCTAAAGGCTCCATTCCAGGCTGTATTATAATGCTATCCATGACTCATAAAATTTGGATCCCAGACAAAAATCAAATGTACAATATACAGATGACATCTTTACCAACTGGTTACCCAGTTCATGCAAATTTTACTCCATCCTATATGATACCCCATTGCATTAATTCTTCACAAATAATAGTATCTACAGGAAAGCCTCATCCAATAAGGTGCAGGCATGTGAAGCCATTTGTTACCAATATTTCTGGAACTAAATTTCAATTAATGGACTGGTTTGGAGCTAATCTTACTAATAAGTACAATTTTGGACTGTGGTGGATGAATGGGCATCCTCAACATCATGTTTGGATGCTAGTGGCTGCACTCAACAACATAACCTGGCCCAATTCATCCCTTTCAAAAAATATTATGAGTTGTGTATCACCACCCCATGTCATTATGTATAGACCATTCAATATCTCTATAGGAGCTAATTATTTTAATGTCACCTGTTCTAATTGTTCTTTTACTAATTGCTTGTATAGCGGCATAACTGAATCCATACTTATTGTTAGACAACCATCTGTTGTTATGCTTCCTGTAAATATTTCTAAAACTTGGTATAAAGATTCTGGCATTCAGGTGTTAAGACAATTGAAAAAACTAATGCGCCCTCATCGATTTGTTGGGCTACTTGTAGCTGATGTTTTGGCTTTTATTTTGTTAGCTGCCTCTTCAGCGGCAGCTGCTGTGGCACTAACACAAAATGCACAAACTGTCCATTATCTTAATCAGCTTGCTCATAGTACTACACAAGCCCTACCTCTGGACGCTAAAGTGGCAAAAACTGCTAAAAAAAACTGTTTAAACAATTTCAACTCTATATCACTTCCCTGACTTATGTTAAAGGATTGCTAATGTCATTGCTTGGCGTGGGAATGCTTTTGCTGATAGTTTTTCTATGCCTTCCTTATACGTGCACTGCAAAACTCTCTTATGAGTTTAGCCATACAGCTACATAAGATCAAGCTCTATATAAATGAATTCCCAGAGAGAAACTGTAGCCAGAGTCGGGTAAGAGGGGGTGACAGTCTGACCAACCTAAGACAGGGCCTTCAGCTTTGCTCTGAAAAAGTTCCCGATGACGGGTAAGGCAGACAAGGTGATCCACCCAGCCTAAGACAGGTGGGTTCGCTTCTTCAAACAAAGATGGGGGAGATGTTGGGAGTCCACAGTAAAGCTCTATGGTCATCTTGACCCCTGTGCTCACTTAAAGGCACGCATAAGGAACTGGCTTTCATGAAAAACACTAGGTGCCCGGGATTGCTTTGCTATGTCTACAGAATTTGTTTTACTTTCTATCAGTTGATCTTGTCTTGTTTTTACTGCACTTTGTTTTTAATAAAACTTTCCTTGTTTTTCTGCAATATGGTAACCTTATGTTACCTCTTGACTTCTAATAGTATATAATAGGAAAAATTAAAAATAAACGGGACTGTAATCTTGAGGTGCAGACCTCCCGACCCCATCCTATGTCTTATGTCTTTATTTTTCTGCATCCTCGCCCCCTAATTCAGGATTCCCTTTTGTTGCCGGCAGGTTCTGGCACAATGGAATTCTAGGCTTCCATCAGAAAAAATGACATAGCCCCATTTGTTAGGAAATGGAAAGACTTGGAAAAAATTATATTAAGTGAAGTAAGCCAGGCCTAAAGAAACACAAGTCCCATGGTTTCCCTTATTTGCAATAATTAGTATATGTCTGAGACAAGCAGAAAAGATCAGATAAGTTGATTTTAGGTGAAATGAACCCCACTATAAGTATTGAATTGTTTTTTTTCTTGTGATTGTAACATATTTATAAGATGATTTCTTTGTTGTTTCATATGCCCCTCCCCCACAGCATAACCGCTGCTTTCATTGTATTTGATGTTGGTATAATTTGTGGAGGGGAAGGGCAAAAACAAAGCGTTTAAATAGGGATACAGGTGGACCCATTGCAACAATGAGATGTACAAGTCGTTATGTTGAAAAACGAACTTTACAACTTTGATCGGGGGGAGGATGGGAAAGGGTGGGAAGAGGAAACAGAGGAGGAGCCAAGAATTCTTGATAAGAAATGTACTCATTACCTTGCCCATGTAATTGTAACCCCGATGTATGGTATTTTCACATAATTTTTTTTTAAAAAGACAAAGGCTGGTTCAATCCATTGTTCTCTCTTATGGGAACATAGTATGCTAGGTGTGGAATAGAGACCTGGCGGGCAGGGGAACAGATTCAGACCCAGATTAGAAACTTGCAGTAAGGAGTGAGCGAATTATGGGACTAGCACAGTCTTGCAGTCTGGAGGAGTGGATGGAAATTATTTGGACGGTATTTCTGTGATGTAAAAATATGTGGACCAAGTTGTAATATGAGGAAATAGACTGCAAAATGATGCAGTATCCAGTATCCCTACTCTCTGTCACTCACTCATCCCCTAAGCTCTGGGTCTGATCCCTCCATAGTCCCAGCATAAGAGGGACTATGACAGTGATCCTGAGTGGTTATTCCTGAGAACAACCACTCAGGATCACTTGGTGATTGTAATTGTGGGATGGACGACATTGTTTTGAGCAGTCTCCAGTACAACTGTGGAGGCACCCAACTAGAGCTAATCCTAGTTATCAGCCCAAGTGGGCAGGTTTGATGGGCAGGGCAAACAGGAGCTGGTGCTGCCCTGCTCCCCAAGTAGATATGTAAATGGGGGAGGACTGTAAGAGCAGGTATGGGGTGACTCCACCCACTGTGTCTGGATCACAATGATCCCACAATGCATACCTGTTTCTAGCTGAACAATAAGATACAAGAATCGAGGCCACATCCACATTCTGTGCTGCCTAGTACCATTGGCATTTTCCTCTATTGGATCATATCACTACCAGCAGGTGAAGGAAGTAAAGGTGCTATGTGGTGACTGAGTGAATTTCAGAGATCCTGTAGGAAGTGGGTGATTGCAAGAATAGAAGTGATTTCAGAAAGCTTGGGAATATGGCCCCTCCATCTTCCCTATCCCATTGCTGGGATATCTAACCAAACCAGAAACGCATGCAAAATAAAATTTTCTTTAGGCAAGAAACAACAGCAAGAGTATCTGGAGAGGAATTGACCTGGTGGACCCACTAACACCAACAAAAAGAAAACTGAAAACAGGTAACCTCATAACAATAATTACTGTGGACTGTAAATCAACCAAGGGTGAGACCAAAGACCATGCAGACCTGGAATCTTCCTCTGGTTCCTTTCCTGCTAGTGTCCTTTCCTCTGACACTGGAATAACTAACAATATGTCAGAAGTCCTACGTTACACCAAGAGAGTAACCAAAAGATAAACAAAGATAATAAGAGAGAAGGCATGGCTGGAGAAAGCTAGAGAACATGAAAGAATTAATGACCAAATTAAGCCTGGAGAGAGACCATGTTGCAGAGGACTTGAAGTTGGAGAGGTCCATGAGGAAAGACAAGGTTCAACAGATGAACGAACTGAGAGATGAGAAAGAGCAATGGGCGTGATAAGTGTTTGACCTAGAGATAAACATGGTGGAACTTCAATGGCATTTGGCAGAGCTACCCTCCAGCAGCAGCCTGCAGGACCAACTCAGACCAAGCTACAGCTGCCATCCAAGACCTATTAGTTGCAGAAGTAGCAACAGAAATGTGAGAAGCAGTGTTACATTCAAAGGCAGGAAAACTAGAGCCTCAGTCTCCAAAATTTGAAGCAGCAGGAACGGCTGTGGTAACTGGAGCAGCAGGAAAAGGCCTGGGATCTGCATAAGCTCTTCAAGACATTGGGCAGATTACACATTAATGATGCCATGAGATGCACAATTTTGCATAACCTAGAGATAAAAGAGCAGCTGGGCCAGCTGCAGGATGCCTTCCACAGGCTAAGAAACAGAAGGAGGAGCTCTCTCGTGTGCTGCACTCTAAGCTCCAAGTGAAGGAAGAAGCTGGACCAGCAAAAGGAGAAGTTAGAAGAATAGAAAGAGACGGCTGAGTTAAGGAGCCAAGTGGCTCAGAATCTCAGGAGCTTCATGAACAGCTGCAGGAGATCAGAGCTACCTGTGAACAGCACAGGGCCTACAATTTGCAGCTGACCTTAAAGAATGAGGCCTTGCCGCAGCACCTGCAGAAGCAGACACAGTTGCTGAACAAAGTTGGAGGACCAAGAAGGACCATCAAATATTACACAACACTTGTGATGTGCCTTAAAACCAACAGACAGAAGCAGGAGCAGCTATGGGCCCCAGCTGAGCTTTCTGGCTTTCACTAGAGAAGGAGGAGTGAGTAAAAAGTAAAGGGGGTGATTCTACTTGCTGTGACTGTCCTAGAGGACAGACAACCCAAAGACTAGGTGGGATTTTTATCTTTATCCATTGATGAATTAAAGAAGGTGAAGCTTAGCCAGCAGCTACAGGAGCAACAGACCTACTATGGGTTCCTGGCCAATATGGTAGTCAAGAGACAGAGAAATCTGAAGCAGTAGGGTTTCTTCTCCAGAAGTTGAAACCACGGGAATGGAAGCAGGACACACAAGTGCCCAAGAAGACCCTGAAATTCTGCTTCATCCACAAGCTGCCTGGAAAAAGTGGGCTACTAGAGGCAAATGGATAAACTCCAACATGGGTGCAGCCAGCTGTCAAAACCTATCAGCACCATTGAAGAGTCCCTACATTTCTTTAAAGAACAGATGGAAGTACTGGATGAGCTATATCAGAAGAAAGATGAGTGTGTCAACCAGCTCTTCCAGGAGAAGGAGAAGAAGAACGAGCTGCTATTGCTTCTTACAGATGAAGGCACCTGAGTTTCAGGACAAGATCCTGGCAGCCATCCAGACCCCTGCGGATGAGGGCCCCTCAGACCTCTCAGGCTTCAGGAATAGGGAAGTTATGAAGAAGAAACAAGATTTTAAGAATTTAAAGCTTGAAGACTATGTGGATCCTTCCCAAGGAGAGGCTGGTGTACCTTGGCATCTCAAGGACCCCTACTACAGAGCAGATTGTGCTACAACAGCTTGCTATTCAAGCACCTACCTGAGCTTACATGTATGGGCAATAATGGCTGCAGGACTGAGACAAATGACAACTTGGAGATCATTTTTGCATGAAGACCTGGAGGCTTCCAGCTGGGGAACAGGGCTCTTGTCCTCTAACTTACTTTGTCGCCATAGTACTAGGTGGCATACTCTTAAGCCTAAGTATAATGAGTGAGAGAGGGGAGGAGCCAAACATACCAGAGGCTTCTGGGAGCTGGCCCAAATTTTATAGACATTTAAGAGTCCATTCATTACCAGGAAAGGGGCTCAGGTGTAGGTTTCCACAAAGTGTAAATTCTTTACAAAGGAAGTTGGAGAGTGATGGCACGGTTTTATATTATTATATTATGATAATAATAGAAAATGTTTGATGTCACAGTTTAATAATAGTGTATTTTAATTTCATAACATTACATTTTTTACATTTTATGCAATATTTTGATATTACTGTATTGTATACATTATATCAATCATTTCATGATGTATGTTGTATGTCACTAGCATCACTTGGCTTTTTGAAAATGTAAAGAATGCTGAGCTGGGCAATAGTGAATTTTCTTTTTTGTTTGTTAAAAAGTTACAACGGTGATAGTGAGATGAAAAAATAATAAAAACCACGGAAAACAAGAAAACATTACTGCTGAAATCCTGGAACAAAGCAAAGATGTGAGATCAACAATTGGAAGTCTAACACAATTGGAGTACAGACTCATGGATTACAGAAACGTAATCCAAAAATAAGAATATAGAATTATGAAATATCTATAGATATGGCATATCTTAATAATTTTTCAGTGAAACTTACTGAAATGATACCACTTGAATATTATTGTTGAATTAAAAAATAAAATTCAAACTAATATGTTACTTAGTTTTTGTAAAGTGGATTAGATTCTGCAAGTGTAATGATATACCTTTGGCTCAGGTAATAAATTGAAAATTCAGAAACAACTCTTCAGTATTTAAATAAAAAAGTAATTACACAAATTGATCTAAATACCAAATGTATCATCTGTCTTAGATTTTCTGTTTATTAACTTAAAATCACATTCCTTATGAAGGAGAAAAATAGCTGAACTAACATTAATATCTCTAAAATATTTTCTTAATTAAAAAAATTCCTCAAAGAAAAAGATTAGTGTAAAAATCACCTTTGAGCATACTCTACAACTGAGGTGTGAAAAATTAAACAAAAGTAATGAATTATATACAGCTCCATATTCATAGCTTTTTAATGAATTACTTTAAAATGTCCTTCATTTTTGAAATCAGTTCAGAATTCTTGCACAAATTAAAATTGGGGAACTACATTACCAATAGAAAATTAATACAGTATTTTTATGAGATTAGAAATCCGATGAAAATATAAAGATTGAAATGACTCAAGTGGTGAAGCACCAGACAAGCAGGAGGCATGACAATTTACAAATAAAAAGACTTGGATGGTCATCTAATAACTCCACAATGAAAGCTCAGCTAATTTTCAAAATCACAAGATAAAAAGTCACCTATAGTATGGTGGAAAAGTAATTAATTCATAGTACAAAAATAAAAGATACAAAAAGGTAAGAAAAAAAAATTTCCAATCCTGTTCAAATTTAACTTTCGCCTAGCCAAAATAAACAACACTTGTCACTGTCTAAGGAAATTGTAAGAGGCATTTCCATGAAAGAGGAAGTTAAAGTTGTGGTTTCCAGGATGGAAATTCCAACTCCAGATGATATGTAAATCAACTTCCCTAAATGAGAACTCAGGTACAAACCCTTTTCTTGGCCCACCGCCCTGAATCAGAGGACCTATTCCTCCTCTTTTTGTGAAAGGGAACTTTCTTTACACTTTTTTTTTACCACCTCCCCATTGCTGTCACATTATATAGAGAAATCTCTTGCGGTTGTGGTGTTTCTTTATCTTGACAATGGCAGTGTGAGTTTTTGGAATGTGGTTAAGAGTTCCCTTCTCTGGAGATTCGCTATTGGCTATTTCCAACTTCCTGTCAGACCCTTTTCTCCAATGGTAAACCACTACTAGTGAAGATTCTATACATTGGGAACTCTATCGGAGAGAACCTTTCTCAAATGAAGCAAACCATTAATACTGTACTAATTTGAATTTTATGCACAGTAATCCCATTTTGTTATGAAACATGGAGGTAACATATAATAAAACATTGCATGTAAAAAATGAAGATAAGATAAAGTAGCAACAATGCAACAAGAGAGCAAGAAAATATTTAAAAAATGCTATAAAAATAAACCCATGCAAAAATGAGTCCCCAGTGACTGCTTTTCACCATGAAAGAAGGTGTATCTCAGAATAACAGCAAAAAAACAAAACAAAAAAAAAAACATTTAATTCAGTGAGCATTGTTGTTTTCCCAGTAATCCTTGCTACTCAGTAGGCTGAGCTCTGAGGATGGCAGTTCATAGCCAGTTCATATAGGAAAGTCCAAAAGACTCATCTTCAATTAACCACCAAAGTGGAGCTGTGGTCCAAGTAGTAGGAGAAAAAAAAAAGCAAACAACAACTACAACAACAACAACAACAAACCCTCACGAATAGTGCTCATGCCCTAAGTTCAAGCCCCAGGTACATTCGAGAACAAAAAAGCAGTACTGGTTTCAGTGACACAAAGCTCTATAGCAGACTTCTGATTACTAGATCCTGTTACCTGGGAAGAAAAAAATAGAAACACCTCTATACTAGACCATTGGGGTGTTAAACTTTCTATTAGATTGGATTCTTTAAGTTTCAGTACTAATTTCTAAAACTAAAATAAAATAAAATCAATTGGAATACTTAGAGAAATAGCTGGTAATAATGGAGAAGAAAGAAAATGCAGGGTTGAACACTAAAGATGAAAGAATGGCTTCAGAAAAAATAAGTCATAATTTTTGGGGTAAAAATGAAGAGAATATTAACTCAGGCTAAGAGATTAATAATAACAATGGCAAAGCTCAATTTACCCATTAGGCATACTGAGTGGTTAACAATAGCCAACAATTGTAACAATACAACTGTTTGCTGTCCAGTTGTGATGGTTCTTTATTGGTGTCTGTCTTTCACTCTATGTACCCAATTATTGTGCATTCATCCCCGCTGTCATTATCATATGAAGGTAAAAAATAATGCTTAGCCAGCACCAGTGGTGCACCCCTGTAATCCTAGCTACTCAGGAAACAGATCTGAGATCTCAGTTCAAATCTGGCCCGGGCAGGAAAGTCGTTGACACTCATCTCCAATAAACCACTAGAAAGCTGGAAGTGGTGCTGTGGCTTAAGTGGTAGAGGGCTCACCTTGAGCTGAAGAGCTGAGGTTTCCCTGAGACCCAGAGTTCCGCAGCACTAATGACAAAATTTTTTTTTAATTGTATTTTATTTTATTTGAGAACATACTGTACAGAGGGGCTACAATTACATGGGCAGGATAATGCATATATTTCTTACCAAGCATTGCAGCCTCCTCCTTTGTTTACCCTTCACTTCCCTTCCCCGCCTCCCCCCTCCCCCCACCCAATTATACCCCCCTCCCCCACCCAATTATAACCCCCCTCCCCCCCCACACCGACATTGTAAAGCTGGTTTTGACATGACATTTTGTACTTCTCATTGTTGCAACAGGTCCACCTGAATCCTTAAACGACTTGTTTGTCCCCATCTCCTCCACATGTTATACTGACATCAAATATAGTGAAAGCGGGGGTTACACTGTGGGGGAGGGACATACAAAGCAACAAAGAAATAATCTTATAAATGCGTTAGAAACACATGCATGAAAGAAACGAAAACATTAAAATACATATTTAAGGGTTCATTTTCCTAACATCACATTATCTGACCTTTTCCGCTTGACTCATACCTATAATAGATATTGCAAATAAGGGAAACCATGGGACCTAGGCTTCTTTGGGCCTGGCTTACTTCACTTAATATAATTTTTTCCAAACCTTTCCATTTCCTAACAAATGGGGAAATGTCATTCTTTCTGATGGAGGCATAGAATTCCATTGTGTATATATACCACATTTTCTTGATCCATTCATCTACTGAGGGGCATCTGGGTTGGTTCCATATCTTAGCTATGGTAAATAATGCTGCAATAAACATAGTTATGCTGGTAGCTTTAGTGTGGTCTTGTTTGTAAACATTTGGGTAAATGCCCAAAAGTGGGATTGCTGGATCATAGGGGAGATCTATGTGAAGTCTTTTGAGGAACCTCCATACTGCTTTCCAAAGTGGTTGAACAAGTTTACATTCCCACCAACAATGAAGTAAGGTTCCTTTCTGTCCCCATCCCCTCCAGCATCTGTTGTTGTTAGAGTTCTTGATTTTTGCTGTTCTAACTGGAGTGAGGTGATATCTCAATGTTGTTTTGATTTGCATTTCTTTTATGGCTAGGGATGTTGAACATTTCTTCATGTGTCTATTGGCCATCCTTCTTTCTTCTTCAGAGAAGCTTCTCTTTAAGTCTTTCGCCCACTTATTTATTGGGCAGTTGTTTCTTTGAGGATTTGTTGTTGGGGGGTTTAATTTTTTGAGTTCCAAGTATATTTTAGATATGAGACCCTTGTCCATTGTATGGCTAGTAAAGATCTTCTCCCAATCGGTGGGCTTTCTATTGATCTTGCCAGCTATGTCATTTGCCCTGCAGAAGCTCTGCAATCTTATGCAATCCCATTTGTCCAACCTTTCTTTGATTTGTTGTGCTTCCGGGTCTCTATTCAGAAAATTTCGACCTGAGCCAAGGAGACCTAGGGTTTCTCCTATTCCATCCTGTAATGTTTTCAGAGTGTCTGCTTTGAGTTCAAGGTCTTTGATCCATTTGGAGTTGATTCTGGTGCAGGGTGATATATAAGGATCTAGCTTTAGTTTTCTACATGTAGTTAACCAATTTTGCCAGCACCATTTACTGAAGAGGCTGTCTTTCTTCCATTCTATTGTTTTAGCTTCCTTATCGAAGATTAAATGGCTATAGGTCTGTAGGTTCATTTCTGGGTTTTTAATTCTATTCCATTGGTCCTGAGGTCTGTTCTTATGCCAATACCAAGCTGTTTTGATTACTATGGCTTTATAGTAGAGTTTGAAATTTGGTATTGATATTCCTCCAGCAGTGTTCTTTCCATTGAGGAGCGTTTTTGCTATTCGGGGTCTTTTATTGTTCCATATGAATTTTTGGATTGCCTCCTCTATTTCCTTGAAAAATGAGGGTGGAATTTTGATAGGTATTGCGTTGAATTTGTAGATAGCCTTGGGAAGTATTGCCATTTTCACGATGTTAATCTTGCCAATCCAGGAGCATGGGAGGTTTTGCCATTTTTTAAGTTCTGTGTTGATTTCCTTTTTCAAGATTTTAAAGTTTTCATCATAGAGGTCCTTCACTTCTTTGGTTAAGTTAATTCCTAGGTATTTTATTTTTTGTGGGGCTATTACAAATGGAGTTGCTTTCCTAATTTCAGCCACACTTTTCTCATTGTTGGCATATAGAAAAGCCATTGATTAATGACAAAATTTTTTTAAAAAGAAAAATTTAAAAAAAGATTGAGAGTCAATGCCTGAGAGTCAAAGATGCAAACATAGTGTTAGGCTACTATTTCTCTGCTGACAATTCAGATAGGGGATTATGCTTTCAAAGCTAGTGGATCAACAGCAAGAAAGATACAAAATTGATTATAGTAACAAAACCATAAATGGGAACGGTTATGCCAGGGAAACTACAGAACCTATAACCCTAAAGAGAATATTCTGATAGGATAAAATTTATAGCGAATTGAATATTGATAATGTGCTCTTTTAATCCAATGTATATAGATATATGTATATATATGTATATTTATGTTTGTGATAATTTTTAGATCATTCTCAATAACGGCATTGAGTTATTAAATTATATATTAGAATACCACATCATTTTATAATAAAAAGGCAAAAATGATATTTGAAAGAAAGATAAGAGAAATAGAGTGGAAGAAGCGCTCAGGGACAGATCCTCTACCCTGAGTTCAAGTCCAGCACTGACAGACAAACAACAAGAAAAACAACATCACAAGGATGAGTCAGTATAGACATTAGACAAGAGGAAGTGATCTCTGAGCCTAGGATCTTTGTTCCCTCATAGTCAGGTGATCAACGATAGTCACGTGATTACTGGTATGATTCAGGCAGGTGATGGGAAAGCTGGGAGGGGCTGGTCTGTGGGCAGATTTAATCCTGATCACAACTCAAGCAAGAGATAATTCTTGGCATCTCAGCTTTGTGCAAAGTGTGAATTGGAAGAACTCAGTCAAGGAGATCCTAAGAATAAACACAAGTTTCTATTCCAAAAACAAAAGCAAACACAGAGAGGACAAGGCCTAACTGGTAAAGTACCAGCCCAACATCAGGCCTGAGAAATTACAAATAAAAAAAGTATAGGATGATCACCTGTTAAGAAATACGAACTCAGCTACTTTTGAAGACCCACAAGATACAGTGGATAATGTCAGTAATATGGCCTACAGTCCTGTGGAAAAGTAATAAATGCATAGTTCCATTATAAAACATACAGAGAAGTAAAAAACAAAACAAAACAAAATAAAACAAACACAATAAACTTTTCCAATCCTGGACAAACCTACATTGCACCTAACTCAAATAACCTAACCAAATTGTAAGAAGTAGGTCCTTGAAAGAGGAAGTGAAAGGTGTGCTTGCCAGGATGTAAATTCCAGCTCCTATTGATATGTAAATCAGCTTCCCTAAGCAACCAATCAGAGACTTCCTTTCCTGGACCCACCCTCTTTCAGTATAAATAGAGTGGAAGTCTGAGACTCAGGCATTGCTGAAGATCCTACATCAGCAGGACCGAGGCCATTTGGAGCTTAGATACTCCAGGTGAGGATTAGAGTGGGAGAATCTACTCCTCTTTTAATTCTTCTCTCCTTGGTATGGTGGTGGTGGTGGTGGTATTGTTTTGTCAGTTGCTGGGATTGCACCCAGTGGTAGGGCAGTGTTGCTGGGTCACTTTGTGCTCAAGACTGGGCATTGTCCCTGGGCCACTTTGTGGTCAAAGCTAGTGCTTTACTACTGGAGCCACAGCCCACTTGTTATTTTGGAGTGGTTAATTGGAGATAAGAATCTGTGTCAGGGGGACTTTTGTGGCCGAGGCAGTTTCAAAGCTTGATCCTTAGCTCTCAATCTCTTGAGTAGCTAGGCTTCTACGCGTGAGCCACCAGTACCTCATTAGATTCTAGGAATGATGGACCCTGACACTGCCCAGGCCTTCCAGAAAGAACTGAGATGTGCCATCTGTATAAATACTTTCATAGAGCCAGTCACCCTAGAGTGCGGGCACAGTTTTTGTCGACCTTGTCTCTGCCTCTGCTGGGAAGAGACCCAGACTCCAGCCACGTGCCCTGTGTGCAGGGGACCCTGCCAGCAGAGAGACCTCAAAACCAACGTGGTTCTGAGGAGCCTGGTGGCCATTGCCAGAAGAGCCAGCCTCAGGCATTTTCTGAGCTCTGAAGAATACATGTGTGGGACACACAGGGAGACAAAGCAGATGTTCTGTGAGGTAGACAAGGCCCTGCTCTGTAGGAGCTGCTCCCAGTCTCAGGAGCACAGGGCTCACAAACACCATCCCATAGAAAGGGCTGCTGAGGAGCAGAGGGAGATGATTTCAAAGCAGATGCATGCTGTATGGGAAAAGACTCAAGAAAACCAGCACAATTTACAGGAGAAGAGGAGACTCATCAACCGATGGATTTGGTATGTGAAGCTATTCCGAGGCATGACTGAGGATGTTTTTAGCATGCTGTTTTTAGAGCTGGGCGTCCAGGAGGAGGAAAGACACCATTCCCAGCTACTGATCAATGAAGGAAGAGCCATGTTACTGCAACTCAGAGAAAGGGAAACCCAAATGCTTCAGAAGAAGCATCAGCTCAGGAATATGTATCAGAAGCTGATCGAAACATACCAGAAGCCAGATGTGGACCTGCTTCAGGATGTAGAGTTGACCCTAGAAAGCTGTGAGTCAGTCTTGTTCTTCCTGCCTCTTCCTCTGAGGCCAGAGCTCAGTGCCCCTCCCATTCCTGGACTGATAGAGAGGCTCAGCCAGTACCGGGTGGAGATTGCTTTCAATGAAGCTACGAGGAATCAAGATCTTGGGTGCTGTGTTGGACACGACAATCCCTATGCAGTTTTAAATTCTGAAGAGTCCTTCCACTTTACTGCTTTTGGACGCCAAGTCTTCAGCTCTGGGAAACATTACTGGGAGGTTAGTGTGGATGACTCTTCCACCTGGGCCCTGGGAGTTACTAGGCATTCCTCCATAGACAGCAACCTCACTGAATCTGAGGATCTTTTCCTCCTTTTGTTTGTGAAAGAGAACACACTTTCCACCATTTTTACCACCTCCCCACTGCTGCCTCACTATGTAGAGAAACCTCTGGGCCGGGTTGGTGTGTTTCTTGTTCTTGACGATGGCAGTGTGAGTTTTTGGAATGTGGCTAAGAGTTCCCTTATCTGGAGATACCCCACTGGTGCTATCCAATTTCCTGTAAGGCCCCATTTTTTCAGTGGTAGCCTGGTGTTCTAAGTGAAGAGAATCTCTATATGTTGGGAATCTCTATATGTTGACAATTTGGATCCGCTTTATGTTTGCATCTTGTCTTATTGCTGTAGCTAGGCATTCTAATACTAGATTGAAGAGAATTGGAGAGAGTGGGCATTCTTGTCTTGTTCCTGAGTTAAGAGGAAATGGCTTTAGTTTTTCAGCACTGAGTATAATGCTGGGTGTAGGTTTGTCATATACAGCCTTTATTGTATTGAGGAATATTCCATGGATTCCTAATTTTTCCAAAACCTTCATCATCAAGGGGTGTTGGAGCTTGTCGAATGCTTTTTCTGCATCTATTGAGATAACCATGTGGTTCTTATTCTTGCTCCTGTTGATGTGATGAATAATATTAATTGATTTGCGTATATTGAATCAGCTTTGCATCCCTGAAATGAATCCTGTTTGATAGTGGTATATGATTTTTTGGATGAGTTGTTGAAGTCGAATGGCCAAAATTTTGTTGAGAAGTTTGCATCAATGTTCATCAAAGAAATGGGTCTATAGTTCTCTTTTTTGATGAGTCCCTGCCTGGTTTTGGGATGAGGGTTATGATGGCTTCATAGAATGTGTTCGGTAGTGAGCTTTCTCTTTCCATTTCATTGAACAGTTGGAGGAGTATTGGTGTGAGCTCTGCTTTGAAGGCCTTGTAAAATTCCGCTGTCAAACCATCTGGTCCTGGACTTTTCTTAGCTGGGAGGTCTCTTATTGCTGTTTCTATTTCAATGCTTGATATGGGCATGTTAAGATAGTTTAACTCATCTTGGTTTAGTTTTGGCATGTCAATATTTGCTAGGAAAAGGTCCATTTCTGTCAAATTCTCAAACTTATTAGCATAAAGTTTGGAGAAGTATTCCCTTATTATGTTCTGAATCTTGGTTGTTTCCGTGGTGATGTTTCCATTCTCATCTCTGAGTTTATTAATTTGCGTGTGTTCTCTTCTTTTTCTGATGAGATTTGCTAAGGGTCTGTCAATTTTGTTAAGTTTTTCGAAGAACCAACTCTTTGTTTTGTTGATTCTTTCTATAGTTTTTTTGGATTCTAGTTCATTTAATTCTGATATAATTTTGATTATTTCTTTCCATCTAATAGATTGGGGTTTATCTTGCTGCTCTTTTTCAAGGAGGTTTAGATGTGACATTAAATTGCTAGTTTCAGATTTCTCCTATTTGTTGATGTAGGAGCTCAGAGCTATAAACTTTCCTCTGAGTACTACCATTGCTGTGTCCCAGAGGAGCTGGTAATTTGTGTGTTCATTTTTGTTGAAAAGCATGAACATTTGAATTTCCTTTCTAATCTCTTCCATGACCCACTGTTGATTCAGTAGTGTGTTGTTCAGCCTCCATGTGATACCGGATTTTCTTTAGTGGCTTTTGGTGTTGAGTTCTAATTTTATTCCCTTGTGGTCAGAGAGAATGCAAGGTATAACTTCACTGTTTCTGAATTTAGACAAGTTTGCTTTGTGGCCTAAAATGTGGTCTATTTTAGAAAATGTTCCATGTGCTGCTGAGAAAAACGTGTATTCTGATGCTGCTGGGTGAAATGTTCGGTAGATGTCTGTTAAGTCTAGTTGATCTATGCAGCTGTTTAGATCTGCATTTTCTCTGTTTAGTTTTTGCCGAGTTGATCTATCTAGTGGGGAGAGTGGTGTGTTAAAATCCCCAACAATTAATGTCTTTGAATCTATATGGGATTTGAGGGAAAGTAGTGTTTCTTTGATAAATTTGGGTGCTCCATTGTTTGGCGAATAGATATTTAGAATTCTAATATCCTCCTGAAGGAGAGATCCTTTAATTAGTATGTAGCGACCTTCTTTATCCCTTGTCAAGAATTTTAATTTGAAGTCTATTTTATCTGATATTAGGATTGCAACTCCCGCCTGTTTATGGGGGCCGTTTGCTTGGTAGATTTTGTTCCAGCCTTTAACATTGAAAATGTGTTTGTTTTTACGGGCAAGTTGTGACTCCTGCAGGCAGCAGATAGACGGGTCTTGTTTTTTAATCCAACTAGACAGTCTATTTCGCTTAACTGGAGAGTTCAGTTCGTTAACGTTAAGAGATAGGACTGAGAGGTATTTGGGTGTTCCTGCCATGTTATCCACCTTCTTGGGGGCTGTGAAAACTGGGTTCTTCCTATGGTTCTTGGATTCTCAGTTTGGGTGCAGTTTCTTGGCCTTTGTTGCGGTCTTGTTGGTTTTCTATCTGTAGGACATCTTTAAGAATCTTTTGTAGGGCTGGTTTGGTGGAGATGTATTGTTTCAATTTTTATTTGCTATGGAAGGTTTTTATTTGGCCTTCAGTTATGAAAGAGAGTTTAGCTGGGTACAGTATTCTTGGTTGATAGTTGTTTGTTTTTAGGGCATGGCATACATCATTCCAGGCTCTTCTTGCTTTGATTGACTCTGCTGAGAAATCTGAGGTGATTCTAATTGATTTCCCTTTATAGGTGATTACCCTTTTCTCCTTGACAGCTTTAAGGATCTTTTCCTTGGTCTGAGTTGATCCTGTGCGGATTATAATGTGATGGTGGGATGTCCTATTATGGTCTGGTCTATTTGGGGTTCTAAAAGCTTCTTGTATCTGAATAGGCCTATCTTTTTGTATGTTTGGGAAGTTCTCTGCTAGGATCCTGTTAAACAAATTTCCTAGACCATTAACTTCTGTTTCTAGTTGCTCCTCTACACCCATGATCCTTAGATTAGGACTTCTGATGGTGTCTTCCAGGTGTTGAATAGATCTATCATATTTCTTGGACTTGTCTTGGATGGTTGTATGTTCTTTCTCTATAATATCTAGGCTGTCTTCAATCCCTGAGATTCGATCTTCTGCATGGTCTAACCTGCTGTCAAGACTCTCTACTTTGTTTTTTATCTCTTTTCCTTCTAATTGGTCAGCTTTGATGGCTTCAAGTTCTTTGTTGAAGCTCTGTTTTAGGTCTTGTATGAATTTCTTTACTTCCTTAATTTGGTGTTCAGTGTTTGTTCTCAAATCACTTAGTTGATTGGTTATGGTTTCTTTGAACTCCCATTCCTTCTGTTGGTTTCCATTCAGCATTCCCTTTGTGGTCTCCCTGACTTCCTTCAGCTCTTTGTTAATGGATTCCAGGAATGCCTATAGTGATCTTGTGTATTCTCTACCTGGTCTCTCAATTCCTGAATTACTCTTTGATTAGCTTCCTCCCGTCTGTGGGATTCCTGAAGTTCTCTCTCTCTTCCCGTTCGTGGGATTCTTGCAGTTCTTTTTGAGTGTTCTCAACCTGCTCACGCCATTCCTCCCTTTCTCTTTGAGTATTCTCAAGTTGTTCACACAAAACCTGTATCAGTTTTTGAGTAGCTTCCTCATGCTTATGATATTCCTGTATAAACTTTTGGGATGCCTCCTCTCTCTCCCTATCACGCTCATACAGAGTCTTTTGTAAGTTGTCAAACTTCTCATTTATCATGTTTTCCACCAGTGTTTGTAGGGCTTTTTGGGAACTCTCCTCTGGGTTGTTCATTATCTGATCTGACCCCTGAATATCAAGATTGGGAATTGATTTGCCATTTTTCTTGTGTTTTTCCGGCTTACTCTGCCCATTTGAGATGAAAATAGCACCAGTTTTGTGCTAGAACACTATCGTAAGGCAACCATCAACCAACGTTTGCATTTATACAGTCAATAGTCTACAGATACATTCTAGTTCAACAGATACATCTATTCAACATCAAACAACTCTATGTTAATGGGTTTCGAACCACAGAGAAGAATTTGGAAAACCAGAAATTTTTAGGGTTAGGGAGAGATGTGGGTAAAAAATAGGAATAGATTGGTGTGGGGAGGCACAGGGAGAGTTAACTATGTCCTAATCTCAATGCAGGAAATAGGTTGTGTAGGATGCAAGTAGAGAGAGAGAGAAAAGGAAGAAAGGGAAAGGTAAATGAAAAGAGACCAGAAAAAAATAGAAACGTAAAAATTAATATTATTATGGAGCTTTAAAGACCATTTATTTAGAGAGGAATGTGAGTATATTAATAGAAGGGTAGGGACATAGAGGAGAAGTGAAAAACTTAAGAAAATGCTTAAAATATTATATAGGTATAAAGAGGTAGAACTGCTATTAAGGAATTTAAGTCTCAGAGGTTTTGAATTGAGTAATAAATTTGTGGATTAATTGTGTACACAATGGGGGATAGGGTCTACTAGTTAACTACGGGTTTATCTGAGGTTGTGCAGGACAAGTGTTAAGTCACATACAGAAGATCAAAAGACAGGAAAAGGTGAAACGGATTAGAAAGGGAGAGAAAAAGGTCAGAAGTTCAGTAGAGCTAGACAAAAAACCAAAAAGATAGTTAAGAAAGAAAGAAAAAGAGAAAGAAGACAAGAAAAGAAAGGAAAACACATATTCATGTATTCCTAAAATAAAAATTATAAGAGGGGAAAAAAAGTTACTGGAAAACAATTATTATTTCAAAAAAGGCAAAAATTAAAGATTAATAAAATTTTTAGAAAAGGAAAAAAATTATATATATATATATATAAGGTAAAAAAAAGAAAAAAGAGAAAAAAAAAGAAAAGAAGAGGAAGAGAAAAAAAAAGTTCTTTGATTTTTTTTTTTTGATTTTTTGGGAGGGGTGAGAAGAATCCTGTATCTCCCTTTTGTCTGTAAACAGCCTCTTGTTGGAGTCTCTGGTCAGCTTGAGGTCCTGTGGCTTGATTGGTTTCTTAAGTCAGTTTGTTGGAACAGGCAGAAAAATCCTCTGCTTTACCCAAGATTTTGAGATCCCCCTCCCAGATTAGTTTACTGGGAGGGTGATCTGCTTTGAGAATCACAAAAGAGGGGGATGCAGTGGTAAGGCTAGGTTCTGGGTAGAGTTGAGGCCTTTCAACAATCAGTAGCTTTTTCCTGGGGCTATTTTGTGAAGAAGAAAAAAAAAAACTCCCAGAGCCCAGCCTGGAGCCATTCTCAGGGTTTCTGTTCTTCAATTGATTGTGGAGGCTGCTAGAGGGAGGGGCAGCCTCTGGCTTTGGTTACCCAGTGAGGAAAGCCACTCCAATGGCTGGTGCCTGAGCTGGGTGACTTTTCCCTGGATCTAGCCAAGTCTGGCAGGTCACTTCGCCGATGTTAAGTTCTTGTGACCTGCTAAATGTCTCGTTTTATTCCAAGGCCTGGGTTGGAGCTGGCAGCTCCTCCGAGCTTTGTCGGTATCCAAGATGGAGATCACTGGTGCTGGGGGGGGAGGGGTGGCCGTCCCTCCTCTGCTCCCTGAGAAGGAGTGAGGATGTCGGGCTTCTACTCACGTCGAGTCTTGGATCCTGGGTCGTCTCTGGTCTGCGAACTCCAGGATCAAGATGTCCGCTCCTTGTCGGATCTGGCTGGTGTTGAGTAGAATCTGCTCTCCCGCTGAGTCTGGCTCCTTCATCCTGGACTCTCTGTGTGAGCGCTCAGTTATGGCCCCGGGGCTGCATTCTCCACCTTGACCTGCCGCCGCCGCTGCGGCGGCTGCTGACAGGCACTCAGTAGTGTCTTTTTGCCTTGGCTTCCCCTCTCTTGTCTAACTCTCTGTCCTGTGATGGCACACTTGGTGTGATTCTCTGGCTTAGGATTGTTCACTGGAACTCTAAAACTGCTTTCTATATGAGAGCTTGTTCAGATTCCAGCTTCTCCTCCACCATCTTCCCTAAGCTCCAAATCCTCTGCACACTGGTTCTGATCTGTGATCCTCTCAAATTCTACCTCTTCAATTAGTGATGTGAGTTCCAGTAGCCTGCACTCAGTTTAGATCGTCTAAATGAATAATTGAAGGCAATTTCACTTTAATCTCTTTTTTTTCCAGTCCAGGGGCTGTTATAGTTTTATTTCTAGACAAATTTTGTGTATATATGCACATTAGCATTAAAATATTACTTTTTCCCCCTTTTTTCCTTTTTAATTTTCTTGGTCAAGGGGCTTGAATTCTGGGTCTGGGCGCTGTCCCTGGCTCTTCAGATCAAGGCTAGCATGTTACCACTTGAGCCACAGTGCTACTTCTGGTTTTCTGGTGGTTAATTTGAAGTAAGAGTGTCATGGATTTCCTGCCAGGGCTAGCTTTGAATTACTATCCTCAGATCTCAGCTCCTGAGTAGCTAGGATTCCAGGCATGAGCCACTGGCACCCAGCTAAAAATGTTACTTATTTTAAGTTCTGTGTTTTAGTTGAGGGAGTAACATAAGTGTGTAGAAATTTAACTTTCATGTTACCTCTCTAAGTAATTTCAGAGTTTCATTTTCATATTTATTGCAGTTATTAATAACGGAAACTCCCAAAGTAACAGAATAATCCTTCATTTTCTCCTTCCCATAGGTATTATTGGAAGAGAATGAGGGAGATCTTAGACAATATGTACTTGAAATTATAAAAAAGTTATATTGATGATACATAAAGAGCCAGATAACACAACGTGCTTTACATTTTCTAAAGAAAGGAATGTCATGAAAGTATATTTATTGGCAGGCTTTTCACCTGTAAAACAAAGAAAAAACAATTTCATAAAAAAGCTGAAGGGGATCAGCAGCCATGAAAGTGTGATATAGCATTGTAGACTTTATGAAATGAACTGGTTCAGGTAAAGTAATACTTTGGAAAAGTTATCTGTTCACTAAATTTATTCATTATATTTTTTTAATTTTTATTTACCTGTCACTTAATATATAAATGCATACATGTGTGTGCAATATATATATATATGTATATATATATATATATCACTAAATTTATTCATTATATTTTTTTAATTTTTATTTACCTGTCACTTAATATATAAATGCATACATGTGTGTGCAATATATATATATATGTATATATATATATATATATATATATATATATATATATATATATATATCAGCAGTATCTGTCCAGTGAACTGTATGGTTATGTATGTTTAGGTAATTTCATCATGTCAAGTCCATCAAAAAGATGGACTTCCATAAACCTTAACCCTGCAACACCACTGCACATGCAAACTTAAGTGTTCACCATTGTAAGCTAGACCTGTGTTCTACCAAAGCTTTATATATGGTGTTAGTTTTTCATTTAGTCTTCACACAAAATGTGTGTGCTCCTAGAAATAAATGATGGCATTTATAACTACAATGATTTAGTGTAAATCTTTACAATGAACACAAGCTCAGTATGAGTTGTTCTTTCTTTCCTTGTCTTATTTTATCTTTAGGAAGTTGATTTGAGTTTTGATGTTGTTTGCTAGATAAGTATTCCACCACTGGAGTCCCTCCACCACTCCTTTCTAGTTTAAGTTACTTTACGCATAGAGTAGCAATTTTTGCACCCAGCCCAAAAAGCAGGGATCAGGATTGCATTCCAATAACCCTACCTAGTAGGTTGATATGGCTGATACTTTCCTTCCTAGACCTATTCAGAACTGTGATCCCCTCAAATTCTATCACTTTAGTTAATTGTGTGAGCTCCTGTTCTCCCTACTTCTAGAAGATAGGCCAGACATAAATGATTACAGGTAATTTGAGTAAATCATTGGCTAAATATAAGTGATTTGATATTAAAGTGTAGGGTAAGTTTGAAAGTATAATCGCAGTAGTCAGATATTTTGCTAAGTAATTTTGTTTCACATTAACAACACATCTTGACCAGAATTAAGGACTTTTGCTGTCTGTCTAGTTGTATGTCATTTGGTAAAATAAACTTCATGTCTTCCATGTGGCATAAAGAACTTTGAATGGTCTGATGTGCTGATTCACATCTATAATCATGGTTAGAAATCAGAAATAAATAGATCACAATTTGAACATAGCCTAACCAAAAATTTAAGAAGTCTCAATCTCAATAAACTAGTGAGTCATGTTGAATCATGCTGCCATTAATCTCAGCACCACAAGAAGCTAAGTCTCTGCCTTGTAACTGTTTCACTTGAGTAACTGGGACTCTTGGAGGCAGTCACCTCTACGGATGCAGAATCTGGGCTGAGATTTAGCAAGAGGAGCGAGGAGTCTGCCCCACCTTCCCAGGGTGAACCTCACAGAATGAAGTGAGCATGCTTGCTTTCCTCCTCCAATCGGCTTGAGAAGCCATGCTGCTGAGTGTTCATTATTTGATTCCAGTGACCTGTGGTAGAAGTAGAAGGAAACATTAAATACATTTCACATATGCCAATTGAGCTGCTCTCCCAGCCTGTGAGTTCAACTCAGCAAGTGTTCATTATTTGAGAGTTGAGAATGTTGAGGTAGGGGAGAGAGGGAGGGTGAGTGAAAGAGAGGAGAAATAGAGAGAGAAAGAGCTGGGCGCTGGTGGATCACACCTGTAATCCTAGCTACTCAGCACGCTGAGATCTGAAGATTGCAGTTCAAAGCCAGCCTGGGCAGGAAAGTCCGTGAAACCCTTATCTCCAATAAACCACTCAAAAACCAGAAGTGGCGCTGTGGCTCAAGCGGTAGAGTGCTCAACTTGAGCTCAAGAGCTGAGGGACATTGCCCAAGCCCAGAGTTCAAACCCTACGACCAACCAATAAAACAAAAAAGAGAGAGGGGAGGGAGAAAAAGAGGAAGGAAGGAAGGAAGGAAGGAAGGAAGGAAGGAAGAAAGAAAGAAAGAGAAAGAAAGAAAGAAAGAGAAAGAAAGAAAGAAAGAAAGAAAGAAAGAAAGAAAGAAAGAGAAAGAAAGAAAAAGAAAGAAAGAAAGAAAGAAAGAAAGAAAGAAAGAAAGAAAGAAAGAAAGAAAGAAAGAAAGAAAGAAAGAAAGAACATGACCGAGAATGAATTGTTTGGAGTCATATGTCAGAAATACTACCTGTATTTGTTGTTAGGTCTGCCCCAGGTCATGCAGACCCTATGCAGCCAATTCTTGGCTAAGTTTCAACCCTTTATATGTTGCCTAGTATCTGGCACACCTGGAGGCAGCCACTTCCCCATCCTGTTAAGTCACAACCTGGTCAGCCTCTGGTCCCACTTTCCATCTGACCAGAGGTGAGTCCCAGAACTTGAAGTCACATCCAGATCCAGTGTGGCCAGAGTTTCCCCCAAACAGCCACACCTCATCTGGTCCTTCACATAGATTCATCCTTGCCAGAGGTTGGATCGCCCCATTTTTTTTTACATGCATTTCTACCATGTATGGCATGGGCAGCAGTTCAGTAAATAAACTTCTTTACCTGACTGAAAACCCTGTGGTGTTCTCTTAATTGGCTACCTAATGAAACTCACCTAATTAATATACTTTACACTTCAGAGTTTCTAGTTATGAATCCATGGATATTTTTGTGACACATATGAGATCAGTATCTACAAAACATATTTACTAACATCATTTAACAGTATAATTGTGCCTAGAATCTTTAATAGCAGCTTAATTAACAATAATGTCTATTTTGTTTGCTTTGCTTTGCTTTGTTTTTGCTTAAAGTAATAGAAGATTTGGTGAGACAATCTCTGTGAAGACTCAGGGTCTGTGTTGGAGGGGCAGAATGATGCTGGCTCCGGCCTCAGGATTATCTGAGGACTGTGTTTGTGTATGTGGAAAGCTCTTGGCATACCAGCCTAGAGAGGGAACATGTTCTCTCTCCCTATCTCAAAGCTATCATGTCTCAAAGCTGAGGAAGTAGCTCTTCTGCTTACTTACGCATAGACAAACAGCTAGTCAAGCATTTTCCAGAGTACGGGGAAATGGTTTGAGCTTGCTCTAAAATAGTTTAGATAAAAATATACAAAGATTTATCTCATAGTTTAAGCAAAATTGTATCTGTTGAAATTCTTTGTGTGAATGTCTCCTGAATAAATATTGGCAAAGATAATACTTGCTTGTCTTTAAATACCCACTAACAATAAAGCACAGCATGCAGTGGCAATTGCTGTTTGCACTCTGCAACCCCTGTGTCCTGGTGATTTTGCGACCCTTACCCAGGGACCCCAATGCCTGAGACGTTGACAACTGGCACACAAACAGGGACCCTGCAGTGTTGAACACAGGAAGGGATATTCAGGTAAGTACTTTTAATTACAGGGTGATGGAACAAGTTAAGTCTACTCCGTACTTACATATGCTAAAATATTTACTTGCTGCTTATGGTGTAACTATTTCTTCTTTTGACATAGAAATGTGTATTAATGTAGTTAGGGAATGGAATCCTTGGTTCCCCGTTGATGGGGAATTAGATGTTGATAATTGGAAATGAGTAAAGTATTGTAGAAAGAGATGTTCGAGAAGGGGAAAGGATTTCTGTTAGATTTTGGTCCATTTAGGCTATTTTACATACCCTTTTTAAAGCTTTAAATGAGAAAAGATTAATAGCGGACTTAAAAAAAGAGGCAGTGCCTTCTATTGTAGGTTTACTATTGGACTCGGAGGTTAAGGATGCAATAGATAAGGCTGCATCACAATTAGGAGAAAAAACAAGAGTTAAAGAAAGCTGAAAATGAACAAACTGAAAGCGTAAATAGAATGTCTGAGCAAATGGAATTGATTTTATCAAGATTACTACATATGGAGTTAGAAATTAGCAGAGTGAAAGGATAATCTGAGAAGGTGAAAGTAAAACAGCCTTCCTCTCCTCAGCTGGCGGAAGCAATTTTTACCGCATCACTCCTTCTCAAAAGAGAAGGCTCAGTGAGTTTGATGAAGAAATGCCTATTTTTTCTTATCCTGTAATTTGACCACCTCCTATGAATGGTATAGCTCAACCAACCAGATATGAGGGGGTTGCTGTCGATGATATTGGTAAACTTAACAATCAGTGACTTATGGTCCTCAGTCTCATTATGTTAAGGAATTACTTAATGGGCTTGCCCGATAATTTTGCTCCCAAGGATTGGAAGATGCTTTGTAGAGCCTTGCTTAAGGAACCAGAATACCTACAATGGCAAAGGTAGTTTACTGACTTATATACAGAAAGGACTAGACAAAATGCACAGAGCAATAATCCACGCCTGCAGATCATAACCTGTCCTATGTTGAGTGGAACAGAACCATATGCAGATGCTCATATGCAAGTGAACTCTCCTGAAGAGATCCATGAGCAGTTATGAGACATAGGTATTGAGGCATGGGGGGAGGATTCGGCTGGTAGGAGAGCATTATGGCTCCTGGACTAAAGTAATTCAAAAACCTAATAAACACTATGTTGAATTTTTATCACGATTGACACTGACCTTGGAACATATTGTTGTGGGAGAGGCTGCACTGCAACAACTACTAGGCATGTTGGCTTATGAGAATGCTAATGAGGACTGTCAAAGAGCCCTATTGCCTATTAAAGAATCTGGGGCTGTAAATACATATTTAAGGGCGTGTAAAGACATTACATCCGAATCCCGGCGTTTGCAGTTGTTTGCTGAAACTATGCCCACTACCTGGAATGCTTTACAAACCATCTAATCTAAAATGTTTTGGATGTGGTCAAATGGGACATATAAAGAAGAACTGTAAAAAGGCTACTGATGTTAACAAGAGAGGACCAGGAATTTGCCCTAAATATAAAAAGGAAAGTACTGGGCAAGAGTGTATAGATAAAAAATAAACAATAAAGAATTCCTATAAAAATGCTTACCCTATGCAGGGAAACTCTCCATCTGGCCAGCCCTGGGACCCAGGATTAATAACTGAGGGTAGCCAACCATTTTTCTTCCTCGTCCCCGCCACAGCCCACAGCACCGCAATGGACATGCCAATTCATTCATCTACTGAGAGGCATATTGGTTTAAAACATGCTTGCATGTAAGTATCAATTATGGTCATTCAAAAATGACAGATGTCACCTCCCCAGACATACTAAAATCATGATTTCTAAGTAGGATAGAATTTTATGGTGGTACAAGTGTTGTGATATATGGATGAGTCTAATGTGTATCTTTCACTGAATTAGGCAGGAAGATATCCAATATCATATGGGATAAAAAAATGGTAGTAAGAAGATATACCCTTGAGAAAGATATAGGAGGCTGACAGAAGTATGGATAATTTTGAAGGATTTAGAAATGCAAGCTCAAGTATGTCTCTTTAAGTGGAAGGGCAAAAGAAGGGGAAGAGAAAAAAATAACTGAAAGCAGATCATTGTCCCAACGTAGAGTATAAAAAAAACATAACCTATAACTTCCAAGTTAAAGAGAGACCAATATAATTCATCCCACTTAATTCAGATACATGCAAAATATTTACTTTGCTTTTTCCCACTTTAATGCTCCAAAATAATTGAAAACTTATATGAAACGTTATGTGATTGTCGTTACTTCAACCTGAACACTAATTGTGATGAGCCCTCTTTTTCTCAGTATGCTCTTGGAAAATACTCCCTAAATTGATGATGTTGTGACTGATTAGAGAGTCAGTGTAACAGGTTTCTACTTGTATGATAATCCCAGAATAGTTTAATGCAGTTTTTTCTCAAGGTATACAAGTATATTTTCTGATGCTGTACTTTGAACACACCCTCACACCTGAGCACATTATTTGAAATTGTACATCAGCATTTCCTTGGCACATTCTATTTTGTGCCTTTGTTTATTTGCATGTTCCTTTTGATTGCTCTATTTCCATTTCATCTGTACAAACTGCTAAGAACATTGTTCAGCTACCACTTCTTGTTTCCAAACACCCAGTCTATTTATGAAGGTACTTTGTCCATGTTAACCAATAGGGTAGTACTCACTCTCTGCGGATAAAAGTTCCACAGTTTAACTCTATGCCAACATTATAAGATGTAGAATTTAAGGCATTTTGAGACAAACAGTGATATTTGAATTGAAAGGCTTCTTAGAGACATTTTCTTGGAGCTCATTAGTTCTTCTAAGATCAGAATAAAAGCATTTGTTCCCAACATTTAAAATAAAAAGGATCTGTTGAATTAATGGATCTAGAATTTTATGGCTTCTCATTCATATCTCAAAATTTCATCAATATGAATTACATCTCTAGCAGTTCACCAAACACTGTTCTTATTGAGCTTGTCTATGTCCTTTTAGTTTTCAAATCCAAATAGCATATTTCCTTCAATGTCTCTGTAACAGTTTTGACCTTTTCTTCCTGCAAATTCTTTCTTTTCTTTTCTTCTGTAAATCTGTTTCGTTTACTTTTTTGTTTCCTTATCTCTTTCTTCTAATCTTGTCCACACTGGTGCTCACATTGCTACACTTATGTCATAACTTTTCTTTTCTTCTTCTCTTTAATAATGCCCCCAATTTTATCATTCTTTTTCATATTCATGGTCATGGTTATTTTGATGATATCTAAACAGATCAATCTTTGCATCTGTTTAATATAAACGTTAGAACTATCAGAGAGTTTTTTCCCCTAAATCGATCATTTTCACCTGGAATCCTTATCACCAAGAACATGACTAACACATTTGCCTGGCCATAGATGTAGAACCCTTTAGATTTCTTGTTACCCTTCTTCTCCCACCCATTATATAAGATGAACGATCAAGGTTTTCTCAGTTTCTGTTACTAATTTGATTTATTTTTTTGTTTTTGTTTTTGTTGGTCATGGGGCTGGAACTCTGGGCCTGTGTGCTGTCCCTGTGCTCTTCAGCTCAAGGAAAGCACTCTACCTCTTGAGCTACAGCACCACTTTTGGGTTTTCTAATGGTTTTCTTTTTACTTTCCTAGCGAGTCCATTAAACTTCCCTCTTGAATTTGGTTGTCATGAATACCCAACTTCTATGTTAATGAGGACAAACTCTAATGTCTTTGTCTCCAAAAACCAGTCCAAGAAGCTGTGATCACAAATATTTGACTATACTTTTTTTCTTTTTTTTAACCTTGAAAGTCTTTTTGTGTCTCAATTGCCAACAAAAATAAGTATTCCTCTACTTTTGGGTTCAATCGTTTCTAACCTCAAAGATATATTTTGGGAACAAGATTCTTAGAGGAAACCAAAGTATACTCTCTTAAGTCTCTCCTTAGATATAATATCAGGAAAAGTGAAGTTATTCTTTGCAAAATTATTTCAATTGATTATTTTTCTCTTGGTCTTGCATTTGTTCAACAAGATATATCCAGGAGAATAGAGTTAAATCATCCATACCTTGGATGACAGTGTCTGTTACAAAGGACAATGCTTCTATGTCCTACTTCTATGTCCTCCTCTTAGCTCTTTCCTGATTTCCAATGAATCACAGCTTCTTGACTTCATGTTTAGTGAATCTGAAGGACTATACGGCCTCCCCCATTGCTCCATCTTCATTGTTTCTCATTTAAATTCTTTTAAGTTGCCTCATTCGGATGTGTAATTTATTTTCATGTCTTCATTCAATCTGTTCTTCATCGTAGTGAGGCAAATAGGCTCTGTAAAATCACTTTAGGTAGCTAAAATATTAAGGGAATCTATATCAAAAAGTTTTGGCCTCTCTCCACTGTTGAAGCCAATATGCTTAGCTCGGGTTCTAAAAAGAGTTTTCTTACATTTTTCATTTCCTCAATTCTTTTCTGATCCCAAAATTTTTTGGCTTATGTAATAAGAGAAGTGTTCACTATCTCATCTTAATAAGGATGTTATTTTTTGTGAGCCACATAGAAATGTGAAATCATTGGTTTGAATTATCCTATCAGATTTTTTTTCTGTGTTTCAGTGCTTCATGTGCAAAGACATTGTGGAAAGAATTACAAACAGAAAAATGTAAACCCAATACATTCTTTCATTGTTCATGACACTTTCTCTCTAAATATTTTGACTCAAAATATATTTTTCAGAGAATTACAGTTTGGTAAAGGTCAATTCACAAATTTTGATGTCTTTTTTTTTTTTTTTAAAGAACTTTGGATTTAAATTCCACTACAACCTTGTTTCACAAACTGAAAATATATTTCCTGGGTAAGGACATTTTCAAGGGAACCTACAGGATTTCCAGCAAGTTTTCTGAGGTTTATTGGTTTGTTTGTTTGTTTGTTTAATGAGCCAACTTCACCCACATTGATCTCTCTCCACTAAGTCTCCATGGATTTCTTTGCATGAAAGCCTCTTTTCCTAGGCAATTTTAAATTTTCTTAATAGGCTAAGTTGTTAAAAATCCTGAAGAATTAAAATTTACCTGTCATAATTGTAAAACTGTTTTGAAATTCCTTTATCAGAATCGTGAATTCACCAATCCTAATTCCACCTTTACCATCAGAAACAGTTAACGTTGTTTTCATGATATAGTGTCCATGCAACGATTCTTTTTCAGTGGCTTTGTTATGCATATATATTACAATATAAGCTGAAGCAGAGCAAAATGAACTCCAAGATATGAAAACAGAGGCTTTTTTTCTTTTTGCGGTTGCTGTTTTTAAGGTAGTATATGATTTCTATTTTGTTTTGGGTTTTCTCCCTATGGTTTATCATCCTGATTTTGGTACCCTGTATTTTGTGTATACATTTAATAATTAGGGAATGAAAGAGGAAAAACAAAATGTTGAGAAAAAAGACAAAGGGCAAACCAATGGAATAGCAATGCTCACAAGACAATATATGGGAAATGTACATATCAACTTGTGAGAGGTATTGAGGAGAAGGAAAACTGTGAGAAAAATGAGGGAGGAGGTAACAAGTATGAAAAGTTATGTATTAAGTACTTTTCAATTACTGACGGGATCATTGCAAGATAATGTTAAAGCATGCATAGATTCCTCACCAGCAGTCACTCAAGGAATGGCATATGCTGCAGCAATGAAAGGAGAATCATTCAGTGCTTATGAACAAAAATCATAAGACACGACCTCAGGCCAGAAATGGGGTCTGTTTCTCATGTGGCCAGTCAGAACACATGAGTAAAGATTTTCAACAAAAGCAAAATAAACCTAGTAAAAATAAAAAGGGTAAAGCTCCTGGACTTTGTCCACGATGAAAGAAAGGCAATCATTGGAAAAATGAGTGTAGATCAAAATATTATAAGGATAGAATTCTCCTAACAGCAGAAGAAAAGGAGACATAAAACAAGAAGAGGGGTGTTCCCTCTGCCCCTTAAACGAAAGAGGGGAAACACCTACTATTACACAAAAATCCCCTAAGGGATCAGTTCCATTAAATCCCTTGTCTCCTCCATTTACAGTATGGGATTTACCAAGAGCTACTCCAGGAAGTGCAGGGTTTGATCTGGCAGCAAAAAGAGATTACATCATCTCTATCATGCATGCTGTTCAGCTAATAGAAACTCAAGTTCATGGTTCTGTAATTGAAGGAACTGTGGGCTTGATAATTGGTAGAAGCTCAAATTATAACAAAACTTTGAGGTATTATCCGGAGTAGTTTATGCAGATTACCAAGGGAAAATTAACGTAAGGGTAAGGTCTTTAAAAAATATGCAAATACCTATGGATCAAAGATTAGCTCAAATCTTAATTTTAAATTATGTCCATCTTCCAAATCAAATCCTAAAACAAGATCGAGGTACAGGAGGTTTCAGTTCCACAGAAACTGTTGCCTGGGTACAATCTATTTCTAAGGATTGACCCATGAAAACTATAAAAGTGGATAGAAAGCCTATTAAAGATCTCTTGGACACAGGGGCAGACCCAACATGTATTTCAGGAAAAGACTGGCCCTCATCCTGGCCAATTATGAAGACAGAATCTACATTAATGGGATTCGGTATGGCTAACAATGTTGCTCAAGTTCAAAAATTTTAAAGTGGGAGTGTGAAAATAGATTTGGAAACTTTCAACCTTATATTATATCTTCTTTGCCCTTACATTATGGGGCAGAGACATTTTGCAAAACATTGAACTAAAATTCGTTACTGCAGATTCCTTTACTCTACAAAATTTTTCATAGGGGCCGCTGATGAGAGTTTGCTGATGCATTATCATGGAAAAATGATCAGCCTGTGTGGGTTGATCAGTGGTCCCTAACTCAAGAGAAGATACAGGCTGTAGGATAATTTGTAAATGAGCAAATACAGAAAGGATATTTAGAGGAATCCAATAGCCCTTGGAATACTCCAATTTCTGTAATTAAAAAGAAATCTGGGTAATGGAGGTTGTTACAAGACCTCAGAGCCATTAATAACACCATGTATGACATGGGGGCTCTTCAGCCAAGACTTCCATTTCCTGTGGCTGTTCCTAAAGGACATTATATAATAATCATTTATTGTCAGGATTTTTTAAACAATTAAATTGGATCCTAATGATTTTCAAAGATTTGCATTTCATGTGCCCTCATGTAATTTGAAAAGGCCCTAGCAGAGATATCAGTGGAAGGTCTTGCCACAAGGCATGAAAAATTCTCCTACATTGTGTCAAAAATTTGTGGATAAAGCTTTACAAAAAACTAGGGAAGAGTTTTCTAATGCTTATATTATTCATTATATGGACGATATTTTAATAGCTGCTGAAAGTAAACATTTAACAGAACAAATTTTAACAATTAACCATTGAGCAATTAACCAACTTTGGTTTGCTTGTTTTCCAGATAAAATTCAACATAATAAACTTTTAAACTATTTAGGAAAAATAATACATCATGTCACAAAAATAAGTATTAGGCTAGATAAATTAAAAACATTAAATTATTTTCAAAAATTACTAGGAAACATAAATTGGGTTAGACCCTACTTGAAAATTACCACAGGAGAATTACACCCATTGTTTGAAGCCTTAAAAGGGGATTCTAATCCTAAATCTAAGAGACAATTCACTCAAATAATGTTAGAAAAATGTCATTGGTGGAAGAAAAGTTACAAGCAAAAGTGGTCCAATTGGACTATAATAAAGACTGGGATATTATAATATTAAAGACATCTTATACAAGATGTTTATGGCAAGATGGAGTCCTGGAATGGCTTCACTTGCCTCACAGTCAGACAAGAATGATAGCTTCTTGTGTATATTTGTGCAGCCAACTCATTGGCAAGGCAAGGAGTAGGTCCTGAGAGTTACTTGAGAAAGAAATGTATAATATAATTATTACTTATAATAAAAAACAATTAAAATATTATTACAGAATGATGAGAATTGGAAATTAGCATTATTAAATTATACAGGACAAATAAAATTTCATGTTCCTCAAAATCCTTCATTAAAATTTGTGGAAGAGGTAAAAGCCATTTTTCCATTAGTGGTAACAACACTTTTCGAAGGAGCTCTAACAGTTTTTACTGATGGGTTCTCAAATGGAACTTCAGTGGTATACATTCCAGACCATTCCCTATTATTAAAAGGGATCTGACATTTCAGAGCAACAGGAAGAAATTATTGCTGTAATTTTAGCTTTAACCATATTTCACCAGCAGCATAACATTTGCACAGACTCTAAGCATATGGTTAACTTATTTCCTGCCATAGAGACAGCTCTTTTATCAGGACAATTAAAAATTATAGACTTGTTACAACAGTTACAAAAATTAATTCAACTTAGAAAAGAAAAATTATTTATTGAACATATAAGAGACATACAAATTTACCACGTCCTCTTTCATTTGGAAATATGATGGCTGACTTATTAACTAGAGAAACCATCATGCTTTATTTGTAATTAATCACCTTAATACTAATCAACAAAATCTTACACTTATGCAAAAACATTGGAGCGAAATTGGATTTAAAGTTCAGCCAAAAGTTAAAAGGAAAGATTTGCTCAGAGGCACCTGGAAAGGGCCTGATGTATTAATCACCTCGGGAAGAGGATATACATGTGTGTTTCCACAGAAGCCGCGTCACCCATCTGGAATCGCAACCGACTTGTGTGCCCTACAAAAATAAGAGAAACCCAGGGGAAAAAAAACAAAACAGAAGATGCAAATGAAGAAAGCGATGCCAAAGCTCAAAAGTCTTCCCCTTTCTCCTCAACAGGCGAAGACAACAAAAGAAGCCCAACCACCAACCTGGGAATAAATTAAGAAACTCACCCATTCTGCGGAGGAGATTGTTGTTTCTACAGGAAAGACTATCACTGTTGAAAATAAGTTTCTTGCTATGCTTGCCATTATTGCTGTGCAGGCAGTGTCTGTTTCAGGAGAACAATACTGGACATATGTTTCTAATCCTCCTCTTCTACATCCTATGGGATGGGGTGGGGGGATGAGGATATAATACAAGTAATGACAAATAATAGTGACCTGCTAGGGGGTTTGGAGGATTATTCTAATTCTCATATGACTTCTCAAACTATTAATTATGAAGGAATGACAGATACCACTCCAATTTGCATAACGCTATCAGGAGAAAATCTCCACGGGTGTTGGCCTATAAACTATAGAACTTTTTTGACTGATACCCTTGATCAATCCAATGATAAAAAGTTCTAAAAGAGATTGATGTGGTAAATTGGCATGATGACATTAGGCTTTCATACTTATAACGAATCCTTTTTCATTCCCAAGAGGAATATACATTTAGGTAACTGCCTACAAAATATCATGACAAAGATCAGTTTGGGGATATATTAATTACCTCACTGAAATGGTGAGAATGTGGATTTCAAAAGGCCTCTTTTAACAAGCCTTTGGGGCACCAGATAGTATTTTTTATTTTTCCATTGCTAACCCTGATTATGATTATGCCGCCTACTTAAAACATAATTCAGGAAAGTTTAATGGCTATGCTCCTGTTAGGCACGGGGAAACCCTGAAAAGATGGCTCACTCCAGCGTGGGTGGCTTCCGTTTTGGTGAGTCACTCTCCCTTTCACAATAAAATGGGCATTCATCTGTATTTGTTTAGGCTTTTTGCAGCAACAAACATGATTTTACTGAAAAAGCCCAAAGAAACTAAGAGTACTGCAATTGGGGTAAGAGCATGTGTAGATTATCCTATGGGAATTTTATCTAGAAAACTAGATAATTTAATCATTATTAATCAAGGAAAATCTTATTATATTAGCTGTAAGGATTATATTTTTACTAATTGTCTTACTTCTTCCCTGGATAAAACATATTCTGTAATTTTTATTTTAAAAAGACCTTCATATGTAATGTTATGTGTAGATCTATAAAATGACCCTTGGTTTAAAAATTCTGCTTTACAAATGCTGAAAATTCTGGATATTATGTTGCAGCCAAAACGCTTTGTTGCGGCCTTGATTTTAGGAATAAGTGCTTTATTAACAATAATTAGCTCTTTAGCGATTTCTACAGCAGCCTTAGTAAATGAAGTAAACACTGCTCATTTTGTTACTGATTTAAACAAATATGTTTCATTAGCCCTAGCAGAACAACAAATTATAGATAAAAAGTTAGAAATGAAAATAAATCCTCTGGAGGAAGTGGTTCTGGCTATAGGTCAGGAAGTTAAAAATTTAAAAACACAACTCTCAGTTAAATGTCATGCTAGTTTGAAATATATCTGTGTTACTGTTCTAAAATATAGCTTTTCTTTTCATTGGAATGCCACCAAAAATCATTTGTTAGGAGTCTGGAGAGATAAAGATATCTCTCATGTTATGGAGGCTTTACAGGATAAAATTATAGCAGTTAGTAAAGCTCATTTAGATGTAAAAATCTTACAATCTTTGGCAGCATTATTTAAGCATAACGTGGAGGCTCTCAATCCTCTGGATTGGATTAATGTAATAATTATAAATACCATTGTCAGATCAATTCTCCCAATTCTTATTCTTATATTTCCAGTCATTTTCCGGATGATCTTTAGATTTATCTCTTCTGTGCACCAAGACATTCATGAGCTTCAATTAAAAAATAGAAAAGGAAGAAATGCCATGACACCTCCTGCTGAATCTGCGTGAGAGATCATGCCAGACAAAGCATAAGCTTCATGGAAGCATGCTTGCAGGAAGGGGTGTTGGTTCAAGGCTTCCTCTATACTTGGCTGCACCTTTATTGCCTCTACCTTTATTCTAACTATATTTTTCTTGGCTGTACATTTGTTTCCTTTATTCTTGTTTTGGCTATTTTTCTATTGATCCACGAACAGAGCATGTGAAGCCACTTACCCTCGTGCCTATCCTTGCTCTTCTCTGCTCTCTCTCTCTACTTCTACTCCTCTTGCAGGCCGCCTCACATCCTCTGTGCATGTACATCTGCCCCTGGGAGACCCTGGCCACTGCTGACACCACATTGAGGCCCCCGACCCTCCCTCCTCCTCCCCTCTGCCCAGTCCCCTCTTCCCCTTGGCTCCACCCCCTACCCTTGCCCAAAAGATCAGCCCTGACAGGGCCCTAAGGCTTCCAGGCCATGGGAATTACAGCCTCACCTCAGCTCTCCACTCCCCGCCAACCGCCAACCCTAGCACTTGCTCAGGGGATCGAATCTCCCCTCAGCCCCACCTCTAGAGGAGACTCTCCTCCAAGCCTCTCCACTCCACATATCAAGAACGTGCACAGTGACCCAGTTAGAGAGAGAGACAGAGAGAGAGACTGAGAGACTGAGAGACTGAGAGAGATTGTTGGGGAAAACTACCTCTCAAGGACTCAGAACATGGCACACTTTGGGATGACTCAGCACACAGCATACTTCAAAAAACAGCACAAAGCACACTATGTAAAAGACAGCACAATGTGTCCTTTGAAGGACTTAGCATATCGTAGCCTTTGGGATGACTCAGCACACAACACCCTTTGAAGGAGGGAGTCCATAGCACGCCCTGTAGAGGACTGAGTGCATGGCATGCTTTGAAAAACTCAGCACATAGCACTCTTTCCCAGGACTCAGCATATAGCACCCTGTGTTAAGACTATTTAAATACTTATACTTCAGCAGAAAAGCAATATGTTTAACAACTGTTACAAATAAAGTAATAAATCAGAATATATTACTATACTAATCATTGAATAGATTTTTAGTGGCAGTCAAACATGTAAGAAATGAGTTAATATGCCATTCGTTTGCACTTAATAAGTGAGAAAGAATTTTCTAGGTCTTTTAAAATATATCATAAGTTTAATGAAGAAACTATTCTGTCATGTCATATGATAATCAGATAAAGATGATATTAGAGCAAAGAACAGATTGTACTAAGTTTTGGGATGTTAATGTATGTACTTATTTTGGTTTTGGAAAATTGTGAGGATTTCAAATTGGGGTATTGTTCTTGCTAGGCTAGCATTATGTCAGTGGTTAATTTTAGGATAAGGGTTCCCTTTCCACAAAAACATGCACCTGATCTGTCCTTTTAAGTTTCCCATCATCAATTGCATCAGAGTTGCACACCAACTTGTCTAGCTTCCTGGATCCTGCAGTCCTTCCAATGTTAGTCTCTAGATAGTGCAGGATGGTGGAAATGATCTAATGCACCCAGCTATAGATTGAGAAGGAACTCCCCTAAAATTTGGCCTGGTTTCTGTTCTCAAGCCTCTTAAGTAGTTAAAAGTACAGATTGGAGCCCCTGGTGCCAAACAGTAACAGTATTTTTAAAGCAATTAGACATTTTTATGACACGTTTGTGATTACCTCAGGAAAAGAATAAAAGAGCAATGAAGCATAGAGGACAAACAGAATTTTAGCTAGCTACTCAGAGGGTGAATCAGCTTAGCTAGCTACTCTGGAGGCCGAGATCTGAAAACCACTTTTCAAAGCCAGTACAATCATGAAAAAACATGTGATTATCTCCAAAAAACCAGAAGTGCATCAGTGGCTCAAGTGGTAGACCACTACTTTGGGCACAGATGCTTAGAGCAGGAATGATGCATGCATGAGCACATGAACATGCACGTGTGTGTACAGGCACGTGTGTGCACACACACACAGATGAATATTTCAATGCAGAGTTCTTTATTTTTTTTTACCTTGCTGTACTTTATTTCCCTGTATTAGTTCACAAATTAACAAAATCAGCTAAGCACCTATTTACATACAACTCATCATGTTTCTCTAAAGTCTACTCTCTTTTGGGCAGCCTGCTCTTATTTGACCCAAAAGTAAATTATTTAAGAGATCAATTCATCTCCCTCATCTTTGTAATGTTAGATGATTGTTTAAGTTCTTCCTAGCAATATAATTTTGTGAAATCCTCCATCAAGCAGCATATTTCTTTCATGAAATGGGAAGCCTCTGGAAAAAAATAAACTATAGGTTTTACTCCTCCTGGCAAGCATCTGGAAATTTATTATCTTCATATAATCAATGATATGTCTTTGTATGCCAAAAACGACTGTGAAAATAAAAAGACCCTTCTAAGCACATAGAATTCGTATACCATTAATAGGTATGAAGGTTTTTTTTTTATTATTCTGAAAATACCATACAGAAGAGTTTCAATTACATGGGCAAGATAATGAGTACATTTCTTATCAAGCATCGTTGCCTCCTCTTTTGTTTCCACTTCCTATCACTTTCCATCTCATCCCTCCTGCCCCTCCCCCCATTATGCCCCTCCTTGCGAAAATTTTAAAGTTCATTTTTCGACAAAACATCTTGTACATCTCATTGTTACAATGGGTCCAACTCTATCCTTTTTTAAAATATTTGTTTTTTCCTTTCCCTTCCACAAACTATACCAACATAAAATACAGTGAAAACAGGAGCTATATTGTGGGGAAAGGACATACAAAGCAACAAAAATTCATCTTATAAATATGTTAGAAACAATCGCATGAAAGAAAAAAATATTTTAATGCTTATCTTGGGGTACATTTCACCTAACATCAACGAATCTGACCTTTTCTGCTTGTCTCAGACATATCCTATTTATTACCAATAAGGGAAACCATGGGGTCTATGTGTACTTAGACCTGGCGTAGTTCACTTAATATAATTTTTTCCAAGACTTTCATTTTCCTAACAATGGGGCAATGTCATTATTTCTGATGGAGGCAAAAATTCCATTGTGTATATATACCACAATTTATTGATCCATTCATCTACTGAGGGGCATGTGGGTTGGTTCCAAGCTTAGATATGGTAAATAATGTTGCCATAAACATAGTTGTGCTGGGAGCTTTAGTGTGGTTTTCTTTGTCATCATTTGCGTAAATGCCCAAAAGTGTGATTCCTGGGTCATAGGGGAGCTCCATATGAAGTCTTTTGAGGAACCTCCATGCCCCTTTCCAAAGTGGTTGAACAAGTTTACACTACCACCAACAATGCAGTAGGGTTCCCCTATCCACATCTCCTCCTGCATCTGTTGTTAATAGAGTTCTTGATTATAGCCATTCTAACTGGGGTGAGGTGGTATCTCAATGTTGTTTTGATTTGCATTTTTTATAGCTAGGGAGGTTTAGCATTTCTTCATGTGTCTATTAGCCATCTTTCCTTCCTCTTCAGAGTAGTTTCTCTTTAAGCCTTTAGCCAACTTATTTATTGGGCTGTTGATTCTTTTAGGATTTGTTTTTGGGGGATTTAATTTTTTGGAGTTCCAGATATATTTTATATATGAGACCCTTGTCCATTGTATGGCTAGTGAAGATCTTCTCCCAATTTGTGGACTTTCTATGGATCTTGCTAGCTATGTCCTTTGCCATATAGAAGCTCTGCAATTTCATGCAGTTCCATTTGTCAACCTTTCTATGATTTGTTGTGTTTCTGGGTCTCTATTAAGCAATTTTCAGCCTGTACCAAGGAGATCTAGGGTTTCTCCTATTCCATCCTGTAATGTTTTCAGAGTGTCTTCATATTGTGAGGTCATTGATCCATTGGGAGTTGATTCTGCTACAGGGTGATATATAAGGATCTAGATTTATTTTTCTACAAGTAGTTAACCAATTTTGAGAGCACCATTTACTGAAGAGGCTGTCTTTCTTCCATTCTATTTTTTTCAGCTCCCTTATCAAAGATTAGATGGCTGTAGGTCTTTAGGTTCATTTCAATTCTATTCCATTTGTCCTGAGGTCTGTTCTTGGTACTGACCAAGCTGTTTTGCTTACTATGGCTTTGTAGAAGAGTTTGAAATTTTGTACTGATTTTCCTCCAACACTGTTCATTCTGTTAACGATCGTTTTTCCTATTCAGGGTCTTTTATTGTTCCATATGAATTTTTGGATTGCCTTTCCTATGTCCTTGAAGAATGAGGTTGGAATATTGACAGGTATCACATTCAATTTGTAGATAGCATTGGGAAGTATTGCTATTATCACGATTTGATATTTCCAATCTAGGAACATGGGAGTTTTTCCACTTTCTAAGTTTGTTTTGATTTCCTTTTACAGGTATTTAAAGTTTTCATCATAGAGGTCCTTCACTCCTTTGATTAAGTTAATTCGTAGGTATTTTATTTTTTGTGGGGCTATTATGAATGGAGTTGCTTTCCTAATTTCAGCCACAATTTTCTCATTGTAGGCATACAGAAAAGCCATTGGTTTTTGAGGGTTAATTTCATACCCTTCTATTTTGCCCAAGTTTTGAGTAACCTTGAGTAACTTGGGAGCGGGTCTTTAAATACAAGATCATGTCATCTGCAAATAGGGAAAGTTATACTTCTTCTTTCCCTATTGGGTTCCTCTTTATGTTTGAATTGAAGAGCAGTAGAGAGTGGGCCTCCTTGTCTCGTTCCAGAGTTTAGAGGGAATAGCTTTAGATTTTCACCATTGAGTATAATGCTTTCTGTAGTTTTGTCATGCACAACCTTTATTGTATTGAGGAATGTTCCATAGATTCCTAATTTTTCCAGGACCTTCACCATAAAAGGGTGTTGGATCTTGTCAAAGGCTTTTTCTGCAACTATTGAGATAACCATGTGGTTCTTATCCCTGCTCTTGTTGATGTGATGAATTATGTTAATTGATTTGTGTATATTGAAGCAGCTTTGCATCCCTGAAATGAATCCTGTTTGCACATGGTGTATGATTTTTTGGATGAATTGTTGAAGTTGATTAGCCAAAATTTTGGTGAGAGGCTTTGCATCAATGTTCATCAAAGAAATGGGTCTATAGTTCTCTTTCTTTGATGAGGGTTTGGGGATGAGGGTTCTGATGGCTTCATAGAAAGAGTTCGGTAGGGAACTTTCTCTTTCAATTTCATTGATGATTTGGAGGAGTATTGGTGTGAGTTCTGCTCTGAAGGCCTTTTAGAATTCTGCTGTATAACAATCTATTCCTGGGTTTTTCTTAGATGGGAGTTCTCTTATTGCTCTTTCTATTTCAATGCTTGATATGTGCCTGTTAAGATGATTTAACTCATCTTAGTTTCAGCATGTCAATATTTGCCAGGAAAATGTCCATTTCTGCCAAGTTCTCAAACATATTAGCAAAAGTTTTGAGCAGTATTCCTTTATAATGTTCTGAATCTTGATTGTTTTTGTAGTGATGTTTCCATTCTCATCTCTGACTTTATTAATTTGGGTGTGTTCTCTTCTTTTTCTTTTTTAAGGGTCTGTCAATTTTGTTAATTATTTTGAAGAACCTTCTCATTTTGTTGATTCTTCATATGGTTTTTTTTGGATTCTAATTCATTTAATTCTGATTGAATTTTAATTCTTTCTTTCCATCAACTTGATTGGGGTTTATCTTGATTCACTTTTACAAGGAGTGTCAGATCTCATTAAATTGTTGGTTCCAGGTCTCTCCAATTTGTTAATATAGGATCTCAGAGCTATATACTTGCCTCTGAATCGTGCCTTTTCTGTGTCCCAGAGGAGCAGAAAATCTCTGTGCTAGTTTTTGTTGAATAATATGAACATTTGAACTTCGATTCTAAGCTCTTCCATGACCCACTGGTGTTTGAACAGTGTGTTTTTCAGCCTCCATCTTATACTGGACTTTCTTTGGTGGCTTTTTGTGTTGAGTTCTAATTTTATTCCCTTTTGGTCTGATAGAATGCAAGATATGAATTCAATGTTTCTGAATTTTGACAAGTTTGATTTGGAAAATGTTCCATGTGCTGCTGAGCAAAAAGTGTATTCTTATGCTGCTGGATGAATATTTGCTAGATGTCTGCTAAATCAGTTGATGTATGCACTTGTTTAGATCTGCGGTTTCTCTGTTGAGTTTTTGCCGAGTTGATCTATTTAGTGGGAATAGTGGTTTGTTAAAGTCCCCAACAATTAATGTCGTTGGATCTATGTGAGATTTAAAGTAGTATTTCTTGTATAAATTTGGGTGCACTATAGTTTGGCAAATATTTAGAATTTTAATATCCTCCTGAAAGAGATATCCCTTAATTAGTATGTAGTAACCTTCTTTATCTCTTCTCAATAATGTTAATTTGAACCCTATTTTATCTGATATTAGGATTGCAACTCCTGCCTGTTTTGGGGGGCCGTTTGCTTGGTAGATTTTGTTCCAGCCTTTCACTTTCAAAATGTGTTTGATTTTTATGGGCAAGTTGTGATTCCTGAAGGTAGAAGATAGAAGAATCTTGTATTTTAAACCAACTAGACAGTCCATGTCACTTAATTGGAGAGTTACATCCCCTAAAATTGAGAGAGAGGACTGAGAGGTATTTGGGTGCTCCTGCCATTTTATCCACCTTCTTGGGTGCTGCGCCTACTGGATTCTTTCTCTGGTTCTTGGATTCTGTTTGTATGTGGTTTCTTGGCCTTTATTGTGGTCTTGTTGGTTTTCTATGTTTAGGACATCTTTTAGTATCTTTTGTAGAGCTGATTTGGTGGAGATATATTGTTTGTTTTTCTTTGCTATGGAAATTTTTATTAGACCTTCAATTATGATTGAGAGTTTAGCTGGGTACACTATTCTTGGTTGATAGTTGTTTGTCTTTAGAGCATGGCATAAACCATTCCAGGCTCTTCTTGCTTTAATTGTCTCTTTTGAGAAATCTGAGGTGATTCTAATTGGTTTTCCTTTATAGGTGACTGATCTTTTCTCCTTGACAGCTTTAAGGATCATTTCCTTGGTCTGAATTGATCCTGTGTGGCTTATAATTAATTGGACTATGGGAAGTCCTGTTCGTGTCTGGTCTATTTAGAGTTTTAAAAGCTTCTTGTATCTGAATATGCCTATCTTTTTGCATGTTGGGAAGTTCTCTGCTGGGATCCTGTTGAACAAATTTTCTAGACCATTACCTTATGTCTCTATATGCTCCTCTACACCCATTTCCCTCAGATAAGGCCTTCTGATGGTGTCTTCCAAGTGTTGAATAGATCTATCATATTTCTTGAATTTGTCTTGGATAGTTGTATGTTCTTTCTCTATAATACCTAGGCTGTCTTCAATGCCGGAGATTCAATCTTCTGCATAGTCTAACCTAATGTCAAGACTTTCTACTTTATTTTTAATTTCTTTTCCTTTTAATTGGTTGGCTGTTATGGCTTCAAATTCTTTGTTGGAGCTTTGTTTTAGATCTTGTATGAAATTCTTTACTTCCTTAATTTGGTGTTCAGTGTTTACTCTCAAATCACTTAGTTGATTGGTTATGGTTTCCTTGGACTCCCATTCCTTCTCTTGGGCTCCATTCAACATTCCCTTTGTGGTCTCCCTGACTCTTTTCAGGTGACTGTTTATGGATTCCATGAATGGCTGTATTGATCTTTGTCTATGCTCATCCAGCTCTTGCAATTCTTGTATTACTCTTTGATTAGATTTCTCACGTTCATGTAACTTCTCTAGTTCTCTTTGACTGATCTCAGCCTGCTCAGGCAATTCCTTTATTTCTCTTTGAGTATTCTCAACCTGCTCACGCAATTCCAGTATCAATCTTTGAGTAGCTTTCTCAAGCCCATGAGCTTCCTGTTTTGATCTTTGGTTTGCCTCCTCTCTCTCCCTAACACGTTCACACTGAGTCCTTTGCAGGGTTTCAATCTTTTCATTCACCATGTTTACCAGTAGTGTTTGTAGAGCTTTTTGGGAACTCTCGTCTGGATTATTCATTATCTGTTCTGTCATCTGATTATCTTGAGTGGGAATTGAGATACCCGGACTTGCCATTTTCCTTGTGTTTTTCTTGCTTGTTCTGCCCATTTGGGATGAAAGTAATGCCAGTTTTGTGCTAGAACACAATTTTAAGGCAAGCATCAACCAAAGTCCTGTAATTGCATAGTCAAATGTTTGAAGATACAATCTAGTTCAACAGATACAGTCAATTCAACATTAAATAACTATGTTTTAATGGGCTAAGAATACCAAAGAATAATTTGACAAACCAGAAATTATTATGTTTAGGGAGAAAAGTGGGGAAAACAGCATTAGAGGGATGTGGAAAGGTAAAAGGAGAGTGAAATTAACCAAGTCCTAATCTCACAGAGGGAAATGGATTGGAAAGAATGATAGAAAAGAGAGAAGAACAAATTTTTAAAAAGAGACAAGAAAAAATGGAAAGACAAATATTTAAATTTAGAAAGTGAAACTCTTAAAAGTAATGAAAATTTAAAGAAGTAAAATTGAGAGATGAACAAGGATGAGAGGAGGGGAGGGACAGAAAGGAGACCTGAAAAACTAAAAAATAAAAATACTTCAAATAATTTATAGGTATAAATAAGTAATACTGCTATTAAGGAATGTAATCCGAAGAGGTTTTGAATTGAGTAATATGTTTTTGGATTAAGAATGTACACAATTGTGGATAAGGTCTTATAATCAATGACAGGTATATAGGAGGTGAACAGAACAACAAATAATTCATGCAAAAAGAACAATAGATGAAAAAGTAAAACGAATGAGAAAGAAAGAACAAAAAAGACCAACAGGTCAGTAAACATTTTTTTTTTAAAAAGCACACACACACACACACACACACACACACATACACCTAAAATAAAAGTTATAAGAGGAAGAAAAAAAGATTAATGAAAACAATTTTTATCATTAAAAAGTAAAAATTTAAAAAGATACAAAAAAGACTTCTTTGATTTTGTTTTTGGGGGGTTGATGGGAAGATCCTGTATCTCCCTTGTGTCAGTAACCAGTCTCTTGGTGGAGTCTCTGGTTTGCTTGTGGTGTTTGGTTTTCTGTGGCTTGATTGGTTTCTTAAGTCAGTTTGTTTGGGCAGGCAGAAAAAATTCTGTTGGTTTACCCAGAAGTTTGTGATTGCCTCCCAGGCTAGTTCAGTGGGAGGGAGATCTGCTTTGAGTATCACAAAAGTGGGAGGTGGCTGTTTCCTCTAGTTTGGAGTTACTGTAATAAGGCTGGGTTCTGGGTAAAGTTGAAGCCTTTCAGCAAACAGTAGCTTTTCCCTGAGGGGCTAGCTTCTGAGACATTCACAAAGCCCAGCCTGGAGCCATTCTCAGGGTTTATGTTTACTGAGTTTCAATTGATTGTCAGGGCTGTTGTAGGGAGGGGCAGCCTCTGGCTCTGTTTACCCAGTGAAGAAAGCCACTCCTTTGTGGGATTAGCTTTCTCTGCCTTGTTGTTGTGACTTTCCCATGGGTGGAGTTGAGAATGGCAGGTCAGGGTAGGTACTTGTGACTAGCTAAATGACTCTTTTGTTTTCATCAAAGAACTGAGTTGGATCTAGCTACTTAGCCAGGCTTTTGTCTACATCAAAGGTGGATATTTCCGGTGATGGGGGGAGGGGTGTCCTTCCCTCCTCTGCTCCCTTTGAGAAGGAGTGAGGATGTTAGTTTTGTACTCACGCTGGAGTGTGGGTTCCTGGGTAGCGTCTGGTCTGCTATCTGCAGGATGAAGATATCTGCTACTTGTCAGTTCTTGGTCGTGTTGAGTAAAATCTGCTCACTTGCTGCATCTGGCACATTTGTCCCAGACTCTCTGGGTTGTAGTTATGGCGGCTATGGATGGCACCACAGCCGCCACAGCAACCTCAGCCATGGTTGCTGGAAAATGCTCAGATCTGTCTCCTTACCTGGATTTTTCCTCTCTGCCCAAACTCTCTGTAATGTGATGGCACACTTGGTGTGCCTAGGACTGTTCATTGGAACACTAGAACTGCTTTCTATGCAAGAGCTTGTTTAGCCACCAGATTCTCCTCCGCCATTTTCTCGAAATTTCTGAAGGTGTTTAAATATTACTGGAATTGTTTTGGAATAAATAATGTTCACCTTGACTATCTTGAGAAAGAAGAATTGGTTTCTCAGCACTATAGGTAAGAACTTGAGTGAAAGAAACAAAAGGAAAAATGAGGAACAACTCAACACATACATTCAAAAGAAACAAAACAACCCAAGAAAACACCAATTAACTCAGTACTCAAGAACCTGCAGGAAATGCAAAGATTTTTTTTAAAAATAGCTATGATAAGCTTATGAAAATCCTGACTACGAGGGAGTCTACTATTGTGAGGATAGTGGTTAAAGCTCAGACTGGACAGAAAGATCTGTACACAATGCCAGGCACTTGTTATTCTAAATTCCAGGAAGAATAACATAAAGTAGACTGAGCCCACGATCTTACACAAGTAGGAAGCAAGATTCTATCTGAAAGTTAATCAGGATAATTTAGGGCTGGGGGCATGCCAAAGTGGTAAGAACAACCATTTAGGAGCACAAGACACTCAATTCAAATTCCAATCTTATGTGTATTAAAGAAAAAAAGCTATGACTTTAAATAATGGGAATAATTGCAAGATTTGAATATTTGAGTGGAGAAAAATCCATGAGAGAGGTAGAGTTTACCCATGTTGTAATACTTTCTACTTAAGTGATAATATTATGTGGTACTCCAGACATAACAGAGTTACCTTGCAAATGAGCATGGATGTGCATTTGTGTGAAGGAAATACTCTATTTACATAAGTGTAAATTAAATACTTTTTGGGGGTAGATTTTAGTTCTTGTACTAAGAGCCTGGGTGATATCTCTGAGTCTTTTCACTCAAGGCTATCACTCTACTACTATGAGCCACAGTTCCAATTCTGATTTTCTGTTGGTTGTTTGGAGATAAAAGGCTCATGGACTTTCCTGACCAGGATGGCTTCAAAACAATAATCAGCTCTCAGCCTCCTGAGTAACCAGGATTCCAGGCCTGAGTCGTCCATGTTTTTAATAATTTAGTAAATTGTATAGTTACAGAAGTTATAATTTATCATTATAACCTTTATAATATATGTGTTTGTATTTATATCAATGCATACATATAGAAATATTTTAACATATTTTTGTATCTACAGTAGATTTAAGAAATCATCCTTCATTATAAAATAACATGGAAACAAGTTTAATGAGGAGCAAAACAAAGGGAATTGTCACATGTTTCTTGTTGTTGAATGAAATATGAATTGTGAGAATCAGTTTGAGAAAACCATTTAACAAAATGGATAATGGCTATTAATTCCAATCCCTTTATTTGCCCATATTGTGCATCCTCACACATGAGTGTCAAAGTCAAACCACACTTTTTTGCCTTTGTATTTAAATCTCATGTTATAATTTAGGGGATAGGTGAAGTAATCAAATAAAGATTAAAATAATACTAAGTGAGGCTGTGAGTTAGAGCTGAAAATTATTTTAAATATGATAATAGCTAATTTAATCCCATATCCCTTACTTTTGCTCTATTGTCATATACCTCATTCCCACATTAGGAAAGTACATAGAAGGTTCTCACTAAATTATGTGTAAAATTATGAAAAATGTATTAAAAGAATATGGGCACATCGGGGCTCCGAAAGTAGCTCAGTGGTAGAGCTCTTGCCTTGCATGCCTGAGGCCATGGTTTTGATTTCTCAGCAGCACATAAGCAAAAAGAAGAAAGCCAGAAGTGACGCTGTGGTAGATTGCTAGCCTTGAGCAAAAAAGCTGAGGGACAGCTGAGGGCCCAGAATTCAGGCCCCTCGACCGGAAAGAAAACAATAACAACAACAAAAGAATATGGGCACAGTCTGGCTTTAGCTGATTGGTACCTGTAGGGGGTAGTGTGTTTTTGAGGACCTGAAAAACGTTGTGATGTAGATGAAGGAAGGGATGTGCTAATTCTGGAAAATTGGCTAGAGGATTGCTCCCAGAAAAACAGTGATGAATTTTCCCAAAAGGTTAGAGTAAAATCACTCTCACAATCATGTTCACTACTGCACTATTCACCGTAGAGAATTTATGGAAACAGCCCAGATGCACTTTAGCAGAGGGATGGTTGGAGAAAGTGTAGCACATATACACAATTGGATTGCACCCATCCATTATAAAGACTGTTACAGTATTTGCAAAGTAATGGATAGAACTAAAATTATGTTAAATAAACGAAGTCACAGCCAGACACAAAAAGAACGTGTATTTAGAAGCCAGAATTTTATGCAAGTTAAAAAACAGTATTAATCAAAGCATGCTATTTGTAGAGGAGTATTTAACAGGTGTAATTTCTTATAAAATTGAACTTTTAATCCAACAAAATGAATACCAGGAGGCTACCACTTGGAAAATGTGAGGGAAAATCAAAGGGAAGAAATAAAGAGACTTATGGAAGTAGAGAGTGAAGCCATAATATTCAATGCAGATAGTATGAAACTAATAAAAACGAAAGTGGGTTGAGGTTTGGAAGGATGTGAGAAAGTTATGTAAAGATCCATTGTACTTATAAACTGATTCGTTGAATGGAAAACATTTTGTACACCTATTTAATAAAAATATAATTAAAAACAATGGAGACATCTGATCTTAAACCATGAGTCAATATGATACTTGCCTTCTCAGAAATTTTCTTTGCAGGTATTTTCCTCATAATGACAGAAAAGTGAACAACGCAATGTATATCAATACATCACTTTGCATATCCTAAATAGACAATATAAAAATCACAGTAAAACTATTAGAATATATCACATGATAAAATAAAAGGTAGAAAGTATCAAACTCTGATTGTTTTTCCAAGTACTTTACCTTTGGTATCTAATTTAATCCTCACAATAATCCCATAAAGTGAAACTATTTCTATTTTTAATTCTAAGATGATGATATTTAAGTCTTCAGAGTTGGAATTACTAGTACAACATTCTACACACGGTAAGTGTTAGCCTGCGTTCCATTCCCACTATATGAACTAACCTCATTCTATTTTATAACTAAATACTAGCACTCAGTCTACTAATTCTAGGAAAATTCCCAAAATTATTGTGCACACTCTAATAATATTTCCTTTATCTTTGTTAGAAAATAGGTAACTTAGACAGACACCGGTGGCTCACGCCTATAATGCTAGCTACTCAGGAGGCTGAGATCTGAGGATTGTGGTTCAAAGCCAGCTTGGGCAGGACAGACTGTGAGACTCTTATCTCTAATAAACCACTAGTAAACTGGAAGTGGCACTGTGGTCCAAGTGGTAGAGCGCTCGCCTTGAGTGGAAGAGTGCAGGAACAGCACCCAAGCCCAGAGTTCAAGCCCCATGACCAACAACAACAAAAAAAGACAATAAGTAACTGTAAGAAGAAAACTCCATTTATACCTCCCTAGTGAAAACTCAATTTATACCTCCCTAGTGAAAGGAACTGCTAAACTATAACATTCTTGATTTCTAGCTCAAAATAGTAGAAATCATATTTTAGGCCTTCACTCAACACTGCACTGCCTGGGGACCCCATCTCTGGTTAACACAGTCTTACTGAAAGAATGACCTGCCCAATTCCTGATGGAAACAGACTGCAGGCCTTTTGGAGCAATCGTTTCCACATTGTAGCTCACCTAAATTTTTTACCATTTGAAGTATTTTGATTGCTTTTTTTTTTGGGGGGGGGTCCGATCGTGGGGCCTGAACTCTAGACCTGGGCACTGTCCCTCAGCTCTTCAGCTCAAAGCTAGTGCTCTACCACTTGAGCCATAGAGCCACTTCCGGCTTTTTTCTTTTTGCTTATGTGGTGCTGAGGAATTGAACCCAGGGCCTCATGCATGCAAGGCAAACACTCTACCACTGAGCCACCTTCCCAGCCCTTTTGATTGCTTTTTATATCCACCATTTTGAGAGAAATGTACTACTTTAAAATGTTATTAAAGAAAGAATGATATAAAATCACATTTGACCCCAGATAAATATAAAAACCTTTCATATACCCAAAAATGCAGTCTTACCTATCATTAATGTTAGGAACGAGAGTTTAAATCATTGACACCAAGACCTAATTATGAATTAAAGACTCTCCAACTTGTGAATACAATTGGTTTAAAAAGACATCAATACTACTACATTTTTAAGTCCCTATGATAATGATAATGATTCGCTATGATAATCATAATGATAAACTATTAACACTTAAAAATAACTCATTTTCTTGGGAGTAGGACGAAAAGCACAAGGTTAATCCTAATTATTTTAAAAGACCTTTATTTAAAAGTTCACTCATAACTATAAAGACTAAAACTAACTGAAATAGAGAGGAAATAATTTAACTGCATCATCTACATTCAATGGACTATTAATAGAAAACAAAATTATACTAATAATTAGCTTACCCAATTCACTTAATTCTTTCATTCTATTCCATTTACTTTCATAAAAACTGGGTTTTCATAAAATGAAGCATAAAAAAGCATATATACCCACATACTTTTTCAGATCTTAACAATATTTCAGAAATTTTAGCTCTACAGTCAATGAACTGAAATAATACTAAAATATTCAAAGGATTTTCAGAAATTGCAAGACTTGCTCTGAGATGTTATGTATATTGGAACAGATATTCAAAAAGCCTTATTTGTTAAAGTTGCCATAGTTTCTCTCACAAAAGAGCCATTAGTAAAGATACCTGTGCATGTACAAAACACCTTCAAATGCATCCACAATATGGAAATAACACTTGCTTTTTGTTTGTTCGTTTTTGAAAGGAATATCTAACAAGCATATCCACAATACTTATTTTCAATGAATAAGATGGGATATTCAAACATAATATGGGTTGGATTATCTCTTAGTGAGAATAGATATAATATTGCAAAGAAAGTGATTTTCAACAGAAATCCGGAAAGAGTTTATCCAACTTGTGTTTCACAGGAATAATCAGAGAGTAATACCTGTTTGGTCAAGTCGGTCCAAATCACTCTATGAGTGTATCTTAAAAGTATAACCAATTTAAGAGGTCAAATACGTATTTTGTACAGACAATCATCTTATAGCAACAACTTACTAACTAATTATGTCTGTATCTTCTTACCTAACATACAATAAGAGCTGAAAGCGGTCTCTTTTTCTAACTTAATATTGTAAATGCTTTGATTATGATGTTATTATTAGACAAATAATATGTACAAAGGCTGGTTCCACTGAAATGACATGACAGAACACTGATAAATAAAAACATTGCAACACAGTTAGCTTTTTTCAGCCTCACCCTGTCCACATTGGCAAGCAACATTGCAACAGCACACACACACATATACACATACACACATGTTCGCACATGTACACACACATATACACGCATGCTAAATTCAGGGTTTATTGTACAAAAAAGTCCACATAAAATATTAGTGATTAGGACAAATGATAATATGCCTTATTACAAAATAATACATAAACCATTACCACGCACGTTACATTTTACCTGCCTCTCCACATGTGACCACTTAATTTAGTTTTAATTAATTAATTACCTTATTAATTAATTTATTTGTTTGGTGCTACTACTAGGGCTTGAACTCAGGGCCTGGCTTTGTCCCAGAATTTATTTTTTGTTTCAGTTTTCTCAAGGCTAGCATTTTACTGCTTGTACCACAGCTCCATTTCTAGGTTTTGCTGGTTACATTCAAATCAGAATCTAATGGACTGTTTTTTCTTGGTCTGCTTTCAAACCACAATGCTCAGATTTCATCTTTCTGATTAACTACTACTAAAGACATAAGCCATCAGTGTGGCTTCTACTTTTTCCTATATAGTTATCTAATGCACATACTTAGATGGTAATTTTAAAATGAGAGTATAGAAGCAAGATGTACAGTGATGATACTGTCCTGTCAGAAATTCAAGTTAGTAATGTAAATTTATTCTTAAAACACAAAAAATACCATGATATAGTGTAAGAGAACTCACTATTGAACATAGGAGCCTTAAGAGCTTTCTAATAGATCCATTATTTATTGGTACCCAACATTAGAAAAATGTATGCGGCATTGGTAAAATAGAAGTCCTTTGCAAGACTACATACATTCCTTGTTTTTATAAGACACTTGCTTTCATCTAAAAAGTAGGCCTGTCTATTGTCTTCATGTGATTTTGATGATTGAAAGTGCTTAGTGAGAAGGTCAAAATGTATTAGTAGTCCTTCATTTTCAATTCTCATTTTCTTCTTGGAGAATATAATAATCAAATCAATAGTTCAGAATCGGCAAGCAATACTTCAGAATCATGCTTCCAGTGCAAGTGGATCACCAGTAAGAAATCCTCAATACCAATTTCCACAAAGTTTTGTCACAGATACAATCTCCCTGCCTTCTCTAGCTGCTTTACTACCCTCTTATTCCTTCATTGTACAAGAAAAGTATGATTCAACTGATTTCAGTCAGATCTGTTATTAGAACTATCAAGGATTTATTTTACTGTCTGTAGTTGGTAAAGTTATGTCTCTTTACGTAGGCTACTAAAAATGTATTTACTAACTTCAAGTAAATACATAAATTCGATTTCCATCTCTTTTAAAAAATAAAATTTTGTTTGCTCTACAAATTGATCAGAGGCATGGATTATGTGGCTAGCTATGTCATTACACATCTTTCTTTCTTTCTCTCTCACTTTCATGGTTCTCATATATAACACGATTGCTCCATAATTATCCTAATTTATTTTGCTTTTATATTTTTGGTTGTATCATTTCACTTTTTGCTCTGCCATTTCCCAAATCATTTATATGGAAGGCATTATTTCCTATTTTCTCATGCCTAGAATAAGCTGCACATGGAGACATCACTGGTCCTCATTTTCAGTGTGTACATTTGAATATGGAGGAATATCTTTCCTCTGCTCTCCATCAATTCCCTACTCTGCAGTTAGAATAATTTCGAATAGTAAAATTAGAAAAAGAGAAAATAAATCATGGTGAATAAACAGTTGCAGAAAATTCACCAGATATTTCTGACCAGTTCAACCAATGTGAACTATTAGGGAAATACATGGACACCTCATTCCCACTGGCACTCAAAGTCTCTGGTTAGGCAATTCTTAGGAATATGGGGAACAAGATGAAAAAGTAAGGAATGGTATCAATTGCAAGAAAAAAAATTGGAGAAGGATCCAACCATATTTCTTCAATGGGCTGTCGAAAATATTCAGCTTACTACAGTGCGGAGACTTCTTTTTCAAAAGGCCACTTATGTGAATAGTAGGGATGATGATCAGTATATCCCTCTTCAAGAAGCCTACGGTGGACACTTAGACATTGTCAGTCAGTTGGTTTCTCAAGCGGCACATGCAATAACTGTAGATGACTGGACACCCCTGAACAGTGCATACACGTGGAATAATACCAGAGTCGCTTCTTTCTTACTTCATCATGATACAGATACCAATGGCCAAACTAACGGACTTTTTTTTTAAATTTTTTTTGGTCTGGTCGTGGGGCCTGAACTCTGGGCCTGGGTGCTGTCCCTCATCTCTTCAGCTCAAGGCTAGCACTCTACCACTTGAGCCACAACACCACTTACTGCTTTTTTTTCTGCTTATGTGGTGTTGAAGAATCGAACCTTGGGCCTCATGTATGCAAGGCCAGCGCTCTACCACTGAGCCACTTTCCCAGCCCAAATATTTTTGTTTGTTTGATTTTTGTTGTTGTTGTGATTTTTTTTTTGGTGGGTCATGGGGCTTGAGCTCTGGGCTTGGGTGCTGTCCCTGTGCTCTTCAGCTCAAGGGGAGTGCTCTACCGCTTGAGCCACAGTAACACTTCCCCAAACTAAAGGACTCTTGACACCCTTATATCTTGCTGTTGAGAATTGAGATAGCAAAGATACGCTGGATCGCCTTCTGTTGAACCATTATATAAATCCAGGCCTGAAGAACAACATAGAAGAAACTCTATTTGACATTGCCAAAAGCATAAGTATGTATCACTACCTCTATGAAGTTGTAAAAGGCTGTACAAATTGTTCACCGAAGTCCTAATGGTCGGGTTAAGTTTCTTAAATTTCAAAAATGCAAGTTCATCTTTTGTGTCCCTACAAAATATTTTCACAATCCAAATAAGAGCAATATCTTTCTTTTTGGTCGGTCATGGGGCTTGAACTCTGGGCCTAGAGCTATCCCTGTGATCTTCAGCTCAAGGTGAGCCCTCTACCACTTGAGACACAGCTCCACTTCCAGTTTTCTAGTGGTTTATTTGAGATAAGAGTACCACAGACTTTCCTTCCCAGGCTGGCTTTGAACCATGATCCTCAGATCTCAGTCTCCTGTTTAGCTATGATTATAGGCATGAACCACCAGTGCCCGGCAGCACCAATATTTTACTGTAAAAATTCATGGATTCCGCGGAATTCTTCCAAGTGAATTGCCTGCCTTGGATGGAAAAATGTATTCAATAGATTTTGTAAACATGTATAATAATTTCTTCAGAGTTTGTGATTTTTTAATAAGAAATAATTTTAATTTACCTGTTGAAATGAGTAGTACAGAAACTAAAATATTTCTGGTGCTTGTCTGAAAAAGTATATTTTAAAATATTCTATATTCTATGTTTGCATAATGTTCATAATTTATTTTCTCCTAGATATACATTGAATTCTATATTATTTTATAATATATAAGTTCATTAATGTGTCCTTTCCGATTGTATTCCATATAGAAACAGTTTGATTCCTTTTTTTCTAGGTCTTAATATTATTTTTCTTTGGGATAAAATGACAATGTTGTCTAATTTGAAAAGTTTTGTAAAGTTTATGCTATGTAAACGCCTTTCTGAGGTGATTTAATACACTGATGTCAAACTAAATTTAATTATATGAATTACGTGTATTGTTAAACTTGTAATTTTGTAATCAACTTTTTAATCACTTTTTTTCATTTCTTGCATCTGAAGAATGAAAAATATGGAATACTTCTCAAATTTTCATATTATCCTTGTGCAAGTGCCATGTTAATCTCTGTATTGTAGTTTGAGTATACGTGCTGCTGAAGCATGTAGTATCCTCTAAATTTAATAGTTAATGCTGCAATCTTTATACAGGCTTATATCTATGGTTGCCTACTTGTAACAAGGAAACCTTATTGTTCCTAACAATGCTATCGATCTTATTTCCCTAAAATTCTGTGAATATTGGAAAAAATTATATTGATCAGTCGATTGCTCACATTTGCAAACTTTTTTTTGCCAATGAATATCTTAAGTCTTTTTATTTGGAATTTGATCATACTCTCTATTACTTATAATTAGGTCCAAAGGTGATGGCTTTTTCAAGTATTTATTTATCCAGCTTTGTGGACCTAATGGATTCAAACTAAGCGTTGCTTAAGAGCTACTTCTAAACTTCTTCAGCTGACATTTTCCCAAATGAGGTGTTACTGGAACAAATGTCTACCTGAGCCTTTACCCTTCTTCCATGTGGGAACAGAACAACCAGAATACCTTACCCTGACAGCAAAGATTTTCTTACAAGAACAAAACTAATCTTGGTTACAAGGGATCATAGAGGGATGAACAGTTCAAAGAGAACTGTTCAGACGAGAAGGTATTTTATCAAGATATAATTGTTTATTATACCTTCCATTTAAAAGTAGCTAAAGCCAAGAAGTGAAAAAATTGTTCGTATGCATGATTACTTAATGTCCTGGCCTGTCTGTAAGTTCCTGGCAGGAACTTACACTACTGCCTTTTTATCACCAAATATTTTCATAGTTGCAGGAGAAGTGCATATGTTTCTCCTCATTATTAGGCATTAAATTGATAATGTTTTAATCACAGTGTTTCCTCTTGCCTCCATGCTGTAAATCTACAAATGATAAAGCTTTAGATCTAACTCTATCAAACACTGAAGTAGAGATAATGGAATCATACTTTAAAACAGAGTTGCCTTTGATACAGTAACTACAACAGAACAATACAAAACGTGTGTCTTTTAATCATATTATATATAGTTATATGTGCTGATTTTATATTTCACACAATGAAACTTACTAGAATTAGTTGATAATTTGACAAATAAATTGATATTTATTTACTCCAATAAACAGAATTGGAATATAAATATTTAGGTTTCAAATATGTATTAGACTAGAAAACGTATCAATGCAATCTTTTTAGTATAAACTTGTGATACATTATAACTCTTCTTGGTCTTCTGAATCCACATGATAAAAAAACAATGTTTTCCTCTAATCTGTAATGGATTTTACTCTGCTGCTCTGTTTATTGTTTTAACTTGCTTGTCCCAAACTGCTTTTGTCCATATTTCTGAAGCATTCTTACTGATTATGCCCAAATTTTGCTAAGATGTCTAAAAAATATTATTCTTCTGCAGTACCCATGGGTCCTAGGATCTCAAGGCCCATTTACCTGCATCATCAGATAACAGGGGCAAGACTTTTCACCAAGGCCCATGCAATATATCAACACAAAGTAATTGAAGACCCATCTCAATTTCGCATTTCCTATATTTCAGGGCCCCAATTCCTTGAGATGCAGGAATTAGCAGTAAGCAATTGTGAAATGCAAGGCAACTTAAAATGAAGGATGAGATCACAAAATTTGAGAGAAAGTACTGTAATTCAAACATTCAACTTACAGATGACCAGCCCATATGAGTGAACAAGTTCACAAATTGTCATAAGATTATTTTTAATACCCCTCACCTATGATTAACGAAAGATTTTATTCCAACATAAGTGGGCCAAAAAATAGTTCCTAGAAGGATAGATCTATAATTGGTCTACCAAAGCCTGAAAACTTGACTTAGAGGTCAAATGTAATTCAGAAAAACATTTGAAGCACTAAGGAGTGCTTCAAAACACTGGGACTTCAGTACAACATGGTTCTGTGGTATAAAAATGTCACTCTCAAACCAATGATAATCTACATTTAAATAAACTTTTAAAAATCACTTTCGCCCTTACTTCATTGTTCGTGGGAATGTAAACTTGTTTAACCACTTTGGAAAGCAGTATGGAGGTTCCTCAAAAGACTTCACATAGATCTCCCCTATGACCCAGCAATCCCACTTTTGGGCATTTACCCAAATGTTTACAAACAAGACCACACTAAAGCTACCAGCACAACTATGTTGATTGCAGCATTATTTCCATAGCTAAGATATGGAACCGACCCAGATGTCCCTCAGTAGATGAATGGATCAAGAAAATGTGGTATATATACACAATGGAATTCTATGCCTCCATCAGAAAGAATGACATTGCCCCATTTGTTAGGAAATGGAAAAACTTGGAAAAAATTATATTAAGTGAAGGAAGCCAGGCCAAAAGAAACATAGGTCTCATTGTTTCCCTTATTTGCAATGTCTAGTATATGTATGAGTCAAGCGGAAAAGGTCAGATAATGTGAGGTCAGGAAAATGAACCCTTAGATATGTATTTTAATGTTTTTTTCTTTCATGCATGTGTTTCTAACGCATTTATAAGATTATCTCTTTGTTGCTTTGTATGTCCCTCCCCCACAGTATAATCCCTGCTTTCACTATATTTGGTGTCAGTATAACTTGTGGAGGAGATGGGGAAAAACCAGTGTTTAAGGATACAGGTGGACCTCTTGCAACAATGAGAAGTACAAGTTGTCATGTCCACAATGAGGTTTAAAAAATCCGTGCGGGGGGGGGTGAGGGGGGGGAAGGAGAAGGATTGGGATTGGGGGGGAGGGGGGAGGCTGGGAAGGGATGTGAAGGGTAAACCAAAGGAGGAGGCTGCAATGCTTGGTAAGAAATGTACGCATTATCCTGCCCATGTAATTGTAACCCCTCTGTACAGTATGTTCACAAATAAAATAAAATTAAATTTAAAAAAATCACTTTCGCCAAAATAACATTTGACAAGTTAATGATACTTAGTGACATTACAAGTTTTTCAAGTGTAGGGAGCAAGTTACAATAGAGTTGAATTATTTACACAGCACTAATGCCAAACATGTTCAACCATTCAATAAAGTGTAGAAATAGTACCACCCACAATTTGTGGTTTTCAGTATGGGCCTTTCAGAAATGTGTTTAATATGTCAGCCTCCTAAATTTCAAACCCAAACCTTAGCTAATAAATTTCATCATTTTATAAGGTACATTTTAAACAATCACAAATAGTTGCCTCATCATATGTTATTTTATGTTTTCCCTCTGTCTAATATAGTAAGAAATATGACTTTAAGTTTTGAATATGGGTACTAATCAGAGATATGACAAACATAATATCTGTCTTCTATTTCTATCATATTCCTATCTAGGAATAAATTATAATGTTCTTCTTTTTCCAAAACTTATAGGTAGTAGAAAATATTATTCCATGTAAAATAAAAGAATCACACGATTTTACAAAGCCATTTATAAAAATGCATAGTTAGAAATACATTCTAAGCCATTTTTTAACTTTCTTTTTGACTAAAGATTAATCTTTCAAATGGTTGAGAAAAAATCATGTTTAGGTGCTTCCCGTCTCCAGTCTTGCAAATTGTTGCTGCAGATGAATGAATTATGGAGATATAATCTGACATCATTTCAAGAATATGCAGGATTGAAACTCCATGGAATGTATATAAACCTTTCAAAGTATTAATAGACAGTTTAACAGAATGACTATCAGAAGTTGAAACCAAAGAGGAATTATAGTAAAGACATAGAATGAATGAAAAATGAACAAGGAGCAAATACAGCTAGAATCCTGAATGTACACATATGATGAAGGAAGTGGTAAATTGGAAATAAATCTTGGAGAAAGGGTTGGTTGAGAATGATAGAAGGAGTGACTCTGATCTAGGAGCATTGGACAATTAGATGGATATATTTAATTGTAACACAATTGCACAAACTTTTAAAATTCAGTTAAAAACACATCTAGAAACAAAAACACACAAAAATCACAACCAAACAGCAATCTCTAGAGAGTATGAATATGACCACTCAAAATTTTAATCAGTTAATGAAGGGCAGTCTTGGGAAAAGCAAACAAAGCTGTTCAAAGAGGGAAGTTTGGGATAGGGGAGAATTTTCAACAGAATTAAATAGATTGTCTAAGGTTATAAATCACCTGCTGCATATAGTATCTTACTTCTAAGAGATTTCTGTCTGAACTGGATAATCCAGTCCTGAGAAACACTTGGTAGCTTGTGAGGTAGAATGGAAGAAACAAGATCAAGAACGCATTACTCCACTGGAGAGAAAACGATCCTCTATATTTTCTCTAATCTCTCTTCACTACTCTTTCTTCATACTTTTAAGACAATTGATTTTGAATTATATTTTTCCTTCTTTCTTCTGGCAAAGTGATTGGTCAAAGTAATTTCATTAAATATTATTTGCCATTTTCTTCTTTCATGCTATTTAATTGGCCAAGCGAGTCCATAAAACTTCCTTCTTGTATTTGGTTGCCATGAAACAACATCTATGTTAATAAGGAGAAATCTAATGTAAAACTTTGTCTGCAGAAAACAGTCCAAGATGCTGTGATCACAAATATTTGGCTATATTTTTTTTTCTTTTACCTTGAAAGACTTCTTGTGTCTAAAGTGCCCACAAAAATAAGTACTCCATCACTTGTTGGTTCAATCAGAATTGTCTAACATCAAAGATATATTTTTGCTAAGAAGATGCTTAGAGGAAACCAAAAAATACTGCACTTTTTAATCTTCTCTCTTAAGATTCTCCTTCGATACCATATCAGGAACAGTGAAGTTATTCTATGCAAAATTATTTTAATAGGTTATTTTTCTCTTGGTCTTGCATTTGTTCACCAAGATGTATGGAGGAGAATAGAGTTAAACCACCCATACCTTGGAAGAAAGTGTCTGTTACAAAAGGAAAATGCTTCTATGTCCTACTTCTATGTCCTACTCTTAGCTCTTGCCAGAGTTCCAATTAATCACAGCTTCTTGGCTTCCAGTCTAGTGAAGCTGAAGGACCATACGGGCTCCACCATTGCTACATCTTCATTATTTCTCTTTTAAAACTCTTCAAGTTGCCTCATTTGGATGTGGAATGTATTTTCATGTCTTCATTCAATCAGTTCTGCATTGTAGTGAGCCAAATGGGCTCTGTAAAATCACTTTAGGGAGTAAAAATACTAACACAATTTACATCAAAAAGTTTTGGCCTCCCTTCACTGCTGAAGTCAATACGCTTAGCTAAGGCTTCTAAGAAAAATTTTATTATTAATTTTTCCACTTGCTCAATTCTTTTCTGAACTTTTTGGCATATGTAATAAAAGAAGTCTAGACTACCTCATATTAATAAGAATATTATTTTTTGTGAGCCACTTAGAAATGTGAAATCATTGGTTTGAAGTATCCAATCAAATTTTTTTCTGTGTTTCACTGCTTCAGGTCCAAAGACATTGTGGAAAGTGACACCTTCTTTCATTGTGGAGGGCACTTTCTCCCTAAATATTTTGACTCAAATTATCTTTTTCAGAGAATTAGTATTTGGTAATTGAAGGTACATTCACAAATTTTGATGCCTTATTTTTTAAAGAACTTTTTTTTTTGTTTGGGTTTTTTTTAACTGTATTTTTTTTTGTCTTTTCTTTTTTGGTACTGGGGATCGAACCCAGGACGTTGCACTTGCTAGGCAAGCGCTTTGCCACTGAGCTACATCCCAGCCCTTAAAGAACTTTTAATTTAAATTCCAATACAACCTTCTTTCAAACAGTGAGAATATAGTTCCTGGGTAAGGACAATTCCAAGGGGACCTACAGGATTTACAGCAAGGTGTCTGATGTTTGTTTGTTTAGTTTGAAAAAGAGCCATCTTCATCCATATTGCTCCCTCTCTACTAAGTCTCCTTGGATTTCTTTGCATGAGAGCCTATTCTTCCAGGCAATTTTAAATTTTCTTAATAGGCTAAGTTATTAAAAATTTTGAACTATTCAATTTTACCTGTCATAAATTTAAATCTGTTGAAAATCATTTATCAGAACCGCAAATTCACCAATCCTAATTCCACCTTTACCATCAAAATGTTAACATGTTGTTTTCATGATATAGTATCCATGCAGCTATTATTTTCCAGTGGCTTTGTTATGCATATATGTAACCATATTAGCTGATGCTAAGCAAAATGAATTCCAAGATATGGAACCAGATTTCTTTTTCATTTGTGGTTGTTGTTTTTGATGAACTATGTGATTTCTGTTTTCTTTGTGGTTTTCCCCTATGGTTTATCCCTGCTGTATGGTGAGACAATGGTGAGACAAACGACAAAAGGCAAACCAATGCAATAGCAATACTCACAAGACAATATGTTGGAAATGTACTTTACAACTTGTGAGGGGTGAAGGGGTGAAGGACAACTGTGAGAAAAATGAGGGAGGGATAACAAGTTTGAAATGACTTTTATTCACTACCTTACAATTAGTGTAAAGTCACTATACATCAATTTGGTAATAAAATTGAAAAAATAAGCTGTGTAAAATGTAATTTTACTGTATTGACACAGTAAATATTATTCTTTATGTAGTAACATTTTAAAAATCAATAATATTTGGTTTCTAATTTGAGTTAATTACCCCTTATTTATCAGAGGTTCATCAACTTGAATGTTATCCAACTAGACACTATTTTCACAATATACTTGCCAAATTTTTCAAAAAAGAATAAATTTAGTACTTTCTCATTCTAAAACAGAAAACAGGGTCTGGGAAGATGGCTCAGTGGTAGAGCGCTTGCATTGCATGCCTGAGGCCCTGGGTTCGATTTCTCAGCACCACATAAGCAAAAAGAAAAAAGCCAGAAGCTCAAGTGGTAGAGCGCTAGCCTTGAGCTGAAGAGCTGAGGGACAGCGTCCAGGCCCAGAGTTCAGGCCCCACGACGGGACCCAGTTTAATACTATGGAAACCCATAATTTTAAAAGTAAGTAAGTTTTTAAAGAGGACAGAATATATGTGTTCTTCAAAATTCCTATGACTAACAACTACTCATTTTTAAATTCTCAACATTCCTAAGAGATTCAAAACAGTACCTGTTTGCATGTTAATTAATTCTGCAATAGATGCAGTTTCCAATGGGGTGTCCAGATTGAGAAGTAAACAGAAAAATAGCCACATTCTTGTAGAGGATAAAACTGTGAAGCATGTGTAATAATTAATTCTTCAAGAGTAAGCAATTGTTTATAAGAGTAAGCTATTATGTCTATGACCATCAATCCCAAGATTTATGCCATAAAGTCATCCTAGCCCAACAGTTTCCAACTTATAAGGGACACCTTAAAATTCCTTAATTCACATTATGAATACCTTATCTCTATTTTGAAAAAATACTACACCTCTGCTAATGTGACACCCTCCTTGTTCTGAAAAGAACACCACAATAAACTGAGCTGCATCATTTTTCCTCCACTGGTAATCTTGAGATCAGAACACTTGCAAATATTATTTATATTTAGATTTTTTTAAATATCATAGATATTCAGTATGCTAAGATAGGAAAATTATGATTCAAAGCCCACCCAGGCATGAAGGTTTCTTAGAATCTTATCTCCAAAAAACTTCTCTGCAAAATCCAGACTCAAGTGGCACTGAGGTTGAAGTGGTAGGGCTTGAGCCTTGAGCATAAACAGGATCAGAGACCCTGTCCATGCCAAGAGTTCAAGTTCTACGATGAATCAATAAAAAAAAAACTGAAAAAAAACCCCAAACCTAGCATTTTTCTCTATGTATACAGAGGCACGTAAATAAGGAAATGGCTTCCTGTGGTACATATAGGTAGAAGAAAGAAGATGTCACACAATTACTCTCTTCATACCATATTAAACCAAACCTTGAAAAATTGGTTTTTCTAAATGTATAAATTAATGTCATCCATTTTTGGCAACTCTGTCTAGATTATTCATATTAACATGGTATACATGAACTCTGCAAATTATCTATTAACTATGTTCTAATTATAACTGTCGTGAAAGAATATCTAGGCAAATAGAATGCCAGAATTATTTGTGAATTTTTCAATTAATCCCTCTACTTTGAAAGAATTTTGTAGTATCCTATAGAATATGAAATTACAAACAAATCCAAAAACTATATTTTAAATCTAAATTCTAATTTAACAAGGTCTACAAAATCCTACATTAGACGAACTTTGCTATTTCTCCAGTCTTAAGCTTTTGTAATCCTTCAACATTTATTTGGAATCCAACAGAATGAGGGATGGGAAACATGAGCTCTTTTGCATCTACGAATGTTCTGTAATGATGAGAGCATTTAAAACATAAGTGAGGATATATATGAGGTGCATTCAATAGGAAACTTGACTTCTCAAAACATAATGACAAAATTAGGCCAAACTTCCAACTGTGTATTCCTTTCTTGTTGTTTGGTTAGTTTTACTGAGACAAAATTATTCTATCTGGTCCAGGGAAGGTATCATTATGTAATTCCACTCTCTTATCTCTTGTCTGAGTGCTAGAATTCCAGGCTTGTATCACATTGCCCTGCCATAGTTTGTTTATTTAATCTAGAAACAGACTAGAAATTCTGAACTTCTCCTATGATTTAATCCACTAGACTGACTGCTCAGACTGTTTATGTACTATTTTCAAAGGTGTTTTAACATTTGACACAGGATATGAACATTTTTGGATGCACCTGCAGGCTTCCCTGATTCATTCCACTATGTATCCTATCCCGTTAAGAATGATTGCTTGACTCTCTTACTATCTCTGGTCCCAACCTATGTAATATTCTCAACTTCTGGGGGAAAGTTCACTTGAGGGCTTTCTAATATAAAAAAATTATCACTTGATTCTAGTCTTACTAAGGACCAATTTTCTATTGTTTTCTAACTTTTCTACATATTCTGAGAGTTGTTTCATTTATGTATTTTTGTGTGCACCTATAAGTGCCTCTGTGTGTATGTGTATGTTTGTATGTATGTATGTATGCAAAAACTTAAAGCTGTAATTCAGCAATCTTGCTCGTGACTGGTATCCCAGCTTTGGCTGGTTAATTATAGGTAGTGTCTCAAAGCCTATACTGTCCAAGCTAAATGCAAATTGAACCTCCCAGACTCCTTTACATTCTTAGGTTTTATTTTTCTAGGAGTATCAACTTTTAAACTTCAAACACTTTTGTGAGTGTAAAGTCTAACTGTAGCCCAGATTTTTAACTCAAGAATTCATATAAAGTTAGATGAACATATACATTACATATCCTGGGTGTACACTGTTAGAAATGTGATCATAAACCAAGTTTTTGTGAGATCTGAGGATTGGGTTTTAAAGTCAGCACGGGTAGGAAAGTCCTGGAGACTCTTTTTCTCCAATAATTACCAGAAAACTGGAAGCGGCACTGCAGCTCAAGTGGAAGAGCACTAGCCTTGAGCTGCGTTTCAGAGGGACAGCTCCCTGTCCCATATTCCAAGTGCCACGAAAAACAACAACAATAAAAAGGAATATAAGAAAAGGAAAGAACAAGAAATGTGATCTTAGCCACCAGGTTCATTGCTAGTATAATTCCTGTTCCCTCAAGATAGACTCTTTTTTTCCAGTTAAGTCTGTTCTCCCATATGTGACTTGCATTGGAAAAAGAATCATTCTTCCATTCTCCTTTTTGCACATTTACATGATTAGCAAGCATGATTTAGAAAGGGAGTGGCCTCATGCTTCATGTTCCACTTAGGGGTAATGCTTTCTCTATATCACTCCCATAAATCTACATATGGGACTTGGCTTTATTGTTTCAATTTTTTATTTGTAGAGTCTTGTATATTGTATTGAACACTTATACATAAACACAGAACTTTTTCTCCTATAATTGCTATTGTTTCTTTTACGGTTAACTCATGTACAGTTGGGAAATTAATGCACAGCATATAGACTCACAAAAAATTATCTGAGAACCTTCTTACCATTTAAAATTCACCTTAATTTACAGAGCACATGAGAAGTTTGAACAAAATATTCTCATGGATAATGTATTTATAAGCAATTTAAATTGCATTTGTCTTTACTAAGTGGTCTCTGAAACACGTGTTACCTCATGTCCAAAAGTGTCTTTGTGCTATTTCAATGAAGCCAGAAAACATTCATTTTTTTCTGGAGCAGCACCATAAATTGTTACTGGAAGTAAGTGGAAGAAACTGCTACTGGATGTGGAAACTGATCCCAGGAGAGGAATTTAACATAGAGAAATGACAAAGTTCAAGTTAACTATTGCATTCCTTTGTACTGGTCAAGAAAAGAATCCAAGGCTGGAAGGAAACTCTGTCCCTGACTTTTTTGAGTGTGTCCTTTACTCATATAAAACTTGTCTGTAAACTTCTGGTTGAGAGTTTTGCAAAAGGAAACAATATGCCATTTGAAGGCAGGCATAGAACAAAAGGAAATAACTTTAAAAGTGTTCTACTGCAAAGAAGCAAAGACATGGAGGTTTTAAAGTGTCTTATGGATGGATGTTTCACTCCTGAGATGATTCTCTTGTTGCAGGAATCAGTTTTCAATTCATTTAGTCTGGTCTTGAGTTTTCCATAGCAATAACAATTCCCAAAAATCAGGATCCAGTGAGTATGATCAGCAAAAGCAGCCTCTTCTCAGACCACCACTATTTTAAGGAGAGTCCCAAAGAAATACCCAGGTTTTGTTTTATTTGCTTGTTTGTTTAGTTTGTGCTGGTTCTGGGGCTTGAACTTAGAGACTGGCCCCTGTCCCTGAACAGTTGTCTTTATTTCCTACCTGGCCCAAACCTAGTACTCCACTGCGTGAGCCAAAACTCCACTTCTGGCTTTTTTGGTGTTTAATTACAGATAAGTGTTTGACAGACTCTCTTGCCTGGGTTGGCTTTGAACTAAGACAGTAAGAAAGCTAAGTGACATCAACTCTATGGACTTCTCTTTTGAACCTAGAAATATTAGATGAAGTTTATTATAAAGCTAATAGTTGACAATTTTTAAAGAAGAGAATATGTTTAGCAAAGAAGCCATAACAAATAACTCAGTAAAAGTAGGTGCACTACTAAATCATTTGGGAAGATTACTATTGATTTCATCATTCCTTTGGGGGAAACTTAAACCTATATTTGCACTTTTTTGTTGGTTGTGGGGATTGAAACTTAATCCTGGGCACTGTCTCTCAGCTCTTCAGCACAACTTGAGCACTCTACCACTTTAGCTACAGCACAACTTCCGGGTTTCTGGGGTTAATTGAAGATAAGGGTTTCATGGACTTTCCTGACCAGGCTGGCTTTGAACCACAATCCTCTGGACTCAACATCCTGAGTAGCTAGGATTACAGGCATGAGCCACCAGCACCCCACTCATATTTGCATTTATGTGCACTTAATGTCACTATGTAGACAAAGAATGGAAATATGAACCATATGATGTGACATTGCAGCTTTCCAGAATAATTAAGGTAGCAATAAATATGTCCTCTTCCATTTTGTTACATAAATGACTCATGAGCTATAGGACTCTTATATTAGCATCCTCTTTCATCTTTGTAGGTGTATTTAGTATTAGGAAATGTTCATAGATAAATACAGCAATACAGATTTTTAGAAAGCAAAGGAGATCAGGTATGAAAGATCAGCATAGAAGGAGATACATTCATCACAAAGAGATTAAGAACTAGCCTAGGAGATTTTGAATGCCGAAGGCAATGAGGAATAAGCCTAGTTGATAACTAGTTCTTTAATAAGCAAAAATGGTTCCCTAGAACGGTTTCTGCTATACCTTAGTTACTATCATTTATTCTTTCCATCTGGCGTTATTCCTTCTCTTCTGTCACAACTGTTAATTAGCCTCTGCCTGTTTTGTAAGATGACTGGCCAAAATAGTTTCTGAATCTCACTTACACTATCCTTCTCATTGTGATTAGCAGTGACCCCACTCAAAAGCCTGGAATATTTGAATTTCCAGAATTAATCTTCACCTGACATCTAAGCACATTCCTAGCATTAATTGCTGTGACCCAATGAACAAAACATTTTTTTCAACACAGTATCCTTACATAGGTAAAGTACATGTATTAGGAACTATTGTCAGGTATCAGTATGGAAGGAGCAATTATATATTCCAAGTATGGGTTCTTTATTTCGCATTTACTAACTAAATGTTCATTGTTGTTGTTGCTGTTGTTTTGGCAGTCCTGGGGCTGAAACTCGGTGCTTGGGAATTATTCTTCAGCGTTTTTTTTTTCCTCAAGGCTAACCCTCCACCACTTGAGGCACAGGACCACTTCCAGTGTTTCCTTTTCAATTTATGTAGTACTGAGGAATTGAACCCAGTGTTTTATGCATGCTAGGGAATCACCATACCATGAAGCCACATTCCCAGAACCCTAAATGACTTTCTTAAGATGGCATTACATTTTCATTCTATAACTCTGTATCATAATTTTAGCCAGGAATTTTTGCTAGAAAAGAGCATTGAACACAGTACTTGAGTCCAGTAAGGCTAGATGGAGAATGGATAACTGTCACAGTGTAGCCAGGGCACAGAGGGACTTACCTCATGGAGCTGGTACAACAGACTGAGCGAGACAGCTCCTGACCCACAGCCTACCTCGAGAATGAGAGGACCACCTTGGTTCCAGCCACATGGGGATGCTGGACCACCTCCTCCAGCACCCATTGAATCAATTCCTGAGAGAGAAAGCGAAAGAAAGAAGGTCAGAATTACACTTAAGCCAGGTGCTGGTGGCTCAGGCCTATAATCCTAAGTACAATGGAAGCTGAGATATGAAGAATGTGGTTTATAGCCAGCCTGGGCAGGAACACCTGTGAGACTCTTATCTCCAAAGTGGTGCTGTGACTCAAGTGTTAGAGTGGTAGCTTTGAGCTGAGGAGCTCAGGGAGCTGCCCTAGGCCCAAAATTCAAGCCTCATGACTGAAAAGAAGTGGACTTCCCACCACAAGAAGTGGACTGAATAGCACCCATTGTCCTAGGGAGCATGGCAGAGAAGTCAGGCCGAGCTTCCTGTCAGCTGGGAGTCATTAGTAGGTCACCCGGCTTCTCTATGCCTCACTTTCCCCAGCTTGAAAACTGAACAAAGTGAAGGATCCTGTTACTCATGGGGATAGAGTAATAAAGAAAGAGAGCCATGTTTTGTTTCATAATCCCATAACTGTTGCACTGTTAATAACACACACCATCTGAGATCTTTCCGGGTATCTTCCTATCATATGCTCACAGAATTGCCAAAAACAGTATCAGATGGCCCCTCCCTCTGTGCCTGTCCCTGCTCCAGAGATCCCTCTGTATCAATCCCTTGTTTCCTTACAACTGTCCAATGAAGAGATTGAAGTCCAATGGTTGAGGCCCAACCCAGAGATTCACCTCTGGTCAAGAATTGGCTGCCGTGGACTGAGTTTGGAACAATCCATCTAAACCAATGACTGAGCATGTCGCTACATATCTACCATCCCAACTACAGAAGAACAGGCCTCGTGGCTCAGGCCTGTCACAGATCGGAGGACCATGATCCAGCCCAGAATGAGCATATATTAATTCTCCATCTCAGAAATGCCCAAGACAGAAAAGCTTGACTCACATGGTAGAAGACTTGACCGGCAAGCCTAAGGCTATGAGGTCAAACCCTAATATACCAAAAAGAACTAGAGTCCCAGTGCCAGAAGCTCATGCCTATAATACAGGTACTCAGGACGCTGAGATCTGAAGATCACAGCTCAAGATTTAAAATAGGGTTGGCCTTGCCCATCAGACATCATTATGAGAAGACCCAGAGACTGACCTATGCTGTTGCGCTCCATACTAGCAGAACTCATATCCTTACTAAGAGTTGGCCATGCTCTCTGTCCTCCTGGGAAGCCATCCCCTGCAGGCCACACTCCCAGATCCTCCCAAGCTCCCACTGCCACCAACCAGGCCCAAGGGAGTACACAGCTCCATTGCACACAGATCCCTTGTTCTTGTAATTTAACTGTGCTGTGTCCCCTTCAAGCCTCTCACCCATCCTGGCCCCCAGACCTCAGGTGTGAAGCCCATACATACCCCAAAGATAACAGGTAGAAGTTACCAAAGCATTCAGCCTCCTTGTTACAACCCAATTCTACACACACACACACACACACACACACACACACACACACACACACACATCCAGACAGGTGACAGAAGACTCCTCCATGCAGTACCTGCAATTTGCCAACTGATCACTCACCTGAGCACAGTCAGGCTGTACAAGGAAAAAGATTATCTCTCTGTCTCTGTCTCTGTCTCTGTTTCTGTCTCTGTCTCTCTGTCTCTCTGTCTCTGTCTCTGTCTCTGTCTCTGTCTCTGTCTCTGTCTCTGTCTCTGTCTCTGTCTCTGGCTCTCTCTCTCTCTCTCTCTCTCTCTCTCTCTCTCTGTCTGTCTCTCTGTCTTCAGGTGAAAGTTTGACTGAGCACAGAAGACAAGGGCTCACACAGCAAGGGTGTCTATCTTCTGCATCCAACACCTCCCATCCCCAGAAAAAAAGGAAAAAAACCCCAGAAGGCAGGTGTAGACATGCTGCTCCCCACCTCTGACTAAAGCCACTGGGCTCCCACCATGAAGTGGAAGGGCGCAGATGTGCTGCTGTGTGGCTCCCACTGCTCCAGGCCAGGGGATCTTTGGCGCCCACTCCTCACCCAACCTGCATCTCCCCGTATCCTGGACACTAGTCGCTGGGGATGGGGGTGGCATCCTCGGGTCAACCCCCACCCCCACCCCTGGGGCACATTTGTGGCAGGGCATGGGCCAGACTGTGGGGTACAGGGGAGGCGAGGTCCGGGTCGGAGGGGAGGTAGTGTTGTCAACAAACAGAGTGAATCAAGGTGCTACTGGGCAGCAAGGAATGTGGGCGTGGCCACCATTCTTGTATCCCATTGGTCAGAAAGAACCATGAAACAATAGAGGTGTGGCTGGAATCTTCTGATGCAGGCAGAATGGGTGGAGTCAAAATGAAGGCAGCCCCTTTCCCAGGGAACTCTGTCCAATCCATTGGGGGACAAGAGAGTGACCCACTTTAGCCGGATGGCTGCACAGATTGTTGTGTATGTCTGTTTGTTCCCAGATCTTGAACTCAGGATCAGGGCACAATCTTTGAGTTGTTTTTGATCAAGGCTAGCTCTCTACCACTGGAGCCACACGGCTTTACTTCTGTCTTTGATGGCACAAGTTGGACAGGAGTCTCAAGGACTGTCCTGCCTAGGGTGACTTTGACCATGATCTTCCTTTCACAGCCTTGTAAGTTTTAAGGAGGACTGCTGAGAGCCACTGATGCCTGGTTTTGCTGGTGATCTTGGACAGACCTGTGAGTTCCCTATCCTCAGGTTTAAGTGGTAGGAGCTGGAGCCCACAGCTTGAATCCTGGGCTGCCACCAACAAATGGCAGGAGATCCTATGAAATTCATTCCTATTCATATGATTACCAAAGGAATGTGATGTATGTCATGATTAAATGGGCAGTACTTGAATGATTCGAGGATAAAAGTATACACAATTACATAATAGGACACTGGTCTATATTAATTAATACTTTATGAAGCATTTAAACAATCACCTTCATTAAATGGAGGCCAAATGAAATACCTACGAATTGGACATCACATAGCATCGAGATGCCATTTTTTTTCTGCCAGGACTGGGATTTGAACTCATGGTCTAGGTAACCCTGCTGTTGCACTTTGTGGGAAGGGGAAGCTTGCCTCCTTGAATTTAAGAAATTCAAGTCTGTTTTTTAGGCCTGAAATCGAGGCCCACAACTAGAAAACATACTATTTGTTTACATTTTAAATATATGATTTATATTTTTAAACATATGTTGACTCCATATTGCATTCAGTGTAGTTATTTTATTTTTTGTTTTATTCATGTACTGACTACTCATTTTATTAACTATTATGACACATAGAACAGTGATTACATTGATTACATAGGATATAGGTTTGCATATGTATTGCACGTCCTTCCTGACACCCAGGACTTTCACAGAAAAGGAAAACATGTGCCATCATCAGCTTCTTACTACACGATTCATTTTTTGGGAGTGCTAGCATCTGAACTCACAGCCTTCAAGGCCCAATTCATGAATGGGTGAGTGTCAGCCTGCCATCCTGTGGCAAATTGAGCTGACAGGCAGTCCCGAGTACCTGAGATCGAGCCCCAGCAGTTGACAAAATAAGAACAGATTGACATACAGATGGTAGTAAATGTATATCTTTATAGAGTGCCTGAGATGTCTATACATTATTCAGTTATATAGACTACATTCCTACCAATTCTTGGGTATTTATAATGCCTCCATATAATTAATGTTATTGTTTTCATTCTTAACATGGAATCTAAATTTGTAGACATGTTCTCCATCATGCCAGACACCCAGGACTCTCAGAGAAAAGGAAAAAAGTTTCACACTTGGCTTCTTACTGCATGATCCAGTTGTTGGTAGTGCTGGGATCTGAACTCAGGGCCTAGCAGGACAAATTGGTGAATAGTTCAAGGTGACCACACCAGCCTGTGAGCAACAAAGGTGTTAGGCCATCCTAGGATCTGACATTGATCCCCAGGGTGGGCCATGATAGTCATAAACTAATGATTTAAACATAGGATCTATATTTACATATATGTGTGGACAGTATCTTGCATTTGGAGTACTTTTCTCCTTATTTTCTGTCTTATGTAAGTATTGTGTATTTTACTGAATAATGTAACAGATATAACAGAACTTACATGGAAGACAACCTATTGCCCTGGCTATAGGGTTTCCTATGCATTCTCCATCCAAGCTGAGACCCAGGACTTTCACAGGACAGGAAAACAGATGAATCAATGGGCTTCTCACATCAGGATTCATCTTTTGGCAGTGTTGGGTTTTGAACTCACACTCCATCAGGCCCAATTGGGGAAATGGTCAAGGTGAGGACACCAGCCTGTGAGCAACGAAGGAGATAGGCCATTCCTAGGAACTGACATCGAGTCTCAGGGAGGTCCAGATAGTCATAAATTCGTAATTCAAATATAGGATCTATATTTACATACATGTGTTGGCAGCATCTTGCATTCGGTGCACTTCTCCTTAATTTGTGTCTAATTCATGGAGTTATTGTGTATTTTACTGAGTATGGTGACAGGTATACTGTGCTGACATGGATGACAATCTGTTCCCATAGTTATATGGTTTCCTATGCATTCTACATCCTAGTGAAAGCCCGGTTCTTTCACAGGAGAGGAAAACATGTTCAACGACTGGCTTCTGACAACAGAATGAAACTTTTGTCAGTGCTGGGATTTGAATTGAGGTCTGGGTAGCTCTGTTGCACTTTGGGGTAGGGAAATCTCACCATCCTTGAAGACTAGAATGTCAGGCCTCATCAAGGGCCTGATTTGAAGCCCCAGTACTGGACAAAATAACAAGCCCGCCTTTTTTAAACATAGGATCTCTCTTTACCTACAAGTTTGGTATGCATTTGCATTCAGTGTAGTTATTCTTTTTATTTTGTGTCTTATTCATGGATGTAATGTGTATTTTATTGAGTATGGTGATAGATATAACTATGCTGACATGGATAACAACCTATTCGAATGCCTATAGAGTTGTCTATATAGAATTTCCATCCTTGCTGAGACCGAGGATTTTCACAGGACAGGAAAACAGGTGGATCGATTGGCTTCTCAAATCAAGGTGAATCTTATGGCAGTGCTGGGATTTGAACTCAAGCCCTAGCAGACCCAACTGACGAATGGGTCCATGTGAGCACACCAGCCTGTGAGCTACTAAGGACTAAGGCCGTTCCCAGGACCTGAGATGGACCCCCAGGTGGGGGGGAGGAGGGTACACAGTAGTCATCCATTCATAAGTTGAAGGTAGTATGCAAATGAGTACACATTTGTATAGATTAGGAGAGACGATAACCTGTGATGGAATCCAATCTACCATGTGTATACTGATTCTTGGATCTTTCCAGATGTCTTCATTTCATGACTCTGACGATTATTGTCACACTTAATCAACACTGCTTTACAAATAAGTGATACCCCATGAGTCTTGCCTATCATTTTCCTAGTCACATCATGCATGAAATACTCATTCGATGAGATCGATCACATTCCATGACTTTTCCTGGTCCAGAAACCAGTTTCTCAGGATTTCCTGCCATTGCTTTCTCATGGGGGTGGGCTGAATTCAAGCCTCAGGCATGGAAAACATACTCCTTATATAAATATTAGAGATAGAATTTATACTTCCATACAGATGTTCAGTAGATACTGTGTTTGGTGTGGTAGGATTTATACTTCCATACAGATGTTCAGTCCATATCACGTTTAGTGTTCTTATTCATTTTATTTCTTTTTTTATCCATTTATTTACAATTTATTTTATTGTCTTTAATGACACCTATACCATTTATCCACTTATTACAATTTTTACATCATATCACATACCATCTAGATTTGTAGATGTGTTCTCTATCATGTCTGACACCCTGGACTCTCCCAGAAAAGGAAAACATGTGTCACACTCGGCTTCTTACTCAAAGATTAAATTTTTGTCAGTGCTTGGATCTGAACTCAGGGACTAGCAGGCCCAATTCATGATTGGGTGAGGGTGAGCACAGAAGCCTCTAGCCAATGAAGCTGTCAGGTGGTTCCCAGGCACTGAGATCAAGCCCCAAGTTTAGCCAAAACAGCAATACATGGCTAGGCAGAGGTGGTATACAAATAAATATATATTGTTAAAGAGTTCCAGAGCTGTCTATCTATGACTGAATGACATCTACTACGTTCCTACCAACTCTTAGGTATTTATTATATCTCAATTGAAACAATATTATTCTTTTCATGCTTAATAAACTATTAATTAAGGTCAATCAGCATCCTAGGATTATTGAATCCAATCTTAGACTAGACAAATGCATAAACTACTCTTTCAATCTGTAATCTTATGCATAGGAACGAGTCTCTTGTGATCTCCTGCCATTGGTAAATGTAAGGATAAGGATTTGAACCGAGGGCCTATGTTGACATGTTGGCTTATGGCTTCCCTGATAGCCTGCCAGCCATCAGCAATGGCAGGCCAGGTCCAATTTGAAACCATATCATTCAGACCCAGGATGGTCACCATGTAAAGAAAAAATTGTAAAACCCTGAGTCCTCTACAGCTCCCCACTTTGTGTGCTGTTCTGCTTTTTTTCCTTCTGCAAGCCCCCTGGGCCTAGGGTCCCAGGATCAGCTTTGGGTCTCGAGGCTGCACCCCAGCCTAGGGAGAGTGAAGCTGAGTCAGAGTTACCATGACCTGAGTTCAAGCCCCATGGTTGGCAAAATTAATTAACTAACTAATTGATTAATTAATTAACTAACTAAATTGAAATAATAAAGCTCCTTGGTTTAGAATTTCTGCCAGTTTTCTTTAATAGCCTGGTATTTGAACTCAGAGTTTTGATGAATCCGTAGCAATGTGACAGAATGCGCAGAGTTGCCAATATTTGAGTTCAATCCCCATGCCAAGCCTAAAATAAATAAGTCACTGACCTCACCAGGGAAGTTAGTTGTGAAGATGGGAGGGAAGGAATGGTAGGGGAAAAACAAACGAGGAGGCAACAATGCTCAATAGGAAATGTACTCATTACTTTGCTCATGTAACTGTGACCCATTTGTACAACATTTTTAAAATAAAAAACGTACAAAAAATTATGTAGTGCTCAAAAAGCACTTTGGAGTTAAGGGATGTATGTCTGAACAGCTGTACAAAATTCTATACTGATTTTTTTTCAGTGTTCAGTATGTAACTGAATAAACATAACTGTTTCTGTTACAAATATTAAGTCACTGTCTTGGAACTGGGGCCAGTATTTCTGCCATTGCTGTGATTTGAGCTCACTGTCCATGTAACTCTTTTGCACCTTGGGTGAAGGCTAAGATCCCTGTCCTTGAGGAAAAGATTTTCAAGTTAGAGTTCCCAGGGCCTGAATTAAGACCCTGCAATAGAAAAAATATTTGTGTACATGTGTAATATAAGATATATAGGTAAATATGTATGTATATTTCATATTATGATTATTATTAATTTTGTATTTAATTTTCATTTTACTCATTTTATTGTTTATTGTATTTAGTATTATTATACACATAATATTTATTATGTTGTGTATATATATTATAAAATTATACACAATAATTCAGTACATTGACTAATTTTCATTAATACTTTATTAAGTTTTGAAATATAATACTTAATTAAATGGAGGCATTTGTCAAGTCATCATTTGGTTAGAGTCTGTCCCCAGTATGAGTTTTGTCTTATTTATCTTTGGACAACTTCCTATAAGGATTTGTTTAGATGATTTATACTCAGAAGCCTTTTCTTGTGGATAGGCAAGTTGAGGGATAAAATCGTAAGGTTGGGTCTGGAAATGTGGCTTAGTGGTAGAGATCTTGCTCAGCATGCATGAATGCCAGGGTTTGAATCCTCAGTGCTACATACTCAGAAAAAGCCAGAAGCTGTGGTGTGGCTCAATTGATAGAGTGCTAGCCTTGAGAAAACGAAGCTCAAAGACAGTATCCAGGCCCTAATTTCAAGCTCCAGGTCTGGCAAAAACAATACTCCAGATTCCAGTGGTTCTGGAAACCTACTTTCTCAGGAGGCTGAGATCTGAAGATCACAGTTTGAAGACAGCCTAGGGAAGGAAAGCCTGTTAGACTCTTACCTCCAATGAACCATCAAAAAACCCCATGTGGCACTGTGGCTCAAGTGGTAGAGTGTTTGCCTTAAGCTGAAGCGCTCAGAGACAGCACCCAGGCTTCAGTTTGAGACACACAACTGGAAAAAGATTGAGGGATAATCAAAATAATTTTTTTGCTATTTTTCCTATTATTTTGTTATTATTTCCTATTTTTTCCTATTTGCTACTTATGAAAATATTTTTAGGAAAATGAATGCTGATGTACACCAGAATTGGAGTCAGACCTCAAGGTTCAAGTGTAGCACATCAATAAGCCCAGCCTCTCAGACTCTAGCATTATAAACTTATGTCCTACAGGGTTCTGAAAGGCACATTGTTGAAAGTCTTAATATGCTCCCCAAGCACTTTGTGATAAGCAGTTGACTTGTATTGTCAATGTCATTACAGTTCTGACCCTAGCAGAGAACCAATACCTCACGCCCATCAAGCTTGCTCAGGAGGCTGAGGTCTCTCATAGGGTGAAACCAGCCAAGGCAGGGAAGTCTAGGACATTTTGATTTCCTGTTCTGAAAGGTCAGATGCTTAAGAAATTCATGTTTCACTTGGTGATGAGAAGTTACTTGCACTCTAAATGTTTTTGGAGTTCTTGAGCTACAGAAGAAGGAAAGAAATATTATTGACCCAATCAGGGTTCAAATGAAGTTCTCAGGATCCAAGCCCTAACTCTGTTAGCAGGAAGAACTCCAGTGTAACACTGTATTTGAAGGACAGCAAACAGTTTCAAAAGCCAGGCTAGGTGCAGAGAACTAGGCCTCCAGGATTAGGAGGCAGAATATACACATTCATCACGGAAGTGAGCTGCAAAACCACTTCATTCATTCCAGGCACAGCCAGCAATGGGGGCAACCTGAAACATTTGTTAGAGTTACAGCAGGATCAGGCTTTTCTCACTCTCTTCAAACATTGATTAATTAACCTTCCTTCCTCATGTGAAGGGAGCCTCAGGCTATCTTTAGATTACCAATAGAGAGCCAGTCTAGTGCTGGAGAGGGGAGGAACAGAGTAGAAAACCCTGCTCTCTGGTCTCAGGGAGTAGGTTTTTGACTCTCAATTTGTCAAGTTTGAAGGCCCTTCTATCTCTGCCAGTCCATTCTCCTTACTTCATTCTATACATCATTAATGCAAATCCCCAGTCCAAGGAGGGGCAGGACCATTTCTCTTCTGTCTCCAAGCACCTGAGTTAGAACCTGGCTCTGCCCTCTTGACTCTGGGGCTCTTGGATGCCTGAGAAGTCGGACAGAAACAGTCATCCTGCTCTGCATTTGTGTGAAGGCGATGCTGGTGTCCTGGCGCACTGCAGAAAGCCTCATGACTGGGAATGTTCCCTTCTTTCCTTCTGACGTCAAAAACAGATTCATCTATCAACTTTCTTTCCTTCCTTCCTTCCTTCCTTCCTTCCTTCCTTCCTTCCTTCCTTCCTTCCTTCCTTCCTTCCTTCCTTCCTTCCTTTCTTTCTTTCTTTCTTTCTTTCTTTCTTTCTTTCTTTCTTTCTTTCTTTCTTTCTTTCTTTCTTTCTTCTCTCTCTCTCTCTCTCTCTCTCTCTCTCTCTCTCTCTCTCTCTCTCTCTCTCTCTCTCTCTCTCTCTCTCTCTCTCTCTCTCTCTATTTCTTTTTATCTATCTACCTACCATCCTACCTAGGTAGCTATCTCTTTGCCAGTTGTTGGGATGAATTCAAGGCCTGGGAATTGTCTCTAGCACTCTGGTACTTGAGCCACAGCACATATTCTGGCTTTGTCTGTGTACAGGTGCCTGAGGAATTAAACCCAGGGCTTCTTGCATGCTAGGCAAACACTCTCTCATTAATCCATATTCCCAGCTCCTTCATTTTTTTCTTAATGGTAGTTTTTACATAAGTATGCTACCATTTTATGTTCTCAAGTTTAATTTTCTGAATACCGGTTACTTCTAAGAAACCTGATCTATTCCCTTGCCAGATTTGTGATTGTTCCTGGGTTGCCCTCATAATAAAATGTAAATAAAGGCTGCTGAGAGCTTCAGTGTGCATCATATAAAGACACAGGCCTAGAACCCTGGAAGAGAAAAGCAATGGGCCTGAAATGAAGAGAATGATGCAGTATGTACAACTAGCATATCTGAAAAATAAACCAGTAAATAAAAGCAGAGTTTGCACTATGGATGGTAATATATATACACACATAAGTAGGTAGGGCACTGATACATAAACTTGGCCTTCTCTTTTTGAATGTTTTTTGGTCATCCCAGGATTTAAACTCAGGGCCCGATGTGTTCCTGAGCTGTTTTGCTCAAGGCTGAGTCTCTACCACCACCACAGCTCCACTTCCTGCCAGCTGGTAGTTAATTGGACCTAAGCAATTCCCAGGCTTTCCTGCCTGGTCTGGATTGTATCTCCTACTCAGTTTTCTCTCTCAAAGCTGGAGCTCTACCCTCTGGGCCATTGCTTCACTTCTGGTTCTCTGGTGGTTTATTGGAGAAAATAGTCTCAGAGACTCTCCTGCTCTGCTGGCTTGAATGGCGTTCTCCTGAGAAGGCTTCAAATGGTTTCCTCAGGAATTCACTGAGGAGCCACTCCACACAAACCCTTAGTCTAAATCTCGAGGAGTACTAAAGAAAAATGGAAACATTGTTATACCCCAGTCACAGGACCCCCACCAAAAAGACCACCGAGGGTCAGACTTTACAGCTGTTTTAAGGTTTTATTTAAACGGGCTGCAGCTCGGGTCTCATCCTACACTCCAACACAGCGGAGCCTAGGAGGAGAACCCCGAGCTAAAGTTTTGCAGGGTTTATAAAGGCACACAACCAACCAGGTGCTTAGATTACCACCACATGTTGCTCTGCTAGAAACAAGCAACAAGTGGTCACTGCCTCAAAACTTTAACCCTTCATTCCCCCCCTTGACTTATGGTCTTGTGGCTCCAGCCTCAAACTAAACTCCAACAGCTCTTGATCTTGAATGGGTATGGTCTGTAACTGACCTTAGCCATACTATTAAACAACAATACCAATAATAATCAGCTCATTTTTTTCTTGAGTTTTATGCAGTGGTTGGATAGGATGCTTGGAGACTTCCCATGTTTCCCCACGGTTGTCCAGGTCAAAGGGATCTGCTGGTCTGGGGTGGGAGCAGTGGATCCAAGCAGCAATGCCATCCACCTTAAGGGCAGTAGGTGTAGCCAGTAGCACCATGTAAGTTCGCTTCCACTGTGGTTCCAGAAATATCAGGTTGTGTCTTCCAACAAACACCCAGTCCCCTGGTTTAAACAAATGGCGGGGGGTAGGAATAGAAGCAGAATCATATAATGCTCTAAGCTGGGTCCACATCCTCTTATGCACCATCTGCAGTCAAGCTTACACAGAAATTCAATATCATCCAAATCAGCAAGCAATTCAGTCTGAAGGGTAGGGATAATGGGTGGAGGGTGTCCATACATTATTTCAAAAGGAGTAAAACAAAGCTGATAGGGTGAATTTCTTACTCTAAACAGGGCAAAAGGTAACAGCGATACCCAGTCTGGGCCAGTCTCCAAGGCCAATTTAGTTAAGGTCTCTTTTAGAGTCCGATTCATTCTTTCTACCTGCCCTGAACTCTGGGGTCTATAAGCACAATGCAATTTCCAATCCATCTCCAGTGCCGTGGCTATTCCCTGACTTACTTTTGAGTCGAAGGCTGGTCCATGGTCCTACCCAGTTGTGGTTGGGAAGCCATCCCTGGGTAGGATTTCTTCCAGGATCTTCTTAGATATGACGTTCACAGTCTCATGCTTTGTTGGGTAGGCTTTTACCCATCCTGAAAAGGTGTCTACAAAAACTAGCAAATATTTATATCCAAATTTTCCAGTTTTAATTTCTGTGAAGTCTACTTCCCAATACACACCTGGCCTATCTCCATGGAGATGAGCTCCTTTTGTAACCAGTTGATTAGGGGCATTGTTGAGTTGACAGGCTTTAAAATTTTTTAACAATGTCCTCAATTAGTTGATTTCCTTGCCTGATTTTTACTTCTGAGAGTAGGAGCAAGTTCTCCATTCTTTGGGTTCCCATGTAGAGACCCGATGGATTCTCATAAGAAACCTCTTGCCCAATCTTTGTGGCAAGATAAGCTTTCCCTCACCAGTTTTCCACCAGTCTTTATCTCTTTCTCTGTTTGGGGGTTTATAGGCCATGGAAATTTTCTTTATCCACTCCAAGTCTTCTTGGGAGTACTGAGGCTCAGGAGGCAAAACTTGTGGCCCTGGGCTGGAGGCCCACCTCCTTAGCTGCCTGATCGGCCAAGTTATTTCCTTTGGTTATTGAATCAATTACCTTTTGATGGCCAGGAAAGTGCATAATGGCAATATTTGCTGGTTCCCATAAGGCCCAGATGAGGCTTAAAATGTCTTTTTCGTTTATAATAACCTTTGCCTCAGCTGTCAACAGCCCCCTCTCTTGGTAAATGGCTCCATGGACATGCACAGAAAGCATACCGACTGTCCTTGTAAATGATTAGTCTCTTCCCTTATCCCATCTGTAGGGCTTTTGTTAGTGTCACTAGTTCTTCTCTTTGTGCAGACGTTCCCTGGGAGAGTGCTTCTGCCCACACTATCTCAGTGTCCATGGTGATTGCTGCACTGGTGTACCTTTTTCCCTCTCAAATGAAACTGCTGCCATCTGTGAACCAGGTATGCTCAGCATGCGATAGTGGCAAGTCCAACCAGTCTAGCCTCTTTTCTTTGGCCTGGTCGCTCTTTTCACACTCAATTTCATGTTCTTTGTCCTTCCATTCCTGTCTTTGCTACTGTCTCTCTCTTATTGTAAACCCTTTCCACTGCAGCTACTAGATCACTAATAGACTTTTCACTAAGTCTGTCTAGAGCCTGCAACTTTCGCTTTATGTCTGGTGCAGCTTGATTTATATAGGCAAACATAATCATCTGAGCCGACTCCTGGGTCTCAAGATCATACGGGTATATTGACTAAAAGCTTCCATGAGCCACTCAAGATATGCTGCCAGACTTTCACTTCCTCCCTGTCTAACATTATAAACTTTGGCCATATTAGTAGGTTGGCCACCTTGAGACATGCCAACAGAGCCTGGCGATAGACGAGGTCGCTCCCTACTTTCAACTGTATTGTTGTCTCAATTGTTGGTTGGATCTCAGGAAAATAGGCAGTGATCAGGGCAGGATCCGTGATAGGTGCTCCTGTGGGGCCAGGGATATGTTTCCGGGCTGCCTCTTGGATATATTTCTCTCTTCGGTGGTAAAAAGGACCTGTAAAAACTGATTAAATCAACCCAAGTGGGCTGATGAGTAAAGAGAATAATTTCAAGCAAACAAATTAAATCCTGGTGTTTCTCAGAAAAGGGGGCATTTTGGGTGTGCCAATTGTGTAGATCACTGGTAGAAAATGGCCAATATTGGAGTTGCTGTTGACCATCTGCATCCACACGACCTATGGTGCGTATGAGAAAAATAGCTGCATTAGAAGGGGGGTTGATCCCACTTTGTCGTGGAGTGACTGGCCACTCAGAAACTTTAAGGGCAGGTGCTGAGTGTTTTATAGCTCCCTCCTCCTCTTGACCATTCTCAGGTTCTGCAAAAGGAACCTGGAAAGGAGAATATGGGGGAGGAAACATTTCTTCTTCCAAGTTATCTCCCTGAAAAACCGGGGGGTACCTTTTCTTTCCCTCTGTCTCAGTTACTTTTTGTAAGTCTAGGAGGCTAGATGGAGTGGTGCCTATGGTTTCCAGTCCCATCAGACATACAGTCCAAAAAACAATAAACAGTACAAACAAAACACACGCAGGCCTGACAGTTACAAAAAAGGGCTTACAAAGTGGAGATCTCCCAAATTGGTCACGGTGGGGTTCCACACCCAGGCCACACAGCAGAAAGAGCAGAGCCAGAGTGGGCGAGTTGCGCCGCTGTTAGAAGGCCCTCTTGGTCAGTTCCAGCCCAACACTGAACCGACCCCCACCCCACAATTCACACGGAGGTGTTCCAAGGACTGCCCCCCCTGCCCCACACAGTGGGGTTCCAAGGACCCCTGCCCCACAAGAGGATCTTGGACATCTCCCAGTTCCTCCAGGGTTGTGGTGCAAGCGCCATCTGCCTCAACAACCCTTTACGAATCGGAGTGGCCATCCTCACAAAGGAAAACGAAAGTAAAACAGACAAATGACAGGACAAGACAAATTAACAAAGACAGCTCTATATTACCTTTGGAGACTGAGATCTCGAGGGTCTTTGGGGGGATCCAGGACAAGCCCTCACTAATATAGTATACCCAGGTCGCAGGATCCACACCAAGAAGACCATCGAGAGTCAGACTTTACAGCTGTTTTAAGGTTTTATTTAAACGGGCTGCAGCTTGGGTCTCATCCTACACTCCAACACAGCGGAGCCTAGGAGGAGAACCCCGAGCTAAAGTTTTGCAGGGTTTATAAAGGCACACAACCAACCAGGTGTTTGGATTACCACCACGTGTTGCTCTGCTAGAAACAAGCAACAAGTGGTCACTGCCTCAAAACTTTAACCCTTCACATGAAGATGCTACTAGTGTGTTCTAGACACTTAACGTTGGGGACACAAAACACTCATAATTATTAGATCATTTTATAGGCAAAAAGAGCAATGCAGACTTTATGAGGATCACTCCAGCTTTCAGTCCTCATATCCTGAGACAGTAAATTCACAGCAGCTCAATGCTAAGTGACAGAACTGGCATGTACTGTGGATATTTGCTCCCAAATCCTGTGACACTCATTTCTCACTTTTGGCCTCAAACCTGTGACCAGAGGGGAAGATGAGGAGAGAAAATCCTTCTAAGGGAAAGCAGCTATAAATAACATTGGATAGTTTGCTTATAAATTAAAACCTTGGGAATGACCCTGTTAAGAAGTCAGATTGTCCAGATTAAAAAATGAAGAAGAGAAGAAATAAGGTGCCAGTGGCTGCTGTCTGTAATCCCAGGTCCTCAGGAGGCTGAGATGTAGAGAAACTGAGTTTGAATCCAGCCAGTCCATGACACAGTTATTTCTAAGAGATCACAGAAATACCCAGAAGTGGTGCTGTAACTCAAGCTTAATGCAGTACCCTTGAGCAAAAGGAGCCCAGGGACCATGAATAGGATCATACTTCCACCCCAGGACCTGCCCCCTCAAAAAGAGCCTGTACTTCCATGTCTTTGTATTCTTATAGGTGAAATTCCCGAGTAGCTATACTGAATGACACCAACCTAGGAAATTTGTATTCAGTACAATGAGTTCATAACAGAGAGACTTCTTTCAAGATAGTGCATGTTCCAGGGCTCCCCTCACTGTTCACAGTGTAACCTGAGGGTTTCTCTGCAACACAGGCCTGCTGGAGGAAGTCTCTCTCATTTTCTGGACAGGAACACAAAAGTCCTCACTCCTGTACAGCTGGGTAACAAACAACTCCATCTGGGCCAGTTAGTGAGGATGAGTGTGAGTTGGCTCTGAAGGTCAGGAAAAAATGGCCTGTTTGTACCCTTAGCTATCTCTCTCCGCAGTGCTCTGTTTTTAACAGGAGACCTTCATTTGTGCCACCTCTCATGGCAGGCCAAGTTCTGTGCACTTATCCTGCCTTTGTGAGACTATATTCTGTTGTTCAGTAACAGTGCTCAATATAATTCAAGTCATTCAGGCAGACAACTAAGGCACTGAACATAATGAAATGATTCATTGCAAGCAATGTTGGGTCTATGATGCCTTTCCTATATTTCCGGAAGCTTGGTAAATCCAAGCACATGTTGGATATCACAAAGCTTCCTGTCATCTAGGACTGGTGAAACTCATCAGGTTTTGAAACCTTTGACTTCTCCTAGCTGGTCCCTGGGTGGCCAGGTTTTGGGGTTGAACATAGGGCCTGAGTGCTGACCATGAGCTCAGTGCAGAAGCCCAGTGCTTTCCCATTTTGTGTAACAACATCTCTTCTGGTCTGTGAGTGTATGTGTGGGTGTGTATGTGTGTACACCACGGTGTGTGTGTGCGTGGGTGGGTGTGTGCGTGCACACATATACATGAGTCCTGAAGCTTGACCTCAGGACCTGAGGACTGTACCTAGTTTCTCTTGTACAATGATATCCCTCTCCCACTTGAGCCACAGAGCCAGTTCAGGCTTTGTCCTAGTCATATGGTCCTGAGAAATGAAGCCCACGATTTTATATATGCAAAGTATTCTACCACTAAGGCACATTCCCAGCCCTCTATTTCAGCTTTGTTAGTTTAGTTCTGTCTTTTTTATTGTTGTTGTTGTCAATTGAAGGAGTTGAAATCTTGGTGTGGGTGCTGTCCCTGACCCCATCAGCTCAAGTCTTGTGCTCTACCACTTGAGCCACACAGCTACTTCCGGTTTTCTTGTGGTTCATTGGTGCTAAGTTTCTCAAGGACTTTCCTGCCTAGGCTAGCTTTGAACCATGATCCTCAGATCTCATCCTCCTGAGTAGGTAGGATAACCAACATGAGCTCCTGCACCCAGTTTCCCCTTCAGGTTCTTAGTAGTGAATTGGAGATAATAGTCTCATAGTACCTTTTGTGTCTGAGATAGTTTCGAACCCAGATCTTTAGAACTCAGCTTCCCGAGAAGGCAGTATGACAGACTTCAGCTACTGACCCCTTGGCCATAGCTTCTAGTGCAAGGGGGTCCATGGCTCCACGTGGTGGAGTGCTAGCCATGAGCCCAAGAGATAAGGGTCAGTGCCTCAGCCCCGAGTTCAAGGTTCATGACCAAGAAAAAACAAAACAAACCATTATCTGCTGTAGACAACTCACGAGTCTTCAGTAATACATAATTTTGTCCCTGACATGGGGGCCTATCTGAGACTCAATATTCTTGTCTATATAAACATCTAAGTTGTGGAGCTCTTACATAGACAAGATGTAAGAATGCACACGGTTAAGGACATAGCACATGGCACTCTTTGCACCACTCAGCACACAACATTCTGTGAAAGATTCAGCACCCAGCACCCAACGCAGGACTCAGTACACTGCATCCTGTGAAAGACTCAGCACATAGCACCCTGTGCAGGACTCAGAATGGAGCACCCAATGGAGGACTCAGCACATAGCTCCATTCCACAAGCTGTCATTAGAATTAGGGTGCTTTCATCAGTATCACCATTCTTTGAGGAAAATTTACAAACCATAAAAGTTCACATTTAATGGTTTAGTGGGGTGTTTTTCTGGGGAGAGGGTGTTAGCCATGGGGCTTGAACTCAATGCTCTACCACTTGGAGCCACATTTGAGGTGTCTCTCAGACTTCCTGCCAGGACTGGGTTTTAAAGCCCCTGAGTAGCTAGGATTACGAGCATAAGCCAGGATGACATGGGTAACCCGTGGAGCAGGGTTGCAGCAGTTTACATGTGACTAAGTCAGGTTAGGTGGCAGCTGTTAGCACCAGACTCCTAGCTTGCTCTGTAATGAGGTATTTGAAGTTCTGTCCTTCTATAGAATATCCTACCCTTTTTTGGCATCATACCTGGGGCTTGAGTAAGAGCTTAGACACTGTCCCTAAACGTTTGTGCTCAAGGCTAGCACTCGATTGAAAGACAGCAGAACTTCTGAGTTTTCTGTTTTGTGGCACTGAGGAATCAAACCCAGGGCTTAATGCTTACTATGAAAGCACTCAACCACCGAGCCTCAGGAGTGAACGAGGTATAAATAGATAGAGACTGCTGTATATAAATATTATATACACAAAAAGAGATTTCTGCATAATATTAAATTATAGATAATATTGCTACCAATACTTAGGTATTAAATTATGTCTCCATTTAATGATGTGTCCCAGTTAACAATTAATAAAGCATTAATTAATAATTACTCAATATTCCATAACTGTTTGTCATATATATACATATATCCATACATATTTGATATTTCATAGAATGAGAACAATGTCTATATATTATTAAATTATGTATCATGTGTTACTCCCAATTATTAGTTGTTTAATTATGTCACCTTGTAATTTTTATTTTGTTAATGCTTAATAAAATATTAATTAAACTTAGTGCACATCCTACACTTATTGCATGTAATGTTATCCTAGAATGATTCACTACTAATTCAAACTGTTTATCATTTACTGTAGTGGTAACTCTTCTACCTATGATGTTTTCTACCTTTATTACATCCTATTACATAGCATATAGATTTTCATCCAAATTATACATCCTACCTGACACTGAGCACTTTCAAAGAAAAGGAAAACATGTGTCGTGCTCAGCTTCTCACTCCAAGACTACATTTTTGGGAGTGCTGGGATCTAAAATCAGGGCAAAGAAGGCTCAGTTCATGAATGGGTGACTGCCAGCACAGCAGCCCCTAGCCAATTCAGCTGCCTGACAGTGCCCAGGCCCTGAGAATGAGCCATGTACGTTGACTCCAACGTTGACTCCAAATTGTGCTTAGAGTAGTTATTCATTTTATTTTTTTATTCATTTACCATTAATTTTATTGACTGCTATAACACATGGAATATTTACTACATTTTTTACATAGGATATAGAATTGCCTATGCATGAAACTTTACACCTGACACCCAGGACTTTCACAGAAAAAGAAAACATGTGTCACCCTGTGTCCTACTGCATGATTCAATTTTTGTTAGTGCTGGCATCTGAACTCACAACCTACAAGGCCCAATTCATGAATGGGTGAGTGACAGCATGCCAGCCTGGGGCATATTGAACCGACAAGCAGTTCCCAGCACCTGAGAATTAGCCACAGGGCTTGACAAAACAAGAACAGTTGGACCTGCAGATGGTAGTACACAAATAAATATAGATCTTTATAGAGTAACAGAGATGTCTATATATTATTTAGTTATATAAGCTACATTCCTACCAATTCTTGGGTATTTATTATGCCTCCATGTAATTAATATTACTGTTTTCATCCTTAATGAATTATTAATTATATCGACCACTGTCCAGAAACTGTTGTGTCCATGTAATTAATAGTATTCTTTTAATGTGTTAAAAATATTCATTAAAATCCATCAGCCTCCTAAAATCACTCTGTAATTTTATGCTAGTATCATTCAGGAACAAGTAATGCAACCTTGACATTCATAACTTTCCATCGGTATTCCTAAGAATATGAACGAGAATCTTAGGATCTCCCTTCATTGGTAGGGGTCAGGACCCAGCTTCAAACACAGGGCCTATGTTGTCATGTTGGCCCATGGCTTTTCTGGAAGAACGACAGCATTCAGCAATGCCAGGTTACCAACACTTTTCAGCCCTGTCATTTAGACCCAGGATGGTCACCTTGAAAATAAAACAAATGTAAAACTGGCAGCCATCTGCAAGTTACTGGGTTTTTTTCTGTGTCTTTTCATTTATTTATTTTTCCTGTCAGCCTTTGAGTCCCAGGAACCTAGGTTCAGCTGTGGGTCCAGTGGCTGCAACCCAGGCTAGAGTGATCAAAGCTGAGAAGAGTTGCCATGCCCTGAGTTCAAGCCCTGTGCTTGGCAAAATAAAAATACGTAATACATACATGCATACGTACATATATACATTAAAAATATTTAACAATTATTAGGCTACTTGGAGTTGTATTCACGCCATTTTTTCTGCCGGGCCTGGGATTTGAACTCAGGGTCTGGGTAAATCTGCAGTACTGTGGGGGAAGGGAAAGCTCACAGTGCTGGAAGATAAGAAAGACAGGCCTGTTCCTAGCACTCGTAAAAATAATATTTGTATACATTTTAAATTCATGATTTATACCTACAGACACATATTTACTGCATATTGCAGTTAGTGTAGTTATTCATTTTATTTTGTTTTTCATTCATTCATTATATATTTTAGAGAGTATGATTACATGTATAACATTTTTTACATCCTATTACACAGAACATAGATTTGCCTATGTATTATACATCATTCCTGAGTCCCAGGACATTCACTGATAAGGAAAACAAGTGGGACACTTGCCTTCTTCCACCAGGATTAAGTTTTTGGCAGTTCTGTGATTTGAACTCTGAGCCTAGAAGGCACACTTCATGAATGGGTCAATGTTAGCCCACCAGTCTGACACAAGTGAAGTTGTTGAGCAAATTTGAGGACCTGAGATGAAGCCCTAGGTGTGGCCAATATATAAATTCAGATATATGTGTAGATTGAAGCATGTGTGTGTGTGTGTATTTACATATGTATATGAATCTATAAATAAAGTTATATAGAGAGACAGATAGACATTTATGTAGATTCTAGTGTATAACTCTATACAAAGAATGATGACCTATATCTTATTTTTATATATTCTATTACTATGAATTATTTGGTCTAAAATTATGCCTCCATTAATTAATCACGGTAGGAGACTTAATAAAGTATTAATTAAATTAATCAATGACCTATATTTATTGTGTACAATCTTAGACTACAATGACTAGCTAATTAGTAGTTCAATTGGTACATTACAAAGATTCTATCATTGTTCTTATAGATAGGAACGAGTAGGTGAAAGTCCCAGGATCAAACTGAGGGCCTAGGTGTCTTGGTTGGGCTCAGACTTCACTGACACCCCACCAGCCTTCGGTCATGCAAGGACATGTACAATTTTCAAGCCGAGGCATTGAGAGCCAGGGTGGTCACCGTGCAAAGGAAACAAAGGTAAAACTATTGTCTAAAACTTCCTGGTATTTCCTCCTCCATCTTGGTTGCTTTATTTTTTTTTGCCAGAGCTGGGAGTTGAACTCAGGTTGTAGGATCCCTGGATCATCTGTAGGTGTAAAAGCTGCACCCCAGCCTAGGGTAATCAAGGCTAAGGCAGAGTTGTGGTGACCTGAGTTCAAGCCCCATGCCTGCCCTCCCAAAAAAGTTAAGGTCCTGGCTAGGAGTTTGGGCCATTTTATCTGCCATACCTGGAATTTGAACTCAGGGACTGGGTAACACTATTGTGTTCTGGGTGAAATGAAAGCTAACCTCCTAGAAGAAAAAAAAATCCGGAGCATTTCCCAGTGTGTGAATTCCAGCCCTAGAAATGGCAAAAAAAATAATATTTATATACATGTATAATATCTATCATATATATGTATTTGCATAGATATTACATATTGTATCTAGGGCACAATATTTCCACAGAAAGGAAATCAGGTCAACATTGGCTTCTTACTCCACCTATTGACTTCAGCACTCCTGGGATTTGAACTCAGGGCCTGGAATGTCTAAATCATCAAGGGGTCAGTTTAAGGACAGCAGCCTCAAATAAATTCAATGCCAGGCAGTTCTCAGGACCTGAGTTCTAGCCACATGAGTGTCCAATATATAAATAGATAGATGTGTAAATTGCTGCAAATACGTGTATATAATTATATATAGTGAGAGAGAGAGATGTATATGTATATTCCACTGTACATTTAAATATAAATATATTTATAGAATGTGAGATGTCTATATATTATTAAATTACATGTAATATATTACTAATAATTATTAGGTATTAAATTATGCCTCCATTTAATGAAGTATCATGGATTAAGGCACAATAAAATGTTTCCTTGTGTAAATGGAGCTCTGGAACAATTTCTAGGCTCATAGTTCAAGCCTCAGGATCTGCACTAAAAAAAAAGCCAGTAATTGCATGGGTCTGTGTATATATGCATGTATTTCTATCAGTGAACATCCATAGTCGTTATGAACAATAGCACCCAGGTAACAAATTTGCTTTGAATAGAATGATGTCATAGCACAGAGAGTGCTTTCAAGACAGTGCATGTTCCTAGTCAAAAAAAATTTAAGACCGTGGGTTGGAAATTGCACCATTTTCCTGACAGGCCTGGGATGTCAACTCAGGGTCTGATTATCTCTCTGGCACTGTGGGGGAGGGGAAACCCACCATGGTTGAAGACAAGAATTTCAGACCAGTTTCCAGGGACTGAATTCAAGCCCCAGTACTGGAAAAAATAATATTCATACATGAGATCTATTTACATACATGTGTTTACTCCACATGACATTTATTACCCTTATTTATTTTTTATTTATTTTATTTAGTATTATTGCATATATAGCATTTATTTCATTTATTACATCTTATGACATGGATTTATTTGCATACAGATTATACATCATACAGAGACCCAGGACTTTCACAGAGAAGGAAAAAAATGGGTCAAAATTGGCTTCTGACTCCACATATAAACTTTTGGCCATGCTGGGATTTGAACTCACAGCCCACAATACACAAATCATGAATGGGCCAGTTGTAAAACAAAAGCCTTTGGCAAACTGAACTGCCAGCCACTTCTGAGATCAAGCAATAGTAGTGGCGGATAGATAGATAGATAGATAGATAGATAGATAAATAGATAGATAGATAGATAGATAGATAGATAGTTTGCTATGTATATGAGAGAGAATGTGAGGATATTAAATTATATATATATTATAGATTATTAGTTATTAAATTATGCCTCCTTTGAATGAAATGAAGTATCATGGTTGAATACTCATTAAAGCATTAATGTAAAAGTAGTCAGTATTCCTTAATTGGGAGAATCATAACATGGTGCTAGAATGGAAGACAATACTTTTTGTGTGGCATTCTATAAGAGAATCATGAACTAACTGCAAATTTAATTGTTACTTTTATAACATTCCATTAGGTATTCCCATGGATAGGAATGATTTCTCAAGATCTCCCTCCATTTGTAGGTGGCAGTCCAGGCACTTCAACTCCAGGCCTGGGTATTTTACTTCAAAATGCAAACCATTGGAATGACACTGTGAAGATTTCAGATTGTCAGGATGAAAGAAAAGAATGAGAAGAAAAGAAAGCAAAGTGTCAGTGAATCCTACCTGTAATCCTAGCTCTTCAGGAGGCTAAGAGGTAGAGAATGCCAGTTTGAATTCAGCCAGGACAGGGAATCCCACCACACTCTTATTTCTGAGGGATTACAGGAATAAAAATTCCCATGAATGGGGCTATGACTCAAGGGCAAAGCACTACCCTTGAGCAAATGGAGCTCAGGAACATTGCCTAGGCTCATAGTAAAACCCCCGGACCTTCTAATAAAAAAAAGCCAGTAACAACATGTCACCCCTTGTATGTATGCATGTATTTCTATTGGTGAAGGTCTAGAGTTCCTATGATAAAAGGTATCCAGCTAGGAAATTTACTTTGAATAGAATGATTTCATAGAACAGAGAGAGTTTTCAAGACAGTGCATCTTCCAGGGCTCCTCTCACTGTTCCCATTGTAGCCTGAGGTTTTCTGCACATCAGGGACTGCTGGAAGAAGTCTTCCTCGTTGCTGGAACAGGCCTCACTCCTGTACAGCTGAGTGATTTAAAAAAAAACTCCTTCTAGGCCAATTAGTGAGGAGTGTGGGTGGGCTCTGAAGGCCAGGAGAAAAAGGCCTCTATGTACCTCAACCTATCTCTCTGCCGAGAGCTCTGTTGTGACAGGAAGACTTCATTTGTGCACCTTCCGTGGCCAAGTTCCCTGCAATTATCCTGTCTTTGTTAGACTATGTTCCAGTGTTGAAATAACCTGCTACAATTAATTCAAGGGTCCTTCTGGCAGACAACTAGGGAGCTCAACCTAATGAAATGATTCATTATTGGCAATGATCCTCCCTGCGTTTTCAGAAGCTTGCTAAATCAAAGCACATGTGTAATATCACTATGCTTCCTGTCATCTAGGGCTGGTAAAACTCATCAGATTTTGAAATTTTGACCTCTCCTAGTTGGGCCCTGGATGGCTGTGTTTCAGGGTTGAACACAGGACCTGGGTACTGACTATGAACTCATTGCAGAAGCTCAGTTCTTTATCATTTGGTGTCACAGCTTTACTTCTGGTATCTGTGTGTGTATGTTTGTGTGCATGTATGTGTGTTCATATACTTGTCCTGGAGCTTCAACTCAGGACCTGAACACTGTACCTGAGTTTCTCCTGTACAAGGATAGCACTCTACCACTTGAGGCACACAGGCACTTCACACTTTTTTCTAGAGATGTAGTACTAAGGAATCAAACCCAGGGATTCACACATGCAAAACACTGTACTCCTAAGACATTCTCACCATTCTACTTCAGGTTTCTTTCTTTTGATGGAAATTGGAGGAATTTAAATCTAGGCCTGGGTGTTATCCTTGAACTCTTTAGCGAAAGCCAATCGCTCTACCTCTTGAGCAACAGCACACCTTCACATTTTTGGTGGGTCACTGGAGAGAAGCGTCTCAAGGAATTTCCTGCCCAGGCTGGCTTTGGACCGTGATCCTCAGCTCTCAGCATCCTGAGTACCTAGGATGACAGGCACGAGTCAGCAGCGACTAGCTTCCACTTCAAGTTCCTAAGTAGTGAATAGGAGATAATAGTCTCATGGGACCTTTTGTGTCTGGGATAGTTTTGAACCCAGATCATCAGATCTCAGTTTCCTGAGTAGGCAGGATGACAGACTTCAGGTACTACATGACTAGACTGTAACACTCTATTGCAAGGGGGTCCTTTGCTCCATATGGTAGGGCGCTAACCATGATCCCCACTGGTAAGTGTCAGTGGCTTGGCCCTGCATTCAAGTTTCATGATCAAGAAACATAAACCAAAACAATTGTCTGCAGGAGACAACTCACTATAGTTAGGTACATACATAATTTTGGCCCTGACATGAGGACATATCTGTGCCACAAATTTCTCATCTGCACAATCATCTTATTTGTGGAGCTCTTACAAGAACCAGATGAAAAAAATGAAAAAATATACCCCATGAAGGACTCAGCACACAACAACTCATGAAAGACTTATCACATAGCTGTAACCCACATAATATCATTAGAATTAGGGTGCTTTCATCATTATCACCATTCTTTCAGAAACAAACCACAAACAGTCCAAATTTAGATTTTAGAGGAGTGAGGGTTTTTTTTTTGGGGGGGGGAGAGTCAACCACGGGGATTGCACTGAAATGTTGGGGGTACTGTCCTAAGGTCTTTTGATCAGGCTAGAACTCTACCACTTTAATCCACAGCTCAGAGTTTCACAGACTTCCTGCCAGGGCTGGGTTTTAAACCTACCAGTGTCAGATCTCAGCCCGAGTATATTGGATGACAGGATGAGCAAGCCAGCAGCATCTAGTCCATGGGACTGGGTTGCAGCGGATTACCTCTGGCTAATTCAGGTTAGATGGCAAATGTCAGCACTAGACTCCCAGCTTGCTCTGTGATGAGGTATTTGCAGCCCTATCCTTATATGGTTACAGTCAGAAAATTCTATCTTTTCGGGGTTTTTTGTTTTGTTTTGTTTTGTTTTGGTGCCAATCCTGGGTCTTGAGTAAGGCTCTAGACACAGTCTCTAAGCCTTTATGCTCAAAGCTAGTGCTCGAATATTTGAACTACAGCACAACTTCTGGATTTTTCTATGCACATAGTAGTCAGGAATTGAACCAAGGGCATCATACTTACTAGGCGAGCACTCTTACCACTGAGCCCGAGTAGTGACAAGTGTATAAAAAGATAAATGTGTAGATTGGTAGATAGAAAGATAGATAGATAGATAGATAGATAGATAGATAGATAGATAGATAGATAGATAGATAGATAGATAGATAGATAGATAGATAGAAGTAGATTTATTTAATGAGGGATGTCTGTAAATTATGAAATTGCATATATATTTCTACCAAATATTGCCAATTAAATTATTCCTTCCTTTTTTTAAGTATCATGATTGAATACATAATAAAGTATTAATTGAAAAGTAGTAAATGTAGTATAATTGTTGTGTATAATTTTTAATATAATCGTACAGCAACTGCTAATGTAATTGTTACATTTACAACATTCTATTAGTACAGATGTCTATTGGAAAGCGTTTCTTTTTTAAATTTTAATTTTAATATTTATTTTTTTATTTTTTGGGGGGGTTCCGGTCCTGGGGCCGAACTCTGGGCCTGGTCGCTGTATCTCAGCTCTTCAGCTCTTCAGCTAAAGGCTAGTGCTTTACCACATGAGCCACAGCGCCATTTCTGGCTTTTTTCTTTTTGCTTATGTGGTGCTAAGGAATCGAACCCAGGGCCTCTAGCATGCAAGACAAGTGCTCTACCACTGAGCCACTTTCCCAGCACTGGAAAGTGTTTCTTATAATCTCCCGCCAGCCATTCATTAGTGGGAGTCCCGGGATTCAAACTTCAGGCCTAAGTTGCTGATTTCTGCTTGGCTTCCCTAATAGCTCGCCAAACATCAGCAATGTAAGGTCATGCATATTGTCTGGGCATTGTTATTTAGACCCAGGATGGTACAATACAAAGGAACAAGAAAAGTAAAACCACTGGATTGAACTTCTCAGTTTTATACTTTTACTTTTTATTTTTTTGGCAGCCCTGAGATTTGACCTCAGGACCTAGGCTCCCAGGATTGGCTTTGGCAGAGATGCCAAGACTTGAGTTCAAGCCCGGTGCTTTGCCTAAAACCAAATAATAATAATAATGATAACAATAACCACCACCACCACCACCACAATAATAATAATAAGGCATTGTCTTGGAATTTGCACCATTTCACTGGCAGGCCTGGCATTTAAAATCAGGGTCTGGGTAACTCTGTGGCACTGTGGGTTAAGGGGAAGATCACCATCTTTGAAGACAAGAAGTTCAGAAAAGTTCCAAGGGCCTGAATTGAAGTCCCAGTACTGGAAAAATAATACTCATATAGGAGATCTATTTACATACATGGGTTCATTCCATATGACATTTATTGCCCTTATTTATTTAGTATTATTACACAAAAAACATTTATTTTATTACATCATATCACATATACTGAGACCCAGGACTTTTACAGAGAAGGAAAAAAATGTGTCAAAATTGGCTTCTTACTCCATGAATACATTATTGGCCATGCTGGGATTTCAACTCATGGCCTACAATGCCCAATCCATAAATGGGGTCACAGTCTTAGCCTACCAGCCTCCAGAAAACTGAGCTGCCAGGACATTCTGAGGACCTGTGATCAATCCACAGTAGTGCCATATATGTATGTATATACATATACATATATATATATATATATATATATATGCTGACAGACGGAATGTGAGGATATTCTTAAATTATATATTTTTACAAATTATTAGTCATTAAATTATGCTTCCATTTAATGAAGTATCACCACCTAATACTTATAAAATCATTAATAAAAAATCAGTCAATATCCTTAATCATACCATGGTGCTAGAATGGAAGATATAAATTCAATAATTTTTGTGTGGCATTCTAAAATAGAGTAATGAATTAACTGAAAATTTAATTATTGTTTTTATAATGTTCCTTTAGCATTCACATGAATAGGAATGAGTTAGTCAGGATCTCCCTCCATTTGTGGGTGGCCATCCTAGCATTGGAATTCCAGGCCTGGGACTGCAAACCATTGGAATGACACCGTGAAGATTTCAGGTTGTCATAAAAAAAAGAACTACAAGAAGAAAAGGAAGCCATGTGTCAGTGGCTCTTGCCTGTAATCCTAGATCCTCAGGAGGCTGAGATGCAAATTTGAATTCAGCCTGGGTAGGAAAGACCTCGACATTCATAGTTCTTAAGAGATCACAGGAAATCAAAACAAAATAATAACAAAAAATACCAGAGAGGCCCATGGCTCAAGGTGCAGAGCACTACCCTTGATCAAAAGGGCTCAGGGACAGGGCCTGGATGATGGGCATTGAGCAAGTTGCCCATGCCCAGCCCCCCAAAATGGGCAAGCTGGAACAAGCTCTCAGAGAGTACTAAGTCTGAGCAGGCATCTTGAACAAGCATCCTTCACTGCAGTTTAATAACTGAAGCCAGGAAAGCTTTGTGTGGGCTGGTGTGTGCAACTGGTGTGTACAACGGGTAAATTATGTCCTGGCACTTGTCAAGGGAAACCACAATTCTTAGGCTGTAGGAGTTGTCGAAGGTTGTGACTCCATATCCTCTATCCCTCTGTAGGATGTGAGCCTAGGCCTCTGGGGGCTGGTGCCATAACTCATTCATCATTCCTCATTGCCGAGTCTCAGGCTGGTCCCAATTCCTGGGAAAGATAGAAAATCCTAGCAATTTCTGTGCCAAAAGGGGTAATCCAATAAATCCCACCGTCATAACTCCCATTAGAAGTAAGCCTTGGGCTTCGAATGTGGTTTACTGGTAGAGTGCTTACTTAGCACACATGAAGCCCTGAGTTCGATTCCTCCCTACTACAGAAACAGAAAAATCCAAAAGTGACACTGTGGTTTAAGCAATAAAAGTGCTAACCTTGAGCAAAAGAAGCTCAGGAACATGCCCAGACCCTGTGTTCAAGCCACAAGACTGGCCAAAAAAAAAAAAAAGTGAGCATGGTGAGACATTTTCTACTGAGACTTAGAAGAGGGCCAAGGTTATGGGTAACAGGTGGAGGGCAGGTGCTGTTGGCTCACCCCTGTAATCTTAGCTCCAAAGGAAGCTGAGATCTGAGGATGACAAATGCAAGCAGGAAAGTCTATATGAGACTCTTTTCTCCAATTAAACTCCCAAAAATTCAATGGGGGAAACCTGAAACATTTGTTACAGTTACACCAGGGTTAGGCTTTTCTCAGCTTCCTCAAACAATGAGTAACCTTCCTCGCTCAGGTGAAGGGAGCCTCAGGCTATCTTTAGGTTACCAATAGAGAGCCAGTTTAGTGAGGGAGAGGGGAGGAACAAAGTAGAAAAGCGTTGCTCTCTGGTCTTAGGGAGTGGGATTTTTACTCTCCATCTATCAGATTTGAAGGCCCTTCTTCTACCTCTGCCAGTCTTTTCTCCTTCCTTCATTCTCCACATCATAATTCTAATCCCCAGTCCAAGGTGAGGAAGGGTCATTTCTCTTTTGTCTCCAAGCAGCTGAGTTAGAACCTGGGTCTGTCCTCTTGACTCTGGAGCCTTTGGCTGCTTGAGAAGTGGGAAAGAGACATTATTCCTGCTCTGTGGTTGTGTGAAGGTGATGCTGGTGTCCTGGCATACTGCAGAAGCATCATGACTGGGAATTGTTCCCTTCTTTCCTCCTGAAGACCAAGACCAGAGTCATCTATCATTTTTCCATCTATCTGTCTGTCTATCTATCTATCTATCTATCTATCTATCTATCTATCTATCTATCTATCTATCTATCTATCTATCTATCTATCTATCTATCTATCTATCTATCTATCTATCTATCTATCTACCTACCTATCTATCTATCGACCTTTCCTTCTTCTTTCCTTCTTTCCTTCCTTCCTTCCTTCCTTCCTTCCTTCCTTCCTTCCTTCCTTCCTTCCTTCCTTCCTTCCTTCCTTCCTTCCTTCCTTCCTTCCTTCCTTCCTTTCTTTCTTTCTTTTCTTTCTTTTCTTTCTTTCTTTCGTTCTTCTTCCTGTCTTTCTTTTTTCTATGTATCTATCTATCTATGTACAAACGTACCTACTTGCCTACCTACCTACCTACCTACATAACTACATACATAGTTATCTCTTTGACATTTCTTATACTGAACTCAAGGCCTGTGCACTGTCTCTAGCATTCTGCTACTTGAGCTACAGCACCAATTCTAGATTTTTCTGTGTATGTGTTACTGAGGAATGGAACCCAGGGCCTCTTGCATGGTAGGCAAGCACTCTCCCACTAATCCACATTCCCAGCCCCCTCATCGTTTTTCTTAATGGTAGTTTTTACATATATATGCTACCATTTTGCATCCCCAAGTATAATTGTCTGAATACCGCTTATTTCTATGAACTCTGATCTTCTCCTCCTCTGCCTGATTTGTGACTGCTTCTGAATTGGCCTCATAATAAAATGCAAATAAAGGCTGCTAATACCGTCAGTGTGCATCATATAAGGAAACAGGCCTAGAACCTTGGAAAAGAAAAGCAATGGGGCTGAAATGAAGAGAATGATGCAGTATGTACAATGAGCATATCTAAAACATAAATCAGTAAATAAAAGCAGAAGTTTTGCATACAACCTCTTTGCACTTAGGGAAGTAATATGCACATGTAAGTAAGTAGGACACTGATACATTAACTTGGCCTTATCTTTTTCAATTTTCTTTTGTGGCCATCCCATGGCTTAAACTGAGGATGTGATGCATTCCTCAGCTGTTTTTCACAAGGCTGAGTTTCTACCACTGGCACAGCTCCACTTCCAGCCATCTGGTTGTTCAATGGACATAAGCGCCCCCTAGGCTTTCCTGCCTGGTCTGGCCTGTATCTCCTGTTTGGCTTTCTCTCTCAAAGCTGGAGCTCTACCCTCTAGGCCACTCTCCACTTCTGGTTTTCTGGTGGTTTATTGGAGACAATAAAACTTACCTGCTAGGGCTGGCTTTGAATGCAGTTCTCCTGAGGAGGCTTCAAGTGGATTTCCTCAGTGATTCACCTAGAAGCCGCTCCACCCAAACCTTTAGTCTAAATTTTAAGAGGTACTAGAGAAAAACGGAAACAGGAACATGCTTCTAGTGTGTCCCAGATACTTAAGGTTGGAGATACAAAACACTCATAATTATTAGATCATTTTATAGGCAAATCGAGCATTGCAGACTGTATGAGGATCACTCCAGCTTTTGGTCCTCATATCCTGAGACAGTAAATTCACTGCAGCTCAATGCTAAGTGACAGAACTGACATGTCCTGTTGACATTTGCTCCTAAATCGTGTAACACTCATTTCTCACTTTTGGCTTCAACCCTGTGACCAGAGGGTAAGATGAAGAGAGAAAATACTCTCAGAGAAAGCAGCTATAAAGAACATTGTGTAGTTTACTTATAAGTCCTAACCATCGTAATGACCCTATTAAGAAGTCAGTCCAGAATATAAACAAAGAAGAAAAGAACGAAGGTGAAAGTGCCAGCTGACTGTAATCCCTGCTCTCAGGAGGCTGAGATGTAGAGAATTGGAGTTTGAAACCAGCCAGTGGAATAAAGTCTTTGACAATGTTATTTGTAACAGATCACAGAAAAACCCAAAAGTGGGGCTGTGACGCAAGCTTAATGTAGTACCCTTGAGCAAAAGGAGCTCTTGGTCCAGGCCTAGGCTCATAGTTCAACCCCAGGACCTGCCCCCTCAAAAGAAATCCTGTATCTCAATTTCTTTGAGTATGTATGGATGTATTCCTCTAGGTGAATCTCCTGAGTAGCTATGATGAATGGCACCAAGCAAGAAAAATTGTATTCAATACAATGAGTTCAGAACACAGAGACTGCTTTTATGATATTGCATGTTCCAGGCCTCCCTTCACTGTTCACATTGTAACCTAAGGGTTTCTCTTCATCACAGGCCTGCTGGAGGAAGACTCTCTCATTTTCTGGACAGGCACACAAAAGCCCTCACTCCTGTACAGCTGTGTACCAAATAACTCCATCTGGGCCAATTAGTGAGGATGTGTGCGTGGGCTCTGAAAGTCAGGAGAAAAAGGCCTCTTTTTACCCTTAGTTATCTCTCTCCCCAGTGCTTTGTTTTAACAGCAGACCTTCATTTTTGCCACCTCCCATGGCAGGCCAGGTTCTGTGCTCTTATCCTGCCTTTATGAGACTATATTCTGGTGTTCAGATACAGTGCTCAATATAATTCAGGAATCCTTCAGGCAGACAATTAGGGCACTGAGCATAATGAAACGTTTCAGTGCCGGCAATGATGGGCTTATAATGCCACTCCTAGGTTTCCAGAAGCTTAGGAAATCCAAACAAATGTTGAACATCGCAAAGCTTCCTGTCATCTAGTACTGGTGAAGCACATCAGGTTTTGAAACCTTTTACCTCTCCTAGTTGGGCCCTGGGTGACTAGGTTTTGGGGTTGAACATAGGGCCTGGGTGCTGATTATGAGCTCAGAGCCAAAGTCTAGTGCTTTACCACATTGTCAAGCATCACTTCTGCTTGCCTTCTGTGTGTGAGTGTGTGTATGTGCATGTACGTGTGCATACACTAGTCCTGGAGCTTGAACTCAAGACATGAGCACTGTTCCTAGTTTCTCTTGTACAAGGTTTGCCCTCTTCCACTTGAACCACAGAGCCCCTTCAGGCTTTTTCCTAGTAATGTTGTTCTGAGAAATCAAGCCCAGGGTTTCATATATGACAAGCACTCTACCCCTAAGGCACATTCCCAGTCCTCTACTTCAAGTTTGTTAGTTTGTTTATGTCTTTTTTGTTGTTGTTCTCATCGTAGGAGTGGAAATCTGGGCCTGGATGATGTCCCTGAGCTCTTCAGCTCAAATATTGTGTTCTACCACTTGAGCCATAGAGCAACTTCCGGTTTTCTGGTGGTTCATTGGAGCTGTCTCAAGGACTTCCCTGCAGAGGCTAGCTTTGAACCATAATCCACAGATCTCATCCTCCTGAGTAGCTAGAGAGACTGGCATGAGCCACAAGCACCCAGCTTCTACTTCAGGTTTCTTAGTGGTGATTTGGAGATAATAGTCTCATGGTACCTTTTGTGTCAGGGATTGTTTGGAACCCAGATCTCAGCTACTTGAGAAGATAGGATGAAAGACCTCAGTTATAGAACCCTAAGTCATGGCACTCTGCTGCAAGGGGGTCCTTGGCTCCGTGTGGAGGAGTGCTAGCCATGAGCCCAAGAGGTATTGGTCAGTGCCTAGGCCCCGAGTTAAACGTTCATGACTTTGAAAAACAAGACAAATCATTTATCTCCTGTAGACAACTAACTAGTCTTCAGTAATACATAATTTTGTCCCTGCCATTGGGACAGATCCAAACCTCAATATTATTTTCTGCATATTCATGTGAGTTGTGGAGTTCTTACAAGAACAAGATGAAAGAATGCACCCTTTGAAGGACAAAATACAGAAAACTTTTTTTTTGTCTGTCATGGGGCTTGAAATCTGGGCCTGCACTCTGTCCTTCAGCTCTTCAGCTCAAGGCTAGTTCTCTACCACTTGAGCTACAGTGACACTTCCAGTTGTCTGGTGGTTAATTGGAGATCAGAGTTTCAGAGACTTTCTTGCCTGGGCTGGCTTTGAACCACTATCCTCAAATCTCAGCCTCCAGAGTAGTTAGGATTACAGGCGTGAACCACTGGTGCCCAGCTCCAAATAACCCTCTTTACAGGACTCAGCACACAGCATCTTGTGAAAGACTCAGCATCCAGCACCAAATGCAGAACTCAGCCTACTGCACCTGTGAAGAAATCAGGTGAACCACTGGTGCCCAGCTCCAAATAACCCTCTTTACAGGACTCAGCACACAGCATCTTGTGAAAGACTCAGCATCCAGCACCAAATGCAGAACTCAGCCTACTGCACCTGTGAAGAAATCAGCACATAGCATCCTGTGCAGGACTCAACACACAGCACCCTGTGAGGGCCCCAGCACCCCAGAAAGGACTCATCATGTAGATGTATCCCACAAGCTGTCATTAGTATTAAGGTGCTTTCATCAATATCACCATTCTTTCAGAAACACATTACAAACTGCACAAAGTTCACATCTAATGATTCAGAGGGGTATTTTTGGGGGTGGGTGGAGTCAGCCACAGCGATTACACTAAAATGTTGCGGTAAGATCTTTTGCTCAAGGCTAGAGATCTATCACTTTGATCCACAGCTCAGAGTTTCACAGACATACTGCCAGGGCTGGTTTTTAAACCCACCAGTGTCAGATCTCAGCTCCCGAGTATCTTGGATGACAGGGGTGAGCAAGCCAGCAGCATCTAGTTCTGTGGGGCTGAGTTGCAGTTGTATACCTCTGACTAAGTCAGGTTAGATGGCAGCTGTCAGCACCAGATTCCCGGCTTGCTCTGTGAGGAGGTATTTGAAGTCCTGTCCTTATAGAGTTGCAGTCACAACATTCAATCTTTTTTCATGCCCATTCTGGACCTTGAGTAAGAGTCTAGACACAGTCCCTTAGCTTTTATGCTCAAAGCTAATGCTCAACTGCTTGAGCAAGAGCACAACTTCTAGATTTTTATGTGCATGTGATAGTGAGGAATCGAATCTAGGGCTTTGTATGTACTAGTCATCATTATACCACTGAGCCCCAGGAGTGACAAGTGTATGAACAGATAAATGTGTAGATTGGCATATATGTATATGTATATACATATATATATACCTATATATATGTAAAAATGAGAAATGTGTCTGTATATTACGAAATTACATATATTATATTACAACCCATTATTGATATTCAAATTATTCCTTCCACTTTTAAGTATCATGGTTGAATACATAATAAAGTATTAATTGAAAATTCGTCAATGCAATAAAATTGATGTGTATAATTTTATAGTATACTCATACACTAACTACTAAGTTGTTGCTTTTATAGAATTCCATTCGAATGGATGTACATGTAAATGGGTTTCTTAGAATCTCCCGCCAATACTTAGTGGCAGCCCTGTGATTCGACCTCCAGTCTTAAGTTTTGGTTTTGGTTATGACTTCCCTAATAGCCAGCTAAACATCAGCATGCAATGTCACGAACACTTTCTGGGCTTTGTCATTTACACTCAGGATGATAATAATGCAAAGGGAAAAAATGTAAAACCACCTTCTTGAATTTCTCCATTTTATTCATTTCTTTTTTATTTTATTTCTTGCCAAACCCGAGATTTGAACTTGTGTCCTAGAATCCCAGGGCCAGCTGTGGCAGAGATACCAAGACCTGAGTTCAAGCCTCGTGCTTGGCAAAAAATATAATAATAAAATAAAATAAGGCACTGGCTTGGAATTTGCACCATTTTTCTGGCAGATCTGGGATTTGAACTCAGCATCTGGGGATCTCTGTGGCACTGTGGGTGAAGGAGAAGATCACCGTCCTTGAAGACAAGAAATTCAGACCAGTTCCCAGGGCCTGAATTGAAACCCCAGCACTGGAAAAATACACACATGAGTTTAGTGAGTATGACGTTTATTACCCTTATTCAATTTCATTTATTACATCCTATCATTCAGGATATATTTGCATATGAATTATACATCATACTGAGACCCAGGACATTTTGTCAGGGAAAAAATGAATAAATTTTTGGCAATGCTGGGATTTCAACTCATGGCCTACAATGTCAAATCCATAAATGGGGTCAAAGCCTTAGCACACTAACCTCTGGCAAACTGAGATGCCAGAAAATTCTGATGACCTATTACCAAGCCACACTAGTGCCCAATCTATATCTATATCTATATCTATCTATCTATCTATATGTATATATATATATGTGTATGTGTGTGTGTGTAGATTGCTGTATATATATATATGTGTATATGTGTAGAGAGAGAGAATGTGATGATATTATTAAATTTTATATATATAGTTACCAATATTTAGTTATTAAGTTATGTCTCCATTTAATGAAGTATCATGGTTGAATACTTATAAAATCATTAATTAAAATTAATCAATATCCTTCCATTAGGGGAATCACAACTTGTTGCAAGAATGGAAGATATAAATCCAATGATTGTTGTGTGGCTTTCTAAAATAGAATCATGAATTAACTGCAAATTTAATTACTTTTATAACATTCCATTAACATTCACGTAAATAGGAATGAGTTTGTCAGGATCTCCCTCCATTTGTGTGTGGCAGTCCTGGGATTTGAACTCCAGGCCTGGGAAGTTTACTTTGAATGCAAACCATTGGAATGACACTGAAGATTTCAGATTGTCACGATTAAAAAAAGAACAACAAGAAGAAAACAAAGCCAGGTGTCAGTGGCTCCTGTATGTAATCCTAGCTCCTCAGGGGGCTGAGATGTAGAGATTGCCAATTTGAATTCAGCCAGGGCAGGAAAGTCCGCAACACTCTTATTTCTAAGAGATCACAGGAAAATATCCCCATGGGTTGGGTCTGTGGCTCAAGGGCAGGGCGCTACTCTTGAGAAAGAGGTGATCAGGAATAGGGCCTAGGCTCATATTTCAGCCTGAGACCTGCCAAAGAATAAAAAGAAGGCAGTAACTCCATGTCTCTGTGTATTTATGGATGATGTATGGATGATGGGCATTCAGCAGGTTGCCCATGAACAGACCCCCAACCTGGGCAAGCTGGGACAAGCCCTCAGAAGGTACTAAGTCTGAGTCAGTAGCTTGAACAAAGTATCCTTCTCTGCCATTTAATAACTGAAGGCTTGCCTTGGCTGGTGTATGCAATGGATTCATTATGTTCTGGCTGAGGTGTGCCATTGGGATATTTAGCAGCCAGCCTCTGCCTCTATGGAGATCACTGTTCCTAGGCTGTAGGAGTTGTGGAAGGTTCTGGCTCCATATTCCCTATCCCTCTTTAGGACGTGAGCCTAGATCTCTGGGGCCTGGTGGCTATCACTCATTCATCATTCCTCATTGCTGAGTCTTACACTGGTCCCAAATCTTGGCAAAGATTTGAAATGGCCAGCGATTTCTGTGCTGAAAAGAGTATGCCAGTAAATTCCACCCTCATAGTTCCTGTTAGAAATAATCCTTGGGCTGTGAATGTGGCTAAGTGATAGAGTGCTTACCAAGCAAGCATGAAGCCCTGGGTTGGATTCCTCAGTACCACATAAACAGAAAAATCCAAAAGTGTCACTGTGGCTTAAGTGATAGAATGTAGCCTTGAGCAAAAGTAGCTCAGGAACATGCCTAGACCCTGAGTCAAGCCATAACACTGGCAAAAAAAATGTGAGCTTGGTGAGACATACTCTTCTGGGATTCAGAAGAGGGCCAAGGTTATAGGCAAGAGTAGAGGGCAGGTGATTGTGGCTCAACCCTGTAATAATAGCACTCAGGAAGTTGAGATCTGAAGATTATAACTGCAAGCCTGTGCAGGCAGGAAAGTCTATATGAGACTCTTTTCTCCAATTAAGCACCAAAAAAACCAGAGCTGTGGTATAAGTAGTAGAATGCTAGCCTTAAGCATAAAAACTCAGGGATAACATCCAGGCCATGAATTCAAATCCCAGGACTGGCACACACACACACACACACACACACACACACACACACACACACACACACACACACACACACACACACACACACACACACACACACACACACATACACACACACACACACACACACACACACACACACACACAAAGATAGAGCATTTGACAGTCAGCCTGCACAAGTTCGATCTCTAGCAACTCAGTATTAAAAAACAAGTGAGAGAAGGGAAGGAAAGGCTTCCTCCAGGAGGTGATATGACCAGTGCCAAAATTCCACAGGATTTCTAAGATGTGGAACAGGACAGAGGGCCTCGGGCAGAAGGTACAGAGCATGCACAAAGGTCCTGAGGGGTGTTGTCGAGAAGGTGGTGTGGGTGGAATGAAGGTTCTGTGGCCTCAGATAAGTCTGGCAGAACAATGAAGGCTGGGTCAAGGTTTGTACTTGAGTCACAGGTAGGGCAGAGGGTGGGGTCCCAGAATGGGGCTCAGGGGAAGATTAGCTTGACTTTTTACCAAAGACCCCAGCCAATTTTGTGCCTGGAAGCCTATTTTTCACAGATCCTGACTCTCAGGCCCCCTTTGCATGGAGGAGTCAGGGCAAATGCAGGGAAGAACTCTTGCTTAAGAAAAACTTCTACCCAATGCCTCCAGTGGCTCAAACCCTGTAAATCCTAGTTATTAAGAAGTCTGTGATCAGAGATTGTTGGTCAAAGCCAGCTCAGCAGAGGAAAGTTAGGGACACTCTTCTGGTCAATGAACTACCAAAATCCAGAAATGGGCTGTGGCTCAAGTGGTAGAGTAAGAGACTTGAGGGAAAAAAGTTAAGAGATCAGAGCCCAGACCCTGACTTCAAGCCCCAGTACTGGCACAGAAAAAAATAAAGTTTTCAGGAGATCCCAGTCCACTGTGGACAAAGGCCATTATCAGCTGGACGCTGGTGTCTCATGCCTGTCATCCTCGCAACTCAAGCCTGAGACCTGAGCATCAATAAAAATTAAAAGCTAGCCTGGGCAGACTCTTATGTCCAATAAATCACCAAAAAGCTGGGAAGCAGAGCTACTGTAGTTCAAGTTGTACAGCACCAACCTTGTGAAAACAAGCTAAAGGATAGCATCTATGGTATGAGTTCAAGTCCCGCTAAACACACACACACACACACACACACACACACACTAACATCCTTAACAGGTGCCCGTGGCTTATAAAAGCAATCCTAGCTACTCAAAAGACTGAGATCTTTGGATGGCAGCTTGAAACCAGAACAGGCAGGAGAGTCCATGAGATTCTTATCTCCACTAAACTACTAAAAAAAAGATGAAAGTTGAGCTCTGGTTCAAGTGGTAGAATGTTAGCTTTGAGCAAAGGAAGCTCAGGGACATTGCCTAGGCCCTGAGTTCCAGCTCTAAGAGTTTTTTAAAAGACATCCTTTGCCACCCACAAAGGCCATAAATCCTGATTTTGGTCATCCTAGACTCCACTTCCATTCCTGCCACTTCCACAGTACTGCCACTAGGGGCCGGTGTGTGGCCAACACTGGGTTAAGAAGTGAAAGTACACAAGGGGGTGCATAGCCAGGTCAACACTAATACCCCAAAACAATGAGGTATTGGCCATACCAGCCTCTCATTCCCCCAGACCCTGGCCCTGGAATCTAAAGTCTGTGCCTCTGTATTCGGAGCATCTGGAATTGTCTAGAAGGACCTGAGAGGCCCAGCTGGGGCCAGAAGATAGACTGTCCTGTGATAAAGTACATTTACATTTCCTAGAAACTGACCTATACTTCCAAGCCACCTTGGCCTCACCTCCCATGTAGCACTACATCCTCCTTTCTTGGGCAGTCTTCAGTCAGCTGTCAAGCTCGACTTGGCCAGACCACCAGCAATCCCCCATTCCCCACTCCACTGCCAGCCTGATGAGAGGGATATGATGTCAGAGTCCCCGTTGAGGAAAATGATAGGACATGACATGACTGAGGCCCTCCCTTTCAGGCAGAGGAGACCCTATGCCAGCTGGCATCACTGACCCAGAATCCCCTGGAGGTAACCAAATATTGTTACAGCCAGACTTGTGTGCCAGAGAAAAGTTGGAACACAGGTCTGTGGCAATTTAGGACTCATTGTAGACCCTAATAGGGGGCTAAAGCAAGGTCGGTGTGAAGGAGGGGCACCATCTGAGATCAGAAGAGGCAGCCCAGCCACCAAGAAAGGGACAGAAAAAGACAAGGGAAAATTACACACACACACACACACACACACACACACACACACACACACACAAACACACACACATACACACAGATATTCCAAGCCCTTAGAAGTTCCTGAGAACAAAACCATAAACTCCCTCTATTAGGATCACATCCAACCCGTGAGAAGATGGCACTATCATCCTCAGACTAACTGTAGACACATCATTGAGCCTGTCATATCTGGAATGTCTCAGAACCCAGCATGGGATTTCCTACCGTACACACTGCAATGTAGAAAACTCAGCCAACCCCTTTGTTTATTGTTGGTCATGGGGTTTGAACTCTGGGTAAGGGATCTGGACTTCAGCTCTTCAGCAGAAGATGAACACTCTATAATTTGAGCCACAGTGACGTTTCTTGTTTTCTGGTGGCTCATTGGATATCAAGACCCACAGACTTTCCTGCCCAAGCTGCTTTGAACCGTGGTCTTTACATTTCCACTTTATGAGTAGCTAGGATAACAGTTGTGAGCCACCAGAGGTGCCAGACATCATCCATCTTCATATACCCAGAGAAAACCCATTTCATCAGGACACAAAATTTCTTGCAACCCTTTACTTCAGACTTTGACACCCAGCATCCAAATCCATCCTTCATTAGGGAGAATACAGAAACAACAATCCCACCCCTGCACCCATTTGCCCACTCTCTGCCTGCCATAGGCCTCGAACACTTGAGTCCTTGGTAAGACACCATCCATTCTACTGTGGCTTCAAACTGGGGCAAATTTGGGGAGTTCTTAGAAATGTCTGTAAATTGAGGCCAGCACCTGGTCTCTCAATCACTACACCCTCCCACACACACCTCCACATCTTTGCAGCGAAGATGTTTTACTTTCTTTCATTTTTTCGATTGTCACCTTGAATACTGGGCCTGGGTGCTGTCCCTGAGCTCTTCAGCTCAAGGCAAGCACTCTACTACTTGAGCCACAGCACCCATTCCAGTTTTCTGATGGTTTGTTGGAGATAAGAGTGTCAAGGTATTTCCTGTCCAGTCTGGCTTTGAACCATGATCCTCTTATCTCACTTCCTGAGTACCTGGGATGACATCCATGAGCTACTGGCACCCAGCAAAACATACTTTTCAATGCCTGTCATCCTATCCTCTCAGGAGACTGAGATCTGAGGACTGGAGTTGGATGCCACCCTTGGCAGCAAAGTGCATGAGAACTCTTTATCTCCAATTAAACACCCAAAAACCGGGAAGTGGAGCTGTGGCTCAAGCAGTAGAGGGCTCGCCTTGAGCTGAAGAGCTGAGGGATAGCGCTCAAGCCCAGAGTTCAAGCCCCGTGACAGACCAAAAAAAAAAAAATTCAGTTTTCACTATCAAGTAGGGATGCTGGAGGGGATGTGGACAGAAAAGAACCTTACTTCATTGTTGGTGGGAATGTAAACTTGTTCAACCACTTTGGAAAGCAGTATGGAGGTTCCTCAAAAGACTTCACATAGATCTCCCCTATGATCCAGCAATCCCACGTTTGGGCATTTACCCAAATGTTTACAAACAAGACCACACTAAAGCTACCAGCACAACTATGTTTATTGCAGCATTATTTACCATAACTAAGATATGGAACCAACCCAGATGCCCCTCAGTAGATGAATGGATCAAGAAAATGTGGTATATATACACAATGGAATTCTATGCCTCCATCAGAAAGAATGACATTTCCCCATTTGTTAGGAAATGGAAAGGCTTGGAAAAAATTATATTAAGTGAAGTAAGCCAGGCCCAAAGCATCATAGGTCCCATGGCTTCCCTTATTTGCAATATCTAGTATAGGTATGAGTCAAGCAGAAAAGGTCAGATAATGTGATGTTAGGAAAATGAACCCTTAAATATGTATTTTAATGTTTTCGTTTCTTTCATGCATATGTTTCTAACGCATTTATAAGATTATTTCTTTGTTGCTTTGTATGCCCCTCCCCCACAATGTAACCCCCGCTTTCACTATATTTGATGTCAGTATAACATGTGGAGGAGATGGGGGCAAACAAGTCGTTTAAGGATTCAGGTGGACCTGTTGCAACAATGAGAAGTACAAAATGTCATGTCAAAACCAGCTTTACAATGTCGGTGGGGGGGAGGGAGGGGGGTATAATTGGGTGGGGGGAGGGGGGAGGCTGGGAAGGGAGGTGAAGGGTAAACAAGGGAGGAGGCTGCAATGCTTGGTAAGAAATGTATGCATTATCCTGCCCATGTAATTGTAGCCCCTCTGTACAGTATGTTCTCAAATAAAATAAAATAATATTTTAAAAAATGTGAGATTGAATAGTAACTAGAGCATTATCATTATATTTATTTCTCAGTGATCATTCTTGTAATGATTAATGAGACTTTTCCAGCCAGGTTTAGCTTGAGAGTTAGTGTTAAGTAATGGATTAGATGGCAAGTAAATTTGAAATTGATTTAGGGTACAGGCATTCAGGGAAAGGTAGGATCATTGGAAACTACAGTATTTTTCCTGAGAAGTGAATTTGAGGACAAATAATATAATACTTCATGTTAGTGAACAAGATAACTTCAGAGGTAGAGTCAGAAAATTTTTGGGAATTAGGGCAAATTGAAATGCATTTCCAGAGTGCAAATTGGAGTATCCATTAGAATGATTAAAAACTAGAGTTTTTTCTTAAACATTAGAATTGGACTATCATTAGAGTGAAAGTTAGATTTCAGTTCCAGCTGGAGTTAGAGTTAGCCTTAGGGAAATGGAAAGTTTAGGGCCAAACTGAAAGTAAATCTTCAAATAACAAGTCTAGTTAGAATTAGGATGAATGTAAAATAAGAAAGTGCTAATAATATTAAGATTAGGGTATGATTAATGTGAGGCTTAGTCTCAATATTCCAGTTAGGGTTCGGTTTACAAAAATGGCAAGATACTGAGTAAAACTACAAACTATTTTTAGAAACATGAGTTGAATCAAAGTTAAGATGAATAAAAACTAATGTATTTGTATGGCTTTTAGAATCCAAAGGCTATTAGTTCTAGGGTTAGGGTTACTGTTCTAGTTCAGGTTAGACTTAGGCTTAGGGAAGGGTAAGCTTTACAGTAAAACTGAGTTTTCTGCTAAGATTTTCAAGTAAAATAAGTTTGAAATTTAACAAAAACTACAGAGTTTTCCTAAGTTTCCTATTCAAGGTTGAATAGGGTTAAATTTAGAGTTAGGTTTCTATAAGGTTTATATATAGTTAGGGTTAGGTACTAAAGTAGATTTTAAATAAACCTGCAACTTCTTTTGGAGATATAGGAGTTCAGTAAACGTTAAGATCAGTGGAAACTGAGATAGTTTTCATGATATGAAGATATGAGGTTAATGATTCATAACAGGGAACGATTTCAGAGTCCAAGTTAGGAAATCTAGGATTTGCAGCAAACTGCAAATCATTTCAAAGGCAATGAGTATCTGTTAGAATGTGTCTAAACTTGAGTATTTTCCATTAATTTTAGGATTGGGTTGCTATTATCATCAAGATTACTCTTAGGGTTCTTTCCAAAATTAGAGTTAGGATTAGGGAAATGGAAAGTTGAGAAATTGAGTGACTTACTTTGTTTGTGATGTATATACACTATTCTAAGGCTTGAACTCAAGGATTGGGTTCTGCCCCTGAGCTTTTTGCCGTAGACTAGCATTCTACCACTTGAGCCAGGAGTCCACGTCCAGCTCTCTTTGACAGTGAATTGGAGATGAGAGTCTCACAGACGTTCCTATCTACGCTGACATTGAACTGAGGTCCCCAGATCTCTGCTTTCTGATTTAAAGTAGGATTAATGCATGAGCTACTAGTGCCCTGGAAAGTGCCTGAATTATACTGAATGTTTTTAATTTTGTTAGAGATTGAGACTTGAATTCATTATCTGACAGCTTTGCTCACTAAGTAGCACTCTGCCACTTGAGCCATGTCTTCACAAATTATTATTTTAAATAGCTGGAAATCATTAAATTTTCTTCAAATGATATGTATCATTAGTGTTGTTCTAAAACTTATCCTAACCAAAAAAGATTTATTGACCCTAGAGATTTTCCGAACAGATACTCATGCTTTGCTTCTAATTGCATAACATTTTAGGGACATGCTTTTTTAATTATTATTTTAAGTAGCAAAGCAGTTATCATTAAACAAAGCAGTTTATGCGTACAATATACATTGATCAATGCCAACCCTTCCAACATTCTCATCCATCCCTCCTCTATACAGCTCTTCCTTCACTCTTCTTAATTTTATAGGATATTTACTGGATTCCTCTCTGCATTTTCCCCCTTTTCTCCTATTCAATCTTCTGCCTTTTCCCACTTCACTCCTCTTTTGACTACCCACTTTCATATGATCCAGCAACTCTACTCCTGGGTATTTACCCGAAAGAATACAAACCAGGACATAACGGTTTCAGCACAACCATGCTTACTGAATCAGCCCAGATACTTCTCAAAAGAGAAATGAATCAAGTAAATGTAACACACACACACACACACACACACACACACACACACACACACACACACACACACACACACACACACACACACACACACACACACACACTGGAAATTCTTCTTACTCATCAGAAAGAATATTGTACCTTTTGTATCTCTCATTTATCATTTCATCTGCCTGGTATCTCATTGCCATCGTATTGTCCCTGTACTGCAGTAACTGACACATGCAAACCGATGTAAAAGATTTTCAGGTTAAGGGCTAACCATAGATTCCTGAGTATCAGTTCTCTGCTCATTCTCTTTGTCTATGCATGCCTTTGAGTAGTGATAGTACAGATTCATTTGTACCATTTGCTACACGGAAAAGAGATGAACCATACATATATATGTATGTACATATATATATATGATTATACACACACACACACACACATATATATATATACATACATGGATATATGCACACATATGGATATCTATTAAATACTTGAGTACATTTTATGTTTTCAAGAATTATGGAGCTAACAAAAATCACATGCATTTTCCTACGTTTTCAATTTTTTCAAAACCTAAAGAATTTTGTCCCTTTTGCAAACCTAATTTTTAAGATAATTTCACCATCTCTGATCTGTCAGTGGCCTTGAAATTAGATGTTCAAATAGGACAAAGTTATTTAGGCTTTTTGGTGGAAGAAAGGAATATTACTAGGGTTCTATTCAGGGGTTCTCTGCTTGCTAGACAGGACTTTGTATAGCACCAAGCATCTCAACTACTTTTGCCATACTTCTAGTCCATTTCATTTATTTGAGGTCTTGAACTTTTGCCCTGGTCAGATCTTAGATTGACTGAGACTTTGCTACCTATGCCTCCCACATAATTCGCTAGGATTACAGATGTGAACCACTATGACCAGCTCATTTGTTGAGAAGGCTGTCTTGGCAATTATTTCTTTGGCCTGCCTCAGACCAAGATCCTTGTCATTTCTGCTTCCCAATCAGCTGGGATTACAGATGGAGCTACTATACTTGGTGTACATGACACCTGTTTTTGTTTTTGTTTTTGTTTTTTTGTCGGTCGTGGGGCTTGAACTCTGTTCTTGGGCGATGTTCCTGCACTCTTCAGCTCAAGGGGAGTGCTCTACCGCTTGAGCCACAGCACCAGTATCTGTTTTCTAGTGGTTTTATTGGAGATAAGAGTCTCTCAGACTTTCTTTCTAGGGCTGTCTTTGAACCGTGATCCTCAGATCTCAGCATCCTGAGTAGCTAGGATTACAGGGGTCAGCCACAGGTGTCCGGCACACCTTCTATTTTTTAAAAGAGGTTTTAATTGTAAAAAATGCTGTTTAGAAGGGTTATAGTTACATGAGCAAGTTAATGAGTACATTTTCCATCAAGCATTGTTACCTCCTCCTTTGTTTTTCCCCTACCCTCCCCTCCCACCTCCACAAATACACACCCCTGTACTCCCATCCCTTCTTCCCCGCCTATATTGTGAAGATCTTTTTTTAACATTGTGTCTTGTGCATCTCATTGTTAAAATGGGTCAGCCTGTATCACTATTTATCTATTTTGTTTTTTCCCTTCCCCTCCCCAAGCTAGAGAAGGGTGTATACAAGATACAGGGCACCAACACTAAATATAGTGAAAACAAGGGTTAAACCATGGGGAAGGAACATAAAAAAAAACACATGGTAGATTACAAACCCTATCTTGGGGTTCATTTCACTTAACATCATCTTATCTGGTCGTATGTACATAGCTTTTGAACTTTTATGCTTATCCCAGACATGTAATAGTTATTGCAAATAAGGGAAAACATAGGACCAATGTTTCTTTGGTTTTGGCTTACTTCACTTGATATAATATTTTCTAAGTCCTCACTTAGAGCTCCCCTATGATCCAGCAGTCCACATTTTTGGGTATTTACCCAAATGATCACAAACAAGACCATACTAAGCTACTGGTACATCTATGTTTATTGCAGCATTATTTACCATAGCTAAGATATGGAACCAACCCATATGCCCCTCAGTAGATAAATGGATCAAGAAAATGTGATACACACACACACACACACACACACACACACACACACACACACACACACACACACACACACACACACACACACACACACACACACACTGGAATTCTATTCCTCCATCAGAGAGAATGACATCGCCCCATTTGCTAGGAAATGGAAAGACGCAGAAACAATTATATTAAGTGAAATAAGCCAGGCTCAAATAACCATAGGCCCCATGGTCAATCTTACTTGGAGTAACTAGTACATGGTAACATATAACCATATAAGAGGATGTTATGTGAAATGAACCCCAAGATAGGGACACAAAAAATTTGTATTCCATGAGATTCTTTTCTCTCTATGATCCCCCAAATAAAACTGGAAGGGGAGATGTCGTTCAAATACAGAGCACCACTATTAAGGGAAAAAGTCTAAGTGACAAGGTTAGGTCCTAATTTTAAACCATAATATCAGCCCTCAAAAAAATTTAATTTCTTTTCCTTGAGGTTTTTATTAAATTGCTCGGGAAAAATAATCAACGTTGTATTTATGTTTAGCATTACTATTAAAATCATGTTATGTTTATTTATGGTATTTTTTATTTTCTTAAATTTTACTTACACTTTAATATCCAGTAATGATAAGAGATGATTATTGTTTCACAAGTTTTTATGTCAGTTGAATATATGGATGAGAGGTGCATACAAGCCGTTTCGACTGAAAATAGATATTAGCAAGGTCTTAACATAAGGATTGATAGTTGAAACAGCTGTGGGCATGTATGAAATAAACTAAAGAAACCATCAAGGAAAGATAAGGTATGATTCTGGAAAGCAAACAATTTTGGAAGAAAAAAAAAGGAAAATATGTAGCTTTTGGTAAGAACTTTGTAACCCATCTGCACATTTAATTCCTTTTTTCTAGTGGAAGACATTTCAGTTAACTTTATTTTACAAAGTTAAACATGATTGACATTTAATAATAACTGGCCTCTGTCTCAGGTAAGCAATTATTCTAGCCAGGTGCAAGTGGCTCATGCCTATAATCCTAGCTACTCAGAGAGCTGAAACCTCTAGATCCTAGTTCAAAGGCAGTCTGGAGAGGAAAATTGGTGAGACTTTTCTGTCTCACTGTGGCTCAAAGTGGCAGCACTAGTCTTGAGTAAAAAATCTCAGAGACTGAATCCAGGCCCTCAGTTCAAGCTCTCTGAAATTATTCTAAAAATACTTGGTCTCATTATTTCTTTAACTTGTCTAGAAGGATGTTTTAAACTTAGGGTTTTTTTTCTTTTTTTAGTTTTAATTTTTTTGTGAACATACTGTAAAGAGGGGTTACAATTACATAAGCAAGATAATGAGTACATTTCTTATCAAGATTGCAGCCTCCTCCTTTGTTTACCCTTTACATCCCTTCCCAGCCTCCCTCTTCTCCCCCACCCAATCTCTCCCCTCCCCGAACCAAAGTTGTAAAGTTCGGTTTCGACATGAAAACTCATACTTCTCATAGTTGCTACTGGTCCACCTGTATCCTTAAATGACTTGTTTTTCTCATCTCCTCCACAAATTATACCAACATCAAATATAGTGAAAGCAGGGATTATACTGTGGGGGAGGGACATACAAAGCAACAAAGAAATAATCTTATAAATGAGTTAGAAACAAATGCATGAAAGAAAAAAACATTAAAATACATATCTAAGGGTTCATTTTCCTAACATCACATTATCTGACCTTTTCTGCTTGACTCATACATATACGAGATATTGCAAATAAGGGAAACCATGGGACCTATGTTTCTTTGGGCTTGGCTTACTTCACTTAATATAATTTTTCCAAGCCTTTCCATTTCCTAACAAATGGGGCAATATCATTCTTTCTGATGGAGGCATAGAATTCCATTCTGTATATATAACATATTTTCTTGATCCATTCATCTACTGAGGGGCATCTGGGTTGGTTCCATATCTTAGCTATGGTAAGCAATGTTGCAATATACATAGTTGTGCTGGTAGCTTTAGTGTGGTCTTGTTTGTAAACATTTGGGTAAATGCCCAAAAGTGGGATTGCTGGGTCATACGGGAGCTCTAAGTGAAGTATTTTGTGGAACCTCCATACTAGTTTCCAAAGTGGTTGAACAAGTTTACATTCCCACCAACAATGAAGTAAGGTTCCCTTCTGTCCACATCCTCTCCAGCATCTGTTATTGTTAGAGTTCTTGACTATAGCCATTCTTACTGTGGTGAGGTGGTATCTCAATGTTGTTTTGATTTGCATTTTTTTTATGGCTATGGAGGTTGAGCATTTCTTCATGTGTCTATTGGCCATCCTTCTTTCTTTTTCAGAGAAGTTTCTCTTCAAGTCTTTATTCCACTTATTTATTTGGCAGTTGTTTGAGGATTTGTTGTTGGGGGATTTAATTTTTTGAGTTCCAAGTATATTTTAGATATGAGACCAATGTCCATTGTATGGCTAGTGAAGATCTTCTCTCAATCTGTGGGCTTTCTATTGGTCTTGCAAGCTATGTCCTTTCCCATGCAGAAGCTCTGCAACTTCATGCAATCCCATTTGTCCAACCTTTCTTTGATTTTTTGTGTTTCCGGGTCTCTATTAAGAAAATTTCAGCCTGTGCCAAGGAGACCTAGGGTTTCTCCTATTTCATCTGTAATATTTTCAGAGTGTCTGCTTTGACTCCAAGGTCTTTGTTCCATTTGCAGTTGATTCTGGTGCAGGTTGACATATAAGGATCTAGTTTTAGTTTTCTACAAGCAGTTAACCAATTTTGCCAGCACCACTTATTGAAGAAGCTGTCTTTCTTCCACTCTATTATTTTAGCTCCCTTATCGAAGATTAGTTGGCTATAGGTCTGTAGGTTCATTTCTGGGTTTTCAATTCTATTCAATTGGTCCTGAGGTCTGTTCTTATGCCATTACCAAGCTGTTTTGATTACTATGGCTTTATAGTAGAGTTAGAAATTTGGTATTGATATTCCACCAGCAGTGTTCTTTCCATTAAGGAGAGTTTTTGCTATTCGGGGTTTTTTACTGTTCCATATGAATTTTTGGATTGCCACTTCTATTTCCTTGAAGAATGAGGTTGGAATTTTGATTGGTATCAAGGGATTTTTTATTTCATGATGTCTTAATTTATTTTTAAGATGTTCAGAGAAAAATGATTTATAGTAAGAACTGGTTTGTATTGCTTTGTATTACGTTTTGCTTCTACACCTATAATTCAACTGGAAAGTAGATAGCCAAAACCCTCCTCCCCTCACCAAAGTTGTAAAGTTAATTTTTCGACATAATTACTTGTATATCTCATTGTTGCAATGTGTCCACCTGTATCCCTAGTTAAACGATTTGTTTTTTCCCTTCCCCTTCACAAATTGTACCAACATCAAATACCGTGAAAGCAGGGGGAGAGACCTGAAAAGCAGTATAGAAATCATCTTATAAATATGTTAGAAACAACTGCATGAAAGAAAAAAATTGAATACTTATCTTAGTGTTCATTCCTCTAGCATCAATTTATCTGACCTTTTCTGCTTGACTCAGCATATACTAGTTATTTCAAATAAGGGAAGCAATGGGACCTATGATGCTTTGGGTCTGGCTTACTTCACTTAATATAATTTTTTCCAAGTCTTTCCATTTCCTAACAAATGGAGCAATGTTATTCTTCCTGATGGATGCATAGAATTGCATTGTGTATATATACCACATTTTCTTGATCCATTCATCTACTGAGGGGCATCTCATTTGATTCCATATCATAGCTATGGTAAATAATTCTACAATAAAAAATAGGTGTGCCGGTAGCTTTAGTATGGTCTTGTTTGTGATCATGTGGTTAAATGCCCAAAAATTTGGATTGCTGGGTCACAGGAGAGCTCTATGTGGATTCTTTTGAGGAACCTCTGTACTGCTTTTCACAGTGGTTGAACAAGTTTACACTCCCACCAACAATGTAGTAAGGTTCCCATCTGTCCAAATCCCCTCCAGCATCTGTTGTTATCTGAGTTCTTGATTTTGCCATTCTATCTGTGGTGAGGTGGTACCTCAATGTTGCTTTTATTTGCAATTCTTTTATGACTAGAGAGGTTGAGCATTTCTTCATGTGTTTATTGCCCATCCTTCTTTCCTCTTCAGAGAAGTTTCTCTTTTAGTCTTTAGCCCACTTATTTAATGTGCAGTTGTTCCTTTGAAGATTTGTTGTTGAGGGATTTAATTTTTTGAGTTCCAGGTATATTTTAGATATGAGACCCTTGTATGTTGTTTGGCTAGGGCAGTTCTTCTCCCAATCCATGGGCTTTCTAGTGATCTGGCTAGCTGTGTCCTTTGCATGCAGAAGCTCTGCAATTGCATGCAATACCATTTGTCCCATTTGTCTTGGATTTTATTTTGTATTTATGAGTCTCTATTAAGAAAATTTCGGCCTGTGCCAAGGAGACCTAGGGTTTCTCCTATTCCATCCTGTAATGTTTTCAGAGTAAGACTTCAAACTTTTAAAGTTTGAAGATCTTTGGTTCATGTTGAATGGATGTGAGTAGATTGATCTGTTGCATACATTTGTGTGTGTGTGTGTGTGTGTGTGTGTGTGTGTGTGTGTGTGCGCGTGCGCGCTTGTGTGTATCATTGAAATCAAGGATAAGGAACTTGGTTCCTTTTTGTGAGATATACATTATGGTGTTTCTTTGTTAGTGTTAGGCTGATTGCTTGCCTTTGCCTGATGTGTACATTCCAACTCAATTTTTCAATTAAAGTTACTTAATTATTATTGAACATATAATGCTCTGATATTGCTTTGTCTTTAGTCTGCCATCTAGGATCTTCTTTTCCTCTTAAATATTAACATTCAATATGAATTTCACCTCCTGACTAATTTTCCCTTTAATTTGCATTTTGAAATAAGAATTATAATACCTTTGATCTCTGTATTCATGAAGAAAAACAACTTTGAATTCTCTGTTTAAAGTAATAATACCTGGACAGATTTGTTAGCACCAAGACCTTAAATTATCTTTTGTAGTTTAGTTTAAAATAACCCTCCTCCATGTTTTTAGCATGGGTAGAAAAGAATTCCAACAATATCTCACAACTTTTATCTTTCACTTTGTCTATGCTTCCTTGTCAATGCTAAATTGTTCTGGATGCATGTATTAACTACCCAAACCCCTGCAAAGCTGTTGCTGCTACCCAATTTCCTGCCAATGCAACTCACCAATTACAGTCACAATTACCCTTTCCGTGTTATCCTATTCTCTGCTACTCATTTTGCTACCCATAATTCTTAACACCATGGTTCCAGCCACCTGATTCCTGATACCCCTGTCTATGGTACCACATTCCCAAACAAAGCAAGGCCAGAGTAGGCAAAGACAGTCGAATTGGGTACTCCTCATGCAGGCACAATTGGACATTATTCCTCAGGGATTTAACATGAGGAACTAACTAGTAGTGGAAAGAAAAGAGGTTACTCAGAAGGGACTAAAATCCAAGGATATCAACTTATAACTTGTTGCTAGGAAAAGCAGGCCCTAAGGTGAAAGTTAATGAGAAAAGAAAATTTGACAATAATATTGGGAATGATATAAACAAAAGTTTTAGCTTAATCTCTTCTACCAGTGATCTGAATTATTTTATGACATAGATATGTAACTACTTTGCAGTTTTAAAAGTTTATGAAGTTGCACATTTATGTGGTACTTGTATTAATTTATGGAATATTTGCATATGATCATGTTAATGATACTCAATAGTTTATGCTTTATGATATGCTCATGAGTCTGCCTTTGGCAATATGAATTGAGCTCTCTAACAATAAATGGGATTTCATTGTCAAATACTACAAGGATATTACTAAGGCTAATACCAAAATGAAAGCTGAAACAAGAAAACTGAACAAAGCTACAAGTTTGAAGGGAAGGGGTCAGTGGTAAGGGCTATGTTAAAACAGAAATTCTTCACATAGGAATCTTGAAAGAATAGAATGTGTCTTGTTGAATCAATAGCTTTTTAAACATTCTTAGAAAGCAGAACATGCTTTTTGATTCTAGCTTTTTGGGACCTCTTTAATGAGTGGTTAAACAAAAAATTATTGAAATGACTGAAAATCCACTGACATGAATTATTAGATTAACATTATTCTCAAAGTTGCCTTGACATGCAGGCAGGCTGGATTCCTTTTGTATTAAATTAATGGAATAATCTTCCTTTTGAATGGTTGGACAGTCCATGACACTTGTTCCAAAACAAGAAAAGATACTAGAGAGAACAAAAAGAAGAAGGAGAGTCAAGGCTGCTGAAATTAGAATATTTCCCATTTGGACTTTATGGGTTGCTACTACAAAGAATTAGAATTTCATCTTAAGATAATAATTTCAAAATGGATGTGATAAAGGATAGCTTCAAAATGTAATATTTAATGCTGTTGCATTACTTGAAGGCAAAGGTTTACAGAAAACTTTAAATTCCAGAAAAACTGTAATGTACCAATAAACACCTAGAAGAAATATAATTTAAAAATTTACCTGTTCAAAGCAAATCCTGGCATGAAAGTCTGTGAGTCAGTTATCTCCAAACAGGAAGTTACACTGTGGCTCAATTGGGAGAGGGCTCCCCTTAAGCTGAAGCACTCTGGGATATGTTAATACCCAAGCCCTGAGTTCAAGACCCATGACTGACAAAAAGAAATTTTAAAGAATGAAAGCATTATGGTTGGAAGAAGACTTGTGGTAGAGTGCTTGTCTTGCATGCTTGAGGTCCTGGTTCAATTCCTCAACACCACATAAGCAGAAAAAACTGGAAGTGGCACTGTGGCTAAAGTGGTAGTGCACTAGCCTTGAGCTGATCAGCTCAAGGACAGCACCCAGACCCAGAGTTCAGGCCCCCCTACCAACAACAGCAACAAAAAATTAAAGCATCAAACAACCTGAAGATGTTGTCCAGAATAATGAATGCAGCATTATCCGTTGACATGACTTAGTGACTTGAAACCAAGTTTACCAGGGGAGATGGTGGGCATTTTGTGTGTGTGTCAAAACCTGCAAAATTATTTTATACTTTCCCAGGGAGGGAGAAAGGAGGAAATGGTGGGGGGAGGGAGGAGGTGTTTGGTGGACTTGCCTTTTGTTTCACTGATTGTTTTCTGTAGTCAAATTCAGAGAAATTCTGCTTGCAATCCTAGTTGCCTGGGCAATAACGAAGTCATGTCCTGGAAGTGGTTTTGTCCTGTCCTTGGACTGGTTCCAACCAGCACTGGAAAATCCAAGTCCCACTGCAGGACCAAGATGCCTTGAAGACTACTGATCCATTGGGCAGGTGGACCTAACCACAGCCAGAATAAGCAGAAAATGCAATTCTGAGGGCAGCACTGGAAATTAACATCGAGTAGAGATTTTTAAATATATTTTTATTGTAAAAATAACTGTACAGAGGGCTCAGAGTTACAGAACTAGATAACGAGTACATTTCCTATACAGCATTGTTACCTCCTCCTTTGTTTTTCCCCTGCCATCTTTTCCGTCCCCACATCTCCAACTCCTCCCTCCTCAACCCCTGCCTGACATTGTAAACTCATTTTCGACACAGTGTCCTGTACATCTCATTGTCACAATGGTCAACCTGCATCCCCATTTAAGCTTTCTGCTATATTCCTTCCACTCCCCAAATTACAATTATATATATATATATATATATATATATATATATATATATATATATATATATATATATATATATGATGCAAAACACTGGAATCAAATAAAATGAAAACCGGGGTTTACCGTGGGGGAATAACTTACAAAATGATCATAGAGTTCATTATAATCATACTAAAAACAAAAGAAAGAAAGGAAAAACCAATTGTGTCTCTGACTTGGAGTACATTTTGCTTAACATCATCTTGTATTGACATATGTACCTAGCTTTGATCTTCTCTACTTGTCCTAGACATGTACTAATCCTTGCCAACAAAGGTAAGACAAGGTAAACCATGGGTGTTTCTTTGGGTCTGGCTTACTTCACTTAATATAATTTTTACCAAGTCTTTCCATTTCCTAACAAATGGGGCAATTCCATTCTTTCTGATGGAAGCATAGAATTCCAGTGTGTGTGTGTGTGTGTGTGTGTGTGTGTGTGTGTGTGTGTGTGTGTGTGTATGTACCACATTTTCTTGAACCATTCATCTACTGAGAGGCATATGGGTTGGTTCCATAACATAGCTATTGTGACTAATACTGCAATAAACATGGTTATGCTGGTAGTTTTGTGATCATTTGGGTAAGTGTGCAAAAGTGGGGTTGCTGGGTCATTGGGGAGCTCTAGGTGGAGTCTTTTGAAGAAATTTCATACTGTTTTCCAAAGTGGTTAAACAAGTTTAAACAGCTACAAGTAATGCAGTAGGGTTCTCTTTTAGATACAACCCCACCAGCATCTGTCATTATTACATTTCTTGATTACAGCCATTCTAACTGGAGTGAGGTGTAATCTCAATGTTTTGATTTGCATTTCATTTATGACTTGAAAATTTGAGTATTCCTTCATTTGTCTAATGGACATTTTTTTTTAAATTGTATTTTATTTTCTTTGAGAACATACTGTACAGAGGGGCTACAATTACATGGGCAGGATAATGCATACATTTCTTACCAAGCATTGCAGCCTCCTCCTTTGTTTACCCTTCACTTCCCTATCCCGCCTCCCCCCTCCCCCCACCCAATTTTACCCCCCTCTCCCCACCCAATTATACCCCCCCTCCCCCCCCCCCACACCGAAATTGTAAAGCTGGTTTTGACATGACATTTTGTACTTCTCATTGTTGCAACAGGTCCACCTGAATCCTTAAACGACTTGTTTGTCGTTTAATGGACATTTTTTATTTCCTCTTCAAAGAAGTCTCTCTTTAAGTCTTCAGCCCACTTAGTTATTGGGCAGTTGTTCCTTTGAGGATTTGTTGTTGTGGGATTTATGATTTTGAGTCCTAAGTATATTTTATATATAAGACTTTGTCTGTTTTATGACTCATGAAGAACTTCTCCCAGTAAGTGGGCTTTTTATTGATCTTGCTATCTATGAACTTTACCATGCAGAAGCTCTGCTGTTTCATGCAATCCCGTTTCTCCAACCTTTCTTTGATTTGTTTTCTTTCTGGTTCTCTATTAAGAAATTTTTGGCCTGTGCTAAAGAGCCCTAGAGTTTCTCTTATCCTTCATGTAATGTTTTCACAGTGTCTGCTTTTATTTTGAGGTCTTTGATCCATTTTGATTTGATTATCATGCAGAGTGTTTTATATATATGGATATATCTTTTATTTTCTACAGGTGTTGAACCAATTTTGTCAGCACCATTTACTGAAAAGGCTGTCTTTCTTCTATTCAATTTTTTTAGCTCCCCTGTCAAAGATTAGGTGGCTATAGGTCAGTGGCTTTATTTCTGAGTCTTCAGTCCTATTCCATTGGTCCTCAGGACTGTTCTTGTGCCAGTACCAAGCTGTTTGTATTACTATGGCTTTTTGGTATAGTTTGAAATTTGGAACTGATATTGCTGCAGTGCTGTTCTTTCTGCTTAGAATTGACGAACCTACAGCTAGCATTATACTTAATGGTGAAAAGTTAAAGCCATTTCTTATTAATTCAGGAAAGAGATAAGTATGTCTGCTCTCTCCACTCCTCTTCAAGTTAGTATTAGAATGCTAGCTGGGGCAATAAGACTAGATGCAAACTTAAAGGGAATCCAAATAGGGAAATATGATGTAAAACATCCAAGATGACCAATGGAATAGAATTGAAAACCAGAAGTGAACCTACAGTCCCATAGGCATCTAATTTTTGATAAGGGAACTAAAAAATAGAGTGGAAGAAAGACAGTCTCTTCAGTAAATGGTGATGGAAAAATTGGTTAACTACTTGTAGAAAACTAAAGCTAGATCCTTATCACCGTGCACCAAAATGAACTCAAATGAATTAAAGACCTCAGAGTCAAAGCAGACACTCTGAAAACATTACAGGGTGGAATAGGAGAAACCCTAGGTCTCCTTGGCACAGGCAGAAATTTTCTTAATAGAGACCCAGAAACACAAAAAAAAATAAAATAAAAGCTTGGACAAATGGGATTGCATGCAATTGCAGAGCTTCTGCCCAGCAAAGGACATGGCTTGCAAGATCACTAGAAAGCTCACGGATTGGGAGAAGATCTTCACTAGTCATACAACATACAAGGGCCTCATATCTAAAATATACCTGGAACTTAAAAAATTAAATCCCCCAACAACAAATATTCAAAGAATCAACTGCCCAATACATAAGTGTCCTAAAGACTTAAAGAGAAATTTCTCTGAAGAGGAACGAAGGATGGCCAATAAACACATGAAGAAATGCTCAAACTCTCAAACCATGAAAGAAATGCAAATCAAAACAGCATTGAAATACCACCTCACCTCAGCTAGAATGGCTATAATCAAGAACTCTAATAACAGATGCTGGAGGGGATGTGGACAGATGGAAAGCTTACTGCACTGTCGGTGGCAGTGTAAACTTTTTCAACGACATTGGAAAGCAATGTGGAGGTTCCTCAAAAGACTCCACATAGACCTCCACTATGACCCAGCATTCCCACTTTTTGGCATTTCCCTAAATGTTCACAAACAAGACCACACTAAAGCTTCCAGCACGACTATGTTTATTGCATCATTATTTACCATAGCTCAGATATGGAACCAACCGAGATGCCCCTCAGTAGATGAATGCATCAAGAAAAAAGTGGTAAATATACACAATGGAATTCTATGGCTCCATCAGAAAGAATGACATTGCCCCATTTGTTAGGAAATGGAAAGACTTGGAAAAAATTATATTAAGTGAAGTAAGCTAGGCCCAAAGAAACATAGGTCCCATAGTCTCCCTTATTTACAGTAACTAGTATATGTCTGAGTCAAGCAGAATAGGTCAGATAAGTTGATATTAGGGAAATGAACCCTAAGACATGTATTCAAATGTTTTTTTTTGTTTCATGGGATTGTTTCTAACACATTTATAAGATTATTTCTTTGTTGCTTTGTATTCCCTCCCCCACGGCATAACCCCTGCTTTCACTGTATTTGATGTTAGTATAATTTGTGGAGGGGAAGGGAAAAAATCAAATAGTTTAAATAGGGATACAGGTGGACCCATTGCAACAATGAGATATACAAGTCATTATATCGAAAACGAACTTTACAACTTTGGTGGTGGGGAGGAGGATTGGGTGGGGACAAGGGAGGAGGATGGGAAGGGATGGAAGGGGAAACAAAGTAGGAGGATACAACGCTTCAGAAGAAATGTACTCATTATCCTGCCCAGGTAATTTTAATCCCTCTGTACAATTTTTCCCAATAAAATATAATAAATTTAAAAATAGGAAAAAGAAAAAAAAATGAAAATGACATGATCTTGTATTTAATGAACCCCATGTACTCCATTCCCAAGTTATGTGAGCTGATCAGAACCATGGCCAACTTGAAGACTATAATTTTGTCTCAATAAAACCAAACAAGAAAGGAATAAAAAATAAACCAGAAAGGAATACACAGTTGGAAATTTGGGCTAATTTTGTCATTATGCTTTGAGAAGTCAAGTTTCCTATTGAAATACAACTCATATTTAAAACACAACTCAGTTGTGTTTTAAATGTTGTCTTAATTACAGAACATTTCTAGATGCAAGAGAGCTCATGATTCCCAACCAAAAATTTGAAAAAGTAAGTATCATTCTGTTAGAGTCCCAAGAAATGATGAAATAAGAAAGTTCATTTAATGTAGGACTTTGTACACCTGGCTAAATTAGAATTTAGAGTTAAAATAGATATTTTTTGTTTGTGATTTAATATTCTATAGAATACTACAACATTCTTTTCAAGTAAAAGATTTAATTTACAAATTCACTAATTAGTCTGGCATTCTAATTGACTAGAATATTCTTTCAGCTGGGAAGGTGGCTCAGTGGTTGAGCGCTTGCCTTGCATGTCTGAGGCCCTGGGTTTGATTCCTCAGCACCACATAAGCAAAAAGAAAAAAGCCAGAAGTGGCGCTGTGGCTCAAGTGGTGGAGCACTAGCCATGAGCTGAAGAGCTGAGGGACAGTGCCCAGGCCCAGACTTCAGGCCCCACAAACGGACCCTCACAAAAAAAATATAATATTCTTTCAAGGCAAGTATAATAAGAATTAGTTAATAGATAATTCCAACAGTTCATGTGTAAGAAGATAATGTGAATAATCTAGACAAACTGTCACCAAATTGATTATATTAATTTATATAGAAAAGGAGCAATCTTTTGAGAGTTTGGTGTAACGTGGTATGAAGAGAGTAATTGTGTGACATCTTTTTTTCTACCTATACATAACACAGGAAGAAATTTTCTTAATTATGTACCTCTGTATACAATGAGAAAAATGCTAGGTTTGAGGTTTGTTTTTATTTTGTTTTTGTTGCTTGGTTTGTCCTAGGGCTTAACCTCAGGGCTTGGGCACTGTCCCTGAGCCTGTTTTTGCTCCAGGCTACTGCTCTACCACTTGAACCTCAGTGCCTCTTGGGTCTGGCTTTTCCTTATGAGTTTATTGGAGGTAAGAATCTAAAGAACCTTCCTGCCTGGGTGGGCTTTCAACCATAATCTTCAAATCTTAATATTAATATATACAGATCTCCTGAATATCTATGATAGATAATATATATATATATGATAAATATAAAATAAAATGAAAATAAATAATATTTGCAAGTGTTCTGATCTCAGGAATACCACTGCGGTGAAAATGATGTAGCAAAGTTTAGTGTAGTATTCTTGCCATAATAGGAAGGGCATCACATTAGGATAAGTGTAGTGTAGTATTTTTTCACAATAGTGATAAAGTAGTCATGATGTGAATTTAGGGAATTTTAAGGTGCACCTTACAAGCTGGAAATTGTTGGGCTAGAATGACTTTATGGCATAAAAACTTGGGATTGATTGTCATAGAAATAATAGCTTACTCTGATGAAGAAATGTTTACTCTTAAGGAATCAATTATTATAGATACTTCATATTGTTATCCTCTACCAGAACATGTCTATTTTTCCTATTGACTTTTAAATATGTAATTCCTCATTGGAAACTGAATCTATTGCTGAATTAATTAAAATGCAAACCGTTACTGTTTTGAATGTCTCTCGTATGGCATGTTCAGGATTTGAAAATGAGTAGTTAGTAGTCATAGGAATGTTGAGGAACAGATATATTCTGTCCTCTTAACAATTAGTGAATTTTCAAAGTTAGGAGTTTCCATAGAATTGAACTATTTTCTGTTTTAGTAGGAGACAATACTAAAATAATGTTTTTAAAAAAATAATGGCAAGTGTATTCTGACAATATTGTATAGTTTTATAACATTCATGTTGATGTCCCTCCGATAAATAAAGAGGTAATTCAAATTAGCAGGCAAAAATGTTCATTTTTATAAAAGATAATACACAGAGAATAATATTTACTATACCAGCCGGGCGCTGGTGGCTCACGCCTGTAATCCTAGCTACTCAGGAGGCTGAGATCTGAGGATCGCGGTTCAAAGCCAGCCCGGGCAGGAGAGACCGTGAGACTCCTATCTCCAATAAACCACCAGAAAACCGGAAGTGGCGCTGTAGCTCAAGTGGTAGAGCGCTCGCCTTGAGCTGAAGAGCTGAGGGACAGCGCCCAGGCCCAGAGTTCAAGCCCCACGACCGACAAAAAAAAAAAAAAAAAAAAAAAAAAAAAAATTTACTATACCAATACAGTGAAATTATATATTATGCAGCTCATTTTTAAGTTAATTTTATTGTCAAGGTGATATATAGAAGGGGTTGCAGTAATTGTAAGGTAGTGGATATATAACATCTCAAAAATTTTCCCCCCTCCCTTATTTTTCTCACACTTTTCCTTCAACCCAATACTCCTCACAAGTTGTAAAGTAAATTTCTAACATGTTGTCTTGTGAGTGTTGCTATTGCATTGGTTTTCCTTTTGTCCTTTGTTGGGCCATTTTATTGCTCCGTTTCCCTTGCCAAATGAAGATAAATGTATATACAATACACAGGATACTGAAATCAAATACAACAGTGGACAAACCATAGAGGAAAACACAAAAGAAAAAAATCACATAGTACATTAAAAACAACAACCACAAAGTAAAACCTCTCTTTCCATATCTAGGAGTTTATTTTGCTCAGCATTATTTTATGTGGTCATTTATACATAGCTATTGAGCCATTCTACTCATCTGCTAGGACTATCCTAGATATTTCCTAGTTATTACATTACAAATGAGGGAAACCATGGAATCTGTTTCTTTGTGTCTTGCTTAGTTTTCTTAGTAGGATTTTTCCAGCTCTTTCCATTTCCTTATGAATTGGAAGCATAGAATTCCTCCGTACATATATAAAACACATTTTTTTCAATTCCCTCATCTACTGAGTGGTATATCGGTTTAAAACATGATTGCATGTAAGTATCACTTAAGGCCATTCAAAATGACAGATGGCAACTCAGCAGATATACTAATGTCATGATTTCCAAATAAGATAGTATTTTATGGTGGTGCAAGTGTTGAGATATCTGAATGAGTATAGTGTATATCTTGCACTGAATTAGGCAGGAAGATATCCAATATCATATAGGATAAAAATGGTAGTGACAAAATATTTCCCTTGAGAAAGATATAGGAGGCTGCCAGAAGTATGAATTAGTTCAGATAATTTGAATAATTTAGAAATGCAACCTCAATTATGTCTCTTTACATAATAATCATGTAAGTGGAAGGGCAAAATAAGGGTAAGAGAAGAAAATAACTGACAGCAGAAAATTTTCCCAAGTTACAGTACAAAAAATATAATCTATAACTACCAAATTAAAGAGATCCCAATATAATATGTCCCACTTAATTTAGGTACCTGCAGAATTTTTACTTGGCTTTTTCCTACTCTAATGCTCCAAAATAAATGAATACTTCTAAGAAAAGTTATGTGATTGCCATTGCTTCAACTTGAACAGTAACTTTGATAAGTAAGCCCTCTTTTTCTCATTTTTGCACTTGGAAAATAGTCCCTAAGTTGATGATGTTGTGGCTGATTAGAGTCAGAGTTAGTGGCTTCTATTTGTACAATTATCCCAGAATACTTTAAAGCCGTTTTTCCCCAAGACATCCAACTACATTGTCTGAAACTGTACTTTGAACACACCCTCACACCTGAGCACATTATTTGAAATTATACTTCAGTTTTTCTTGGCACATTCTATTTGTGCCTTTGTCTTTTTTGCACATTCCTTTTGAGTTCATAGTTGCTCTATTTCCATTTCATCTGTACAAACTGCTAAGAACATTGTTCAACTACCACTTCTTGTTTGCACACGCCCAGTCTATGTATGAAAGTACTTTGTCCATGTTAAGCAATAGAGTAATACTTACTCTCTGAGGAGAAAAGTTTCACAATATAATCCTATGCCCACATTAGAGGATGTAGAATTTAAAGCATTTTGAGACAGTGATATTAGAATTGAAAGGCTCCTTAGGGAAATTTTCCTGGAGCTCATTAGTTTACCCTAAAGAAATAAAAATATCCACAAAATTTGGAGCTAATTACTAAGTATCCGAATTAACATTAGATCCTAGATGTTGTGTTAATACAAGTCATGATTGTATTATTGTTACAACAGAAACTTTCACAACTTGGCAATGTGTATGAGAAAATGAAAGAAAGGCATTAAAGCAAAATGTCTTATCTTTTTAGGCATTTAATCTTAGTGGTGAGGGTAATGTCTGAACTCTTCCATTCAATAAAAGCTTGAAATTTATAAGAACACTTTCCTACATATATGAATTTGTGTCAGGTTGATAGACAGGGTTATTTCAGCATGGAGATATACCTAACAAGAATTACATTTCAATAGAGTATTTGGCAGTTATGATGTGTCAATAGCTATTGAAGCATTTTCTATTTTAAAGAAGAATCAATTTGAGGAGTCTTCAGTCACATCAGTAAAGCTGTATGTTCAACTTAATACTTGGTGTTACTTGTCCTACATTTATAATGAGTAGGCTGATAAGATATCCAAACATATCTAAATATATTTCAATAAAATCCCAAACTGATATGGATAGATGAGTCACTAATTGGAACTGTAGGACAAAGTAGGCTTGTCTGTGCTTTAGTTCAATCTATAATCTCCTGGCTAAATAAAGTTTTCAAAAATGTTCACAGAATACCTCTAAGAAAAGTTCATGACAGTTATATCTGTATAATATTTCTAAAGTCAGGATTAAAGCATTTGTTCCCAACATTTAGAATCAACAGGACCTGTTGAATTTATTGGTCCAGAATTTTATGTCTTCACATTCATAGCTCAACATTTTATCAATATGACTTTCACCAAAACACTGTTCTTATTGATCTAGTCAATGTCCTTTTACTTTTCAAATCCAAATAGTAGATTTCCTTACTGAAATTTCTTTCCTTCCTTTTCTTCTGTAAATCTGTGTTTATTACCTTTTTCTTTCCTTATTTATCTCTTTCCTCCAATCTTGTCCACACTGGTACTCACATTGTTCACACTTTCGTCAGAACTTTCCTTTTCTTCTTCCCTTTAATTATGACCCTGATTTTATCATTACATTTCATATTCATGTTCGTGGATATTGTGATGTTGTTCAAACAGACCTATCTTGGCATCTGTTTAACATAAACCTTAGAACTATCAGAGAGTTTATTTTCCTCTAAATCCATCTTTTCCTCCTGTAGTCCTTATCACCAAGAATGTAACTAACACAGTTAGGAGACAGAGATGTGGAAACACTTTATATTTCTTCTTACCCTACCTCTATCCATAGATAAGATGAATGATCAAGATTTTTTCAGTTTCTGTCATAATGTAATTTCTATGTACTCCTTTTTATGCCCCTGACACCAGCCTATTGCAAATACTCATCACCAGTCACTCAGTCCTAAAACAACTGTTTACAAAGTATGCATTTTTCCCCATAGTATTTTCATATTGGTCCTCTCCTTCACCAAATGACTCTCCTTGTAAGCACACAGAGTAAAGAACTCAGAAAAATTCTAGTACCATTATTTACTCACAACATTGACTGTTGGTGTTATATTTTTCATCTGTAAATGGATGTAAACTACTAGAAATATTGAAGACTATATTTGTTGAATTCTAGAGCAAGGAAAAAGAAAGTAAACAGTCCTTACATTTTCTACCTTAGCTTACAAATAAGGAAAGAGTCAAATTCAGTTTGTTGGTATAAAGTCAGAAATAGTTTCATGCAGAAATAAAAATAAATTTTAACTCCTGGCTCTGTAGCTTGTGTCCTTTTATGGTAACTGCAGTTATGTAAGTGGTATTATGTAAATTGTATCATGTATTTACAGCTGTAATGAAGAACATGTTCTTAATATATCATTGGTAAACATTGGTTATTGAATAGTATCTTTATGAGAATGTTATTTGAACTAATCACACTAAGTTGAAACCTACATCTTAGTCCATCAAAATATGGAAATAAATGATTTTATTTATAAGAAAATAATATCACCAAGAACAGTGAGTATACATTAGAAAGACCGCTGGAATAACATTACTGTTTTTACTGTCTCTACCTGTTTATGTGATTGTATTCTTGATATTCAAACTCTCCTCTTGTTATTCTGGTTCTTTTTTTTTTTTTCTTTTTGGTTCGTCATGGGGCCTGGACTCTGGGCCTGGCACTGTCCCTCAGCTCTTCAGCTCAATGCACTCTACCACTTGAGCCACAGTGTCACTTCCCGCTTTTTCTGCTTATGTGGTCCTGAGGAATCAAACCCAGAGCCTCATGTAGGCAAAGCCAGCACTCTGCCTCTGAGCCACCTTCCCAGCCTTCCTCTTGTTATTGTTATTATATGTAATCAAACTCTGTTTATAACTATGCATTCAATGTGGGAAATTTAGCTTCATAGATATCTAAAGATTTTTTTATTCCTTTTCAATCACAACATCGTCATTATCAGGCTACACTGTCGTCATCATCCTCGCCATCAAAATTATTATTAGTATCATAAGTGCTAATTATTGAACGTTGGATATTTGTCTATGATTTTATTATTATTTGTCTTTGGATTAATAATTTTAATGTTACCACTCTGCATGCATCCATATTGAAATTTTGAACAAATAAACAAAAAAAACTAAACCATATCAGGTTGCTTCACTATGTGCTTATAACAAATTATGGAATAGATTTCTTTGAAGCATTGAAAATTCATAATCAGTATGAATTAACTTCCTCCCTCTCCTTAACTACAAACAAATATTTAAGAGTTTGGGCAGAACCTTTTCAAGTAATATACTGTAAATGTTACTACAATATCATATGTATATCTAAAATTCCCTTGAAAGTAATAAACTCTACTTTCTATTGAAATATTAGTTATTTTATTCTAGGAAACTTTTAGAAAAATAGAGTGTATATCTTTGAAATGAAAAAGGTCAAGAATAGTAACATGAAAATTTTAGAGGGTGTCTGTCATATATATATATATATATATATATATACATATATATATATGTTATGTGTAAAAAAGTACATTTTAGAGACTATTTGTCATCAGAAATATATACATATATCTAAATTTATTTGCAGAGTGATATACATCATAGTGAAACAAACATCTTAAAACATAATTAAAATAAAAAAAATACTTCATGAAACCAAGTGCTGGTAACTCACCCTTATAATACGAGCTATTCTGGGTGCTGAGATCTTAGAATTGTTTTCAAAACCAGCCCAGACAGAAAAGTACTTATTAAATTCTTATCTCCAATTAACCACTGAAAACAGGAATTAGCTCTTTTCCTCAATTTCTGGAGTGCTGTCTTTGAGCATAAAAATGCTTAGGGACAATTCCCAGGCCTTGCAAACAACACCACCAATAACAAATTGTATCACATTAATTTCACAAAGGCATCTTTTAACTGCTGTGAACATTTCTTAGAAACATGAATACATACCCCTGGAAAATGTTAAGTAAAAAAGTATAGAATATTTACGTCTGTTTTAAAGACATGACTATTTATACTGTTTAAGATATTTAGGTAATGATTAGAAGTTAAGAATAATGATAGGTAGGTCATATACTGGGAGTGGTTTTTTTATTCTATTTTTATTCTATTTTACAATAGTAATAAAATGATATTTATAATGATTATATAAAATTACTCTTGCTTGGTATTTGAATTATCATAAGTGATAAATATTTTTAAATGATTTCCAAAGCAAAGGAGTATCAATTCTTTTGTGATTTCAAAACAATTAAGAAAATGATTTCAAGGTTGGTTCACTCTAAGTCTATATTTGTTTTCTTGTTCTAGTTTTCATATGTTTGTAGATATTAAAATTCCAAAAATTTAATGGATATTGGTATTCAGGAACATCTTCACATACACTAATATTGGATTCCCTTAAGTGGAATTGCTTTATTTCATTTGTTACTTTCACCAATAAATCAAGATGATTGTGTATTTTGTTCTTTTCATTGCTTTTGGCTCTTATCTTGAGAATACGTTTTTCCTAGCAAGGTAGAGATAAGCAATTGGATTGTACAAGTAACATATGACTTTCATAAAATGCAGATGCATAGATTTGTGTCTTCTGTCATTTGCTAGAAGTTTCTTCCAGAAAAGTTTCTCAATTACTTAGAAATTTTTCCCTTCCCCTCCACAAATTATACCGACATCAAATACAGTGAAAGCAGGGGTTATAATGTGGTGGAGGGACATACAAGGCAACAAAGAAATAATCTTATAAATGTGTTAGAAACAATCGCATGAAAGAAAAAAAAAACATTTGAATACATATCTTAGGGTTCATTTCCCTAACATCACCTTATCTGACCTTTTCTGCTTGACTCAGACATATACTAGATATTGCAAATAAGGGAAACCATGGGGGAAAAATAGGGATAAAGATGAACCCATTGCAACAGTGAGATGTACAAGTCGAAAAATGAACTTTACAACAGTGGGGGGGGGTAGCAGGAGGATTGGGTGGGGTGGCAGGGGAGGATGGGAAGGGATGGGAAGGGCAAACAAAGGAGGAGGCTACAATGCTTGATAAGAAATGTACTCATTATCTTGCCCATGTAATTGTAACCCCTCTGTACAGTTTTTTCACAATAAAAAAATAAAAATAATAAAAATTACTTATTACATATACTTTTGGATTGAGTTATCTCTGTATAAACTCAAACGGACAAAATACCCTCAAAATAAACAGAAATCACATCTTCGTTTTAAATGCAGCAGTTTACCAAAAATATCTTTTTAGCAATTCTGCAGTTTGTGTGAAGAAGTTTTAACAATAGTTTTTTTAATGACATGCAATTCACTTACAATATAATATCTCCTTTTATTGCATACATTTTAGTGCTTTGGAAGTGAATTGTACCTTCATAGGTTTTAAAAGCCTAATTTTCACAAACTTGCATTTCTTCAAATAGAAATGCTGTAAATTTTAGAACAGACATTAAAATAGATATAAAATTCAGTTACAGGAATTTGCCCAGCATACATTCTCTATAGTGTGTCTTTTCAAAATTTGTTTTTGGGGATCATTTCCAGGGTCTCACACATACTATTCAAGTTCACTGTCAATTAACTACATTCTCTGTCCAAAAAAGTTTTTTACTTCTGTTTAATACATTCATAGAAGTGTAATACCTGGATCCTGTACAATTCTTTCACCTTTTGAAGACTTGAAAACTTGTTTGCTAAAATGATTGCAGTATTATACAAATCGATCACTATGAGAAGTATATCAATTTATCCACAAATGCATTACTATATTTTGGGTCCTCTTTTTATATTATGGTCATACTAGTGAGTTTTCTTTTTATTATTTCTTAGACACTAAAGAGGAGCTTATTTCATATGTTCCTCCTATTAACTATTAAATTACATATGTTATTTAAAGAAATATTCAGGAAAAAATTTATATAGAATTAGAAGATAGAAAAATAAAGTTTCAGAATCACTGTAGCATTAACATTGTAGCATTAACAAATCTGTGCCCTCTGTTGGATATGTTTGCATTTCTGTTAGACTGTCCCTTGATTTATGAAACGTTATCACTTGATATAATCCACTTCTTGCTTTTCTTTAGCCCCTGATGTTTTCCATGTCAAATTTTTAGAAACCTTTACTGATCAATGTCATGATTTTTTACATTTAATTTTTATAGGTTTTTACAATTCACATTTAGTTTGATAATCATTCTTTATAAGGTTTGAGGTAGGCCATGTACTGGTGGCTCATGCCTGTAATCCTAGCTACTCAGGAGGCTGAGATCTGAGGATCGTGGTTTAAAGGCAGCCTTGGCAAGAAAGGCCATGAGACTGTTATCTCCAATAAACCACTAGAAAACCGGAAGTTTTTGCTGTTGCTCAAGCGGTAGAGTGCTCACCTTGAGCTGAATAGCACATGGACAGCGCCCAAGCCCAGAGTTCAAACCCCATGACCAGCAGACAAACAAACAAACAATGGATTAAGGTAGTAGTCTAAGATCATTCTTTAAATCTAGAGAGGCAATAGTGCCAATACAACCATTTAAGTTTCTGTTTTTATTTCATAAAGTCATAGCATCCTTTTCAAAATCTGTGGATCATAAAACTAAGAATTTATTTTTGACCAATCTGTTACATTCTTCTATGTGTCTGTTCTTATAGTAGAACTATGTTGTCTTCACTACTAAACATGGTAATACTATTCAAAACTAGTATGAAGGCTCAAGCTACACCATTTTACAAGATTTCTCTGACTGACCTGTATTCCTTGAATTTACATATGAGATTATTGAGCAGGTGGACCAATGTTCTACAGAGATATCTAAATATTTGATAGTCACTCATATTTCACACCTTGTGAAAATACAAACCCCTGATATTATATATAGAAAATGTCTTAGAGACTGCTCAACGCAGTCTCATTTAGGAATGAGTTAAGATTTAGATAGCAGTACAGCATAATAAAGCTGAATGATAACTACTTGAGCTTCACTGCAGAAGAGAGTGAGAGGGAGAAGAATGGTGGACCACAGAGGAGCTGTATGTCATTGGTATTGTTTCAAAAAACAGAAAGACTTCAGAGAAGAGAAGGAGAAAAATAAAGTGTCCTGAATCTAGTTTCTTTTTAATCCACCAGATAGATTGGACTGAAAGTCAGATAACATGGGAAAAATAAAATAGAAAATAAAGCATTGTATAGAGCTGTTACAATGTAAAGAAGCTGTACTAGGAATCTAATTAATTTCCAAATAAATAAGAGAAAGAATAACAATAACAATTGCTAACGTGGATAGAAGATGGATCACATTTTATCATACATAATTTTAAAAAACCATACTAGGAATGAAAATTTCAAATTCGGGGATGGGAAGGTGGCTCAGTGGTAGAGCACTTTCCTTGCATGCCTGAGGCCCTGGGTTCGATTCTCAGCACCACATAAGTAAATAGAAAAAAAGCCAGAAGTGGCGCTGTGGCTCAAGTGGTAGAGCGCTAGCCTTGAGCTGAAGAGCTGAGGGACAGTGCCCAGGCCCAGAGTTCAGGCCCCATGACCGGACCCCCCCAAAAAAATCAAAGTCATAATTTAAAATACAATTTATATTATAACTAGATAGTATAGATCAGAGGTAAAACATTGGCCTAACATATGTGAAGAAATTGTGTGATCTCCCAAGCATTACAAAGTACACCCAAAGCACACACACAAAATAACAAATAAACACACACACACACACCACATACACACATTTGTTATTATCATATTAAACAGAGGAAATTACCACAAATAGTAAAAGTATTTTAAAATATGAAATCATAATATTGCTCATACTATTTAAAAGTTTAGTAGAAATAAAATAGTCACAAGATTCTTGGATTCTTTTTTTTTAATTTTTATTTTTATTGTGAACATATTGTAAAGAAGGGCTACAATTTCATGGGCAAGATAATAAGTACATTTCTTATCAAGCATTGTAGCTTCCTCCTTTGTTTACCTTCACATCCCTTCCCAGCCTCCCCCAGCCCCGCTGCACCAAAGTTGTAAATTTCGTTTTCGACATGACAACTTGTGCTTCTCATTGTTGCAATGGGTCCACCTGTATCCTTATTTAAACCACTTGTTCCCCCCACACACACACAAATTATACGGACATCAAACACAGTGAAAGCAGGGGTTGCACTGTGGGGGAGGGACATACAAAGAAACGAAGAAATAATCTTATAAATTCGTTAGAAAGCAATGCATGAGAGAAAAAGTAATTAAATACATATCTAAGGGTTCATTTTCCTAACATCACCTTACCTGACCTTTTCTGCTTGACTCATACATATATGAGATATTGCAAATAAGGGAAACAATGGAACCTATGTTTTTTGGGCTTGGCTTACTTCACGTAATATAATTTTTTCCAAGTCTTTCCATTTCCTAAGAAATGGGGCAATATCATTCATTCTGATGGAGGCATAGAATTCCGTTGTTTATATATACCACATTTTCTTGATCCATTCATGTACTGAGGGGCAACTGGGTTGGTTTCATATCTTAGCAATGGTAAATAATGCTGCAGTAAAATAGTTGTGCTGGTAGCTTTAGTGTGGTCTTGTTTGTAAACATTTGGGTAAATGCCCAAAAGTGGGATTGCTGGGTCATAGGGGAGCTCTATGTGAAGTCTTTTGAGGAACCTCCATATTACTTTCCAAAGTGGTTGAACAAGTTTACACTCCCACCACCAATGAAGTAAGGTTCTCTTCTGTCCACATCCCCTCCAGCATCTGTTGTTATTAGAGTTCTTGATGTCTGCCATTCTAACTGGGGTGAGGTGGTATCTCAGTGTTGTTTTGATTTGCATTTCTTTTATGGCTAGGGAGGTTGAGCATTTCTTCATGTGACTATTGGCCATCATTTTTTCTTCTTCAGAGAAGTTTCTCTTTAAGTCTTTAGCCCACTTCTTTATTGGGCAGTTATTTGTTTGAGGATTTGTTGTTGGGGGTTTAATTTTTTGAGTTCCAAGTATATTTTAGATATGAGACCCTTGTCCGTTGTATGGCTATTGAAGATCTTCTCCCAATCCGTGGGCTTTCTATTGATCTTGCTAGCTACTTCCTTTGCCGTGCAGAAGCTCTGCAACTTCATGCAATCTCATTTGTCCAACCTTCCTTTGATTTGTTGTGTTTCCAGGTCTCTATTAAGAAAATTTTGGCCTGCGCCAAGGAGACCTAGAGTTTCTCCTATTCCATCCTGTAATGTTTTCAGAGTGTCTGCTTTGACTCCAGGTCTTTGATCCATTTGGAGTTGATTCTGCTTCAAGGTGATATATATGGATCTAGCTTTAGTTTTCTACAAGTACTTAACCTATTTTTCCAGCAACATTTACTGAAGAGGCTCTCTTTCTTCCATTCTATTTTATAAGCTCCCTTATTTAAGATTAGATGGCTATAGGTCTGTAGTTTCATTACTGGGTTTTCAATGCTATTCCATTGGTCCTGAGGTCTGTTCTTGTGCCAGTAAAGAACTGTTTTTTTTTCTATGGCTTTATATTAGAGTTTGAAATTTGGTATTGTTATTCCTCCAGGTGTGTTCTTTCCGTTGCGGAGCGTTTTTGCTATTCGGGGTCTTTTATTGTTCCATATGAATTTTTTGATTGCCTCTTCTATTTCCTTGAAGAATGAGGTTGGAATTTTGATACGTATCGCATTGAATTTGTAGATAGCTTTGGGAAGTATTGCCATTTTCACGATGTTAATCTTTCCAATCCAGGAGCATGGGAGGTTTTGCCACTTTCTAAGTTCTGTTTTGATTTCCTTTTTCAAGTTTTTAAAGTTTTCATCATAGAGGTCCTTCACTTCTTTGGTTAAGCTAATTCCTAGGTATTTTAGTTTTTGTGGGGCTATCACAAATGGAGTTGCTTTCCTAATTTCAGCCACACTTTTCTCATTGTTGGGATACAGAAAAGCCATTGATTTTGGGGGTTTAATTTTATACCCTGGTAATTTGCCAAAGTTTTGAATTAGCTTGAATAATTTGGGAGTGGATTCTTATATATTAAGTAAATTGAAAATTAAGAAATAAAAGACATGAGAAATTTTTAAAAAAATTTTTAAGTAATGAACATTTTGAAATATGTGTCCTTTTATTTTGACAAAAGATTGATGTTACTAGTGTTTTAACTCAAGATTTATAATATGATAACCAGGTGCTCTATATCTTGCTAGGGATGGCTATATCTCTAATCATTTCACTCTGGAAATTTTATGATAAGGTCTCATAGTTTCTCAGTCTCTCCGAATTACAAACCCTATTTACACTTCCCACAATAGTTAGAAAATGGAAACCACAAATCACTATGCCTAGCTCAAACATTTTTTTTAATTCAAGTACAAATATTTCCAAAATGTGACCAGGTAATAAAGCCTTTTTAAATAAAGTATGTGCTTCTTGAAAATACAGTATTTGTTACATGGACAAATATGTTTAGAACTATAAGAAAACACATTTATTTAAATTCACAAACCATATAAAATTTAAGAAAATAATTTTTACATATTCACATGTTAACTATTTTGAAAGCAAAATATATATCTGAATAATTTACATGTGTTAAAATTATACAAAACTAAATTAACAAATCCTACAACTCTGAAAAAAGAATTACCCTAAAGAAACCAAACAAAATAAGTTCAAAATTTGAAATTTAGAAAATAAAATGAAGTGTTCTCTTTAGTTGACTTAAGTAACTGTAAACCCTCTGTATATCAAGGTTTTAATAAAAAAATGCATAAACAAAGAAAGAAATATACCCATTTGTCAATAGCGACAGGAAAAACATCAGTAGTTTTTTTTGAGTGTGCAAAAATTCAATGGAAGAGATAACAATGTTCCTTCCATCATAAATGTACTCATTATCTTACTTATGTTACTGTATCCCCTCTGTACATTACCTTTACAGTAGAATTAAATTGAAATTAAAAATAAACTAATCAATATACCAATTAAGAATTCGTAGGGAGCTAGGAAGTTGGCTCAGTGGTTGTGTGCTTGCCTTGCATGCTTGAGGCCCTGGGTTTGATTCCTCAGCATCACATAAACAGAAAAAAAGCCGGAAGTGCCGCTGTGGCTCAAGTGGTCGAATGCTAGCCTTGAGCTAGCCTTGAGGGACAGGGCCAAGTCCCAGAGTTCAGGTTCCACGACTGGACCCCCCCAAAAAATAACAAAAACAAAAAAACCCCACCAGAATTACTAGAAGCCATTGGTTAAAAACTTTTTAGAAAACTGCCCTAATTACCCAAGTAATATAATTTGATGATACTATTTAAATACTTCAACTTCAGCAGAGAAGCCAAAAGTTTAAAAATGTTACAAAGTAAAGTAATAAATCAGAATATATTACTATTAATAATAATCAAAAGATGAATTTATAGTGGTAATCAAATATGTAAGAAATGAGGCAATTTGCCATTAGTTTGCACTTTATAAGTGAGAAGGAATTTTCTAGGTCTTTTAAAATATATAGTAAGTTTAATGAAGAAACTATTCTGTCACATCATATGAAACTGAGATGAAGCTGATATTAGAACAAAGAGCAGATTGTACTAAGTTTTGGATGTTAATGTTTATACTTATTTTGGTTGTGGGAAATTGTGTTCAACTTGGGGTATTATTTTTGTTAAATTGGTGTCATATCAGTGGTTAATTTTAGGATAAGGGTTCCCTTTCCACAAGAACTTGCTCCTGATCTGTCTTTTTAGCCTTCCCATTATCAATGGCATAAGAGTTGCACACCAACTTGTCTAGATTCCTACCTTGGTTGGCCTGGATTCTGTAGTCCTTCCAATTTTATTCTGTAGATAGTGCAGGATGGTGGAAATAATCCAATGCACCCAGCAATAAATAGAGAAGGAAGTCCACTAAACTTTTGGCCTGGGTTCTGTTCTCAAGCCTCCTCAATAATTAAGAGGTCAGATGGGAGTCCCTGGTGCCACGCAGTAAGACTATTTTTTTAAAGCAACTACACATATATATGACTTAGTCATGTGAAAACCACAGGACAAGAATAAAAGATCAGTGAAACATAAAGGACCGGCCCAATTTTAACTAGCTACTTAGAGGCTGAATAAGCTTAGCTAGCTACTCAGGAGGCTGAGATATGAAGACCACTATTCAAAGCCAGTCCAATCATGAAAATAAATGTGATTATCTCCAAAAAAAAAAAAAAACAGAAGTGGAACAATGGCTCTAGTGGTAAACCACTATCCTTGGTCACAGAAGATTAAGGAGAGTGCCCAGTCAGTTTCAAGCCTCAGGAATGATGAATGAATGAATGAGCACTTGCAAATGCACGTGCATGTATACGCATGCATGTGTACACACACACTCTCTCTCTAACACACACACACACACACACACACACACACAAATGAGTATTTCATGCAAAGTTCTTTTTTTACGGTGTTGTAATCTATTTCCCTGTATTAGTTTACAAATTAACAAAATCAGCTAAGCACCTACTTACATACAACTCATCATGTTTCTCTAAAGTGAACTCTCTTTTTGGAAGCATGCTTTTATTTGAACCAAATGTAAATTATTCAGAAGTTCGATTTATCTCCCTCAATTCTGTAGAATTAGATGATTGTTTAGCTTGGTCCAAGCAATATAATTTTGTGAAATCCTGCATCAAGCAAGGTATTTCTTTCACTAGACGGGAAGCCTCTTTCAAACAATTAATAATAGGTTTTCTTCTCCTTGCTAGCATCTGTAGTTTTAATATCTTCTTATATTTCATGATCTGTCTGTGTATGACAAAGACTGCTGTGAAAATAAAAAGACCCTTTGCAGCACTTATCATTTATATACCATTCATAGATATGAAGGTGTTTAAATATTACTGAAATTGCTTTGGAATGAATCATGTTCACCTTGACTATCGTGAAAAAGAAGAATTGGTTCCTCAGATCTTTAGGTATGAACTTGATTGAAAGAAACAAAAGGAAAAGTGAGGAACAACTCGACACATACATTCAAATGAAACAAAACAACCCAAGAAAACAAATTAATTAAGTACTGAAGAACCTGCAGGAAATGCAAAGACTTAAAAAAATCAGCTATGACAAGCTTATGAAAATCCTGACTACATGGGAGTCTACTCTTGTGAGGATAGAGGTGAAAGCCCAGACTGGACAAAGATGTGTACACAATGCCATGCACCTGATATTCTAAATTCCAGGAAGAATAACATAATGTGGACTGAGCTCAAGATCATATACAAGTATATGAAAAATAATCAAGATAATTTAGGGCTGGAGACATGACAAAGTGGTCAGAACACCCATTTATGGGGCACAAGACACTCAATTCAAACTGTAATATTATGGGCATTAAAGTAAAAAGCTATGATTTTAAATAATTGGAATAATTGTAAGATTTGAATATTTGAGTGGAAAATGCATGAGAGAGATAGAATGAACCCATGGTGCAATGCTTTCAATTTAAGTGAAAATATTTTCTGGTAGTTCAGAAAAAAAAGTTACCTTGCAAATGAGCATGGTTGTGCATTTGGGTGATGGACATTCTTTACTTACACAGGTGTAAATTAAATAGATTTTATTTGGGTAGTTTGTACTTCTTGAACTAAGAGCCTTGATGATGTCCCTGAAATTTTTCTCTCAAGGCTACCACTCTACTACTTTGAGCCACAGTTCCAATTCTGATTTTCTGTTGATTGTTTGGTGATAAGAGGCTCCTGGACATTACTGCCCAGGATGACTTCAAACCATGATCATCAGATCTCAGCCTCCCAAGTAACCAGGATGCCAGGCATGAGCCATCGATAGTTTTAATAATTTAGTAAACTATACAGTTACTGAAGTTATTCATTATCATTATAACCTGTGTAATATATGTGTGTATGTATATAACAATGCATACAGATAGAAATATCTTAACATATTTTTGTATCTACAGTAGGTTTATGAAATCATCCATTATAAAATAAAATGGAGACAAAAGTTAATAAGGAGCAAAACAAAGGAAATAACCACATGTTTCTTGTTGTTGAATGGAATTCGAATTGCAAAAATCAGTTTGGGAAAATTATCTGTACGTTAACAAAATGGATAAGAGCTATTAATTCCAATCCATCTGTTTGCCCATGTTGTGCAACCTCACACATGAGTGTCAAAATCAAACCACAATTTTTGCCTTTGCTTTTAACTCACCTGTTATAATTTACAGGTTAGATGAAGTAATCAAATAAAGATTAAAATAATATTATGTGAGGCTATGAATTGGAGCTGAAAATTATATTAAATGTGATAATAGCTAATTTAATTGCATACTTCTTACTTTTACTCTGTGATGTCCCTCATTCCCACATTAGGAAAGTACATAGATGGTTCTCACTAAATTATATGTACAATTATGAAATAATGTATTGAAAAAATATGGGAACAATGTGGTTTTAGCTTATTTAGACCTGTAGGGGGAAGTGTGTTTTTGAGGACTTGCAATACATTGTGATGAAGATGAAGGGAGGGATGTTCTTATTCTGGAAAACTGGCTAGAGGATTGCTCCCATAAAGGTAGTGATGAATTCTACCAAAAGATTACAATAAAATCACTTTCACAACCATGTTCACTGCTGCACTATTCACCATAGCCAAGTTACGGAAACAACCCAGATACCCTTTGGCCGAGTGATGGTTAGAGAAAGTGTGGCACATATACACAATTGATTGCATCCATCCATTCTGAAGACTGTTACATTATTTGCAACGAAATGGATAGATCTAAAAATATATTAAGTGAACTAAGTCACTAAGTGCACTAAGCCAGACACACAAAGAATCCATGTTTTGTCTCATATTTGGAAGCTAGAACTTTATACAGGTTTACACAAATATATTAACCAAAGCGTGCTATTTGCAGAGGAGTATTTCAAAGGTGTAATTTCTTATAAAATTGAAGTTTTAATCCAACAAAATATATATCAGGAAACTATCACTTGGAAGATGTGAGGGGAAGTCAAAAGGAAGGAATAAAGAGAGTTATGGAGGAAGAGAGTGAAGGTGTAATATTCAATGCAGATAGTATGAAACTAGAAAAAATTAAAGTGGGGTGAGGTTTGGAAGGGTGAGGAAAAGTTATATAAAGATCCATTATACTTAAAAAAATACTGATATGTTGAATGGAAATTCCATTGTCCAAGTATTTAAGATAATAAAATATAATTAAAAACAATGGAGACATCTGATCTTAAATTCTATTTCCATCTCTTTTAAAAAATTAAATTATTTGCTTTATAAATTGATCAGAGGGATGGATTTTGTAGTTAGCTAGATCATTTCACATCTGTCTCTCTCTTCCTCTCTCCCTTTCATGGTTCTCATAGGTAATATGATTGTTCCATAATTATCCTAATTTATTTTGCTTTTATATTTTTGGTTGCATCATTTCATTTTCTGCTCTGCCATTTCCCAATTCATTTACATAGAAAGCATTATTTCCTATTTTCTCATTCCTAGAATAAGCTGCACATGAAGACACCACTGGTCCTCATTTTCAGTCTGTACCTTTGAATACGGAGGAAAATCTTTCCTCTGCTCTCTACCAATTCCCTACTCTCCAGTTAGAATAATTTAGAATAGTAAAAATTAAAAAGGAGAAAATAAATAATAGTGAAAAAAACAGATGCAGAAAATTTACTGGATTTTTCTGATCAGTTCATCCAATGTGAACTATTGGAGAAATACATGGACACCTCATTCTCACTGGCACTCAAAATCTCTGGCTAGGCAATTCTGATGAAGATGAGGAACAAGATGAAAAAGTAAGAAATGGTATCAATTGCAAAAGAAAAATGGAGAAGGATTCATGTAAATTTCTTCTTTGGTCTGCCGAAAATAATCGCCTTACTACAGTGTAGAGACTACTTTCCAAAAAGGCCACTCATGTGAATGCTAGGGATAATGATGAATATACCCCTCTTCATCGAGAAGCCTACAGTGGGCACTTAGATATTGTCCATGAGTTGGTGGCTCAAGGTAGATATTCATGCAATAATCGTGAATATCTGGACAACCCTGCACAGTACTTATACATGGAATAATACCAGAGTGGCTTCTTTATTTCATCATGATGCAGATACAAATGGCCAAACTAAAGGCTTCTTGAGCCCCTTGCATCTTTCTGCTGAGAATAGAAATAGCAAAGTTATGCTAGATCTCCTTCTGTTGAACCATTATATAAAACCAGGTCTGAAGCACAACTTGGAAGAAACTGCATTTGATATTGCCAAAAGAATAATTATGTATCACTACCTCTTTGAAGTTGTAGAAGGCTGTAGAAATTGTTCTCCTAAATCCTAATGGTTTGGGTAAGTTTCTTAAATTTCAAAATTGCCAGTCCATCCTAGGTGTCCATACAAAATATTTTTACAATACAGCAGCAATATCTTACTTTAAAAATTCATGGATTCCATGGTATTCTTCCAAGTGAACTGCCTGACTTTGATATAAAAATATATTTGAGTTGTTTTTATACACCTATAATGATTTTTGTGATTTTTTAATCAGAAATAATTTTAAGTTATCTGTTGAAATTAGTAGTACAGAAACTAAAGATAATTCTGGTGCTTTTCTGAAACAGTGTATTTTAAAATATTTAGTATTCTGTTTGTATAATGTCCATAATCTATTTCATTCTCTCCTAGATACAATACTTTGAATTCAACATTGTTTTACAATATATAGGTTCATTAATAAATGTGGCCTTTCAGATTGCATTCCATATAGAAACAGTTTAAGATTCCTTTAATTCCTAGGTCCTTATAGAATTTTCTTTCTTTGGGATAAAATGACAATGTTATCATATTTCAAAGTTTTATAAAAGTTATGCTATGTAAAGGCCTTTCTAAAAAGGTGAAGATTGAATACATTGATGTCAAACTAACATTTATTTCTATTAATTACATGTATTATTACACTTGTATATTTGTACTCAATTTTTAAATTACTGTTTAATTTCTTGCATCTGAAGAATGAAAAATATGGAATACTTCACAAATTTTCATATTATCCTTGTACAAGAACCATTTAAAACTCTGTATTGTAATTTGGGTAGACGTGCTGCTGAAGCATGTAGTATCCTGTAAATTTAAATAGTTAATGATGCAATCTTAAGACAGGCATATATCCTTGGTTGCCTATTTGTAACAAGGAAACCTTATTGTTCCCAAAATTTCTATTCATCTTATTTCTGTAAAATTCTGTGTATGGTGGAAAAAACATTGTTTCTTCGATTGCTCACATTTGCAATTTTTGTCAATGATTATTTTAAGTCTTTTTCATTTGAAATTTGATCATACTTTGAAGCCTTTATAGCTAGGTCCAAAGGTGATGGCTTTTCAAATACTTATTTATCAACTGATTTAGCTTTGTGGAGCTAATGCATTCAAAGTAAGCCTTACTTAAGAGCTACTTCTAAACTTCAGCAGCATAAAATTTCCCAAATAAAGGCTTACTGGCACAAATGTCTCCCTGACCCTTTACCCTTGCTCCATGTAGGAACAGACCAACCAGAATATCTTACCCTGATAGCATAGATTGTCTTTCTGGAGCAAAACTAATCTTAGTTACAAGGGATCATAGAGAGACGAACAGTTCAGACAGAAATGTTCAGACTAGAAGGTCTTTTTTCAAAATATAATTGTTTATTACACCCTACTTTTTCAAAAGTAGCTAAAGCCAAGAAGGTGAAAAATTATTCATATGCATGATTCCCTAATGCCCTGGCCTGTCTACCATCCAACCAGGCAGGAACTTACACCACTGATTTTCTATCACCAAATATATTCCATAGTTCCAGGAGAAGTCCATATGTTTCTCCTCGTTATTAGGCCTTAATTTGGTAATGTTTTAATCACAGTGTTTCCTCTTGTCTCTAGGCTGTACATCTCTGAATGGTAATGCTTTAGTTCTAATTCTACCAAACACTGAGGTAGAGGTAATGGAATAATACTTTCAAACAGTTGCCTTTGATACCATAACCACAACAGAACAATGCAAAACATTTTCACATATTATATATAATTATATATTTTATATTTATATGTGCTGATTTTATATTTCACACAGTGAATTTTACTAGAATTAATTGATAATTTGACAAATTAATTGATATTTATTCCAATAAATAGATTGGAATATAAATAATCAGGATTAGAATATATATTAGAATATAAAAAGTATCAATGCAATGTTTTCGGTATAAACTTGTGATACCTTCTAAGTGTTCTTGGTTTCTGAATTCACATGGTAAAAAAAAAACAAAAACAATGTTGTTTTCCTCTAATCTATAAGGGATTTTACTCTGCTCATGTTTATTGTTTTAACTCGCTTGTCCCAAACTGATTTTCTCCATATTTCTGAAGCATTCCTACTGATTATACTCAAATTTTATTGATATGATATATAAAAGCTATTATTCTTCTACAGGATCCACGGGTCCTAGGATCCCAGGTCCCAGTTATCCGCATCATCACATAACTAGGGCAAGAGTTCTCACCTAGGCCCATGCAACATGCCAGCAGAAAGTAATTGAAGACCCATCTCAATTTCTCATTTCCTATATTTCAGGGCCCCAATTCCTTGAAATGCAGGAATTAGCAGTAAGCAATTTGGGAAATGCAAGGCAACCTAAAATGCAAGATGAAATCACAAAATGTGAAAGTACAGTAATTCAAGCTTTCAATTTTCAGATGACCATCCCATATGAGTGAACAAGACCACAAATGTCACAAGATTATTTGTAATACCCTTCTCCTAATGATTAATAAATGATTTCAGTCCAACATCATCAGGCCAAAAAATAGTTCCTGGAACGATAGATTCATAATTGTCTACCAATGCTAGGAATACTTGACATAGAGGTCAAATATAATTCAGGAAAACATTAATTGAGAAGATCCTTAGTGCTTCAAAACACTGGTACTTCAGTAAAACTTGGTTCTGTAGTATAAAATGTTGTCATTCTCAAGCAAATGATAACCTACATGGAATCTCCTGAAAGTATATTCTTTTTCAAATAAACTTTTTAAAATCACATTTGCCAAAATAACACTTTACAAGTAGATGATATTTAGTGATGTTACAGGTTTTTCATGTGTAAGGAGCAAGTTACAATAGAGTTGATTTATTTACACTGCACTAATGCCAAACAGGTTCAACCATTCATTAAAGTGTAGAAATAGTACCCCCCTCCATTTGTGCCTTTCAGTAGGTGCCTTCGAAAATTTGTTAACTAGATCAGCCTCCCATATTTCAAACCAAAACATTAGCTAATAAAGTAAATTTCATCACATAATAAGTACATTTTAAAAAGTCATGAATTGTTGCCTTATCATATGGTGTTTTATGTTTTCCCTATCTGTCTAGCATAGTAAGAAATATGATTTTAAGTCTTGAATATGGGTACTCATCAGATTTGACAAACATAAAACTGTCTTCTATTTTTATCATATTCCTCTACAGTAGTAAATTTTTAGTTTTCTTTTGCCAAAACTTATAGTAGTAGAAAATATTATCCCATGTAAAATAAAGTAATCACAAACCACTGTACAAAGCCATTTATAAAACTGGTGGTTAGGAACACATTCTAAGGCATTTTTAAACTTTCTTGTTGACTACAGATTAGTCAAAAAAAACAATACTCTTTGGCGTCTAATTTGAATTAACTATCCATTTTTAATCGGAGGACCATCAACTTGAATGCTATCCGACTAGACAATATTTTCACAATATACTTACCAATATTTTGAAAAAAGAATAAATATAGTCCATTCTCATACTAAAAGGGAAAACAGTTTAATTCTATGGAAATTTATAACTTTTTAAAGTAAATAAGTTGTTAAGAAGACAGAATGTATGTGTTCTTCAACATTCCAATGACTAGTAACTACTCATTTTTAAATTCAGAAGATTCCATACCTGAGAGATTCAAAAAAGTACCGGCTTGCATGTTATGTAATTCTGCAATAGATGCATTTTCCAAAGGGATGTTACAGATTGAGGTTCAACAGAAAAAAAACACATTCTGGTAGAGGATAAAACTATGTAGCATTGGTAATAATTAATTCTTCAAGAGTAAGCAATTGTTTATCTCAGTAAGCTAGTTTTTTTATGACCATCAATCCCAATATTTATGATAAAGAGTCATCCTAGCCCAACAGTTTCCAACTTTTAGGGTGCACCTCAAACTTCCCTTCATTCACATCATGAATAGCTTATCTCTATTGTGGAAAAAATAGAACTCTACTAATGTGATGACATACATGTTCTGGAAAGAATACCATAATAAACTGGGTTGCATCATCCCACCCCCCACCCCCCGCCACTGGTATTCTTGAGATCGGAACACTTGTAAATATTATTTATATTTATACTTTTTAAACTATCTTTTAAATTCTGGATGCTAAGATTGGAAGATTACAGTTGAAAGCCAACCCAGGCAGAAAGATTCCCTAGATTCTTATCTCTAATAAACATTTCAGCAAAAGCCAGATGCAAGTGGCACTGAGGTTGAAGTGGTAGGGCACGAGTCTTGAGCATAAACAAGCTCAGAGACAGTGTCCAGGCCCAGAGTTCAAGCCCTAGGACAAACCAATAAAACAAAAACAAATCCAAACCTAACATTTTTCTCAGTGTATACAGTAGCAAATAATTAAGGAAATTGCTTCCTGTGTTACATACAGGTAGAAGAAACAAGATGTCACACGATTATTCTCTTCATACCATGTTATACCAAAGATTCCAAAAATGGCTCTTATTCTAAATTTATAAATTAATATCATCAATTTTTTGCCAACTCTGTCTACAACATTCACATTAAGTTCTAATTATAACTCTCTTGAAAGAATATTCTAGGGAAATAGAATGCAAAATCATTTGTGAATTTGTCATTAACTCTCTACTTAAAAAGAATTTCGTAGAATCCTATAGAATATAAAATTTCAAACAAAAACAAATTATTTTAAATCTAAATTCTAATTTAGCCAGATCTTCAAAATCCTATATTAGACGAACTTTGCTGTTTTTCCAGGCTTAATCTTTGTAATCCTGCATCATTTCTTTGGGATACAACAGAATGATGATAACTTATTTTTCAAATTTTGGATGGGAATCATAAGTCATTTAACATCTAGGAATGTTCTGTAATGAAGAGAGAATTTAAAACACAAGTGAGGATTAAGTATGAGTTGCATTTCAACAGGAAATTTGACTTCTCAAAACATAATGACAAAATTAGCCCAAACGTCCAACTATGTATTCCTTTCTTGTTTGTTTTGTTTTATTAAGACAAAATTACCTGGTCCAGGGAACATATCACTATGTAATTCCATTATCTAATCTCCTGTCTTAATCTCAGTGCTAGAATTCTAAGCTTGTATCACATTGCCCTGCCATAGTATCTTGGTTTATTTAATCTAGATACAGACTACCAATTCTGAACTTCTCCAGTGATATTATACACCAGAGTGACTGCTTAGACTGTTTTCTATTTTCAAGGATGTTCTAATATTTGACACAGGATATGAATATTTTCAGATGCACCTGTGGGATCTCTGATTCATTCCGCCATGGATCTGATCCCTTTAATAATGATTATTGACTCTCTTACTATCTCTGATCCCTACCAATGAAATATTCTCAAACTTATTTGAAGGAAGTTCATTTGAGGACTTCTAATATTAAAAATTATCACTTGATTCTAGTCTTGTTCAGGACATACATTTATTGTTTTCTAACTTTTCTACACATTCTGAGAGTTGTTTCATTTGTGTATTTGTTTGTGCATATATAAGTGCTTCTTTGTCTATGTGTATGCTTGCATGTATGCATGCAAAAGCCTCAAGCTCTTATTCAGCTCATGACTGGTATTCCATCACCTGAGCCATTCTTCCAATCCAGCTTTTGACTGCTTAATTTTATATACAGTTGCAAAGAGTGTTCTGCCCTGGCTGGATGCAAACTGAACTTCCAAGACTCCTTTACATTCTTAGGTTTTATTTCTCAAGGGCTATCAAATTTTAAACTACAAACATTTTTTGAGGGTAATGTCTAAGCTGTATCCCAGATTTTTAACTCAAGAATTATTTTTTGTTTGTTTTGGTGGTTGGTCCAGTCATGGGGCCTGAACTCTGGGCCTGGGCTCTGTTCCTCAGCTCTTCAGATCACGGCTAGCCCTCTACCACTTGAGTCACATTGCCAATTTCAGCATTTTTCGTTTTTGCTTAAGTGGTGCTGAGGAATTGAACCCAGGGCCTCATGCAGGCAAGGCAAGAGCTCTACCACTGAGACACCTTCCCAGCCCCTAACTCAAGAATTCTTATAAAGATAGTTGAACCCACACATTACATACCCTGAGTGTACACTGTTAGGAATGTGATCGTAAGGTGGGTCATGTTGAGATATGAGGATTGAGGTTCAAAGCCAGCCCAGGTAGGAAAGTCCCAGAGACTCTTTTCTCAAATTAACTGAAAGAAAACTGGAAATGGCACTGTGGATCAAGTTGTAGAGCATTAGCCTTGAACTGAATAGAAGAGAGAGAGCTCGCAGACCCACAGTTCAAGTGCCAAGACCACCGCCAACAAATATATGTGTGTGTTCATGTGTGTAAAGAAAAAAAGAAATGTGATCTTAGCCACCAGTTCATTGCTAGCATAATCCCTGCTCTCACAAGATGGACATTTTTTCCAGTTAATTCCATGTTGTTATATTTGACTTGCATTGAAAACATAATCATTCTTCCATTCTACTTTCTACAAAGTTGCATGATTACCAAACATGATTTACAATGGTATTGGCCTCATACTTCATGTTCCACGTAGGAGTCTTGCTTTCTGTATATCACTCCGATAAATCTACATACTGGACTTGGCTTTTTTGTTTCAATGTTGCCTTATTTGTAGTTTTCTATATTGTATTGAACCCTTATACTTAAACACAGAACTTCTCTTTCTCCTATTATTGCTATTGTTTCCTTACTGTTAGCTCATGTACACTTGGGAAACAATGAACAGCACATACACTCACAAAAAGAATGTTCTGAAAACCTTCCCATTTAAAATTCACCTTTATTTACAGAGAACTTACAAAATTTGAACTCAATGTACTCATGTATAATGTATGTATAAGCAATATAAATTTTATATTTTCCTTTTACTAAGTTGTCTCTGAAACACGTGTTACCTTTCAGGTCCATAGGTGTTCTGGTGTTATTTCAGTGAAGCCAGAAAACATTCATTATACCTCAAGCAGCACCATCGATTGTTACTGGAAGTAACTGTTACTGGATTTGGAAACTGACCCCAGGAGAGGAATGGAACATAGAGGAATAACAAAGTTCAAGTTACCTTGTGCTTTCCTTTTTACTGTACAAGAAAAGTATCCCAAGGCTTGAAGGAAACTCTGCCCCTGGCTTTTTCGAGTGTGTTCTTTACTCATATAAAATTTTTCTGTAAACTTCTAGTTCATGTGTTACAAAAAGAAATAATGTACCATTTGAAGGCCAGCATAGAACAAAAGAAAAAAACATTGTTTTAAAAGTGTTCTCCAGCAAAGGAACAAAGACATGGAGGTTTTAAAGTGCCTTATGGATGGATATTTCAATCCTGAGATGATTCTCTTGATGCAGGAGTCAGTTATCAGTTCCTTTGGTCTAGTCCTGAGTTCTCCAGAGCAATAAGGATTCCAAAAAAGCAGGATCCAGTGAGTTTGATCAGCAAAAGGAGCATCTTCTCTGACCAGTACTCCTTTAAGGAGGGTCCCAAAGAAATATCTGGGATTTTTGTTTGCTTGTTTGTTAGTTTGTGCTGGTTCTGGGTCTTGAATCCAGAGGCTGGATCTTGCCCGTGAACAGTTGTCTTTCCTGCCCACCTGCCCCCAAAGCTAGTACACTACTGCTTGAGCCAAAACCCCACTTCTGGTTTTTTGGTGTTCAATTTGCGATAAGAGTTTGACAGACTCTTCTGCCTGGTTTGGCTTTGAATTAAGATAGTAAGAAAGCTAAGTGACATCAACTGTATAGACTTCTCTTTTGAAACAAGAAATATTAGATGAAGTTTATTGTAAAGCTAATATTTGACAATTTTAAAGGAAGAGAATATGTCTAGCAAAGAAGCCATAACGTAAATAATTCAGCAAAAGTAGGTGCACTGAATCATTTTGAAATTACCTTTTTCTGCTTGAGAAAATTATTGATCTTGTTCTTCCTTTTGGGGAAACTTAAGGTAATATTTGCACTTTTTGTTGGTTGTGGGGCTTGAACTCTGATCCTGGGTGCACTCCCTCACCTCTTCAGCTCAAGTTGAGCACTCTACCGCTTAAGCTACAGCACCACTTCTGGGTTTCTGGTGGTTAATTGAAGATAAGTGTCTCATGGACATTCTTGACCAGGCTATCTTTGAACTGCAATCCTCCGGTTTCCTGAATAGCTAGGATTACAGGCATGAACCACCAACGACCAGCTCATATTTGCGTTTATGTGTGCTGAACGACACTATGTAAACAAATAATGGAAATTTGAATCAAATGATGGCATTGCAGCTTTTCAGAAAATTTGAGGTAACAATAAATATGTCCTCCTTGTCCATGTGGTTTCATTAATAACTCATCAGTTATGGGACCCTTAAATGATCATTCTCTTCCGTCTGTGTAGGTATTTAGTATCAGGAAATGTTCATAGAGAAACATAGAAAGACTAAGATTTTTAGAAAGCGAAGAAGATAAAGTAAGAAAAAATAGCACAGAAGGAGATACATTTATTAAGAGGTAGCGTAAGAGATTTAGAATGTTAAAGGTAATGAGGAATAAGGCTAGTTGATAACTATTTGTTCAATATCCAAAAATGGTTCTCTAAAACAGTTTCTGGTATACCTTACTTATTACCACTTATTACTTAACTCTGGAATTATTCCTTCTCTTCTTTCACAACTGATAATTTGCCTCTGCTGTTTTGGTGAAATAAATGACCAAAAATATTTCCAAATCTCACTTAGACTACACTTCTCATTGTGATTAGCAGTGACAATTCAAAAACCTGGAATCTTTGAATTTCCAGAATTAATCTTCACCTGACATCTAAGTACATCCAAGACATTAATTGCTGTGACCTAATGAACAAAACTTTTTTTTCAACACAATATCCTAATATAACTAAAGTTCATGAATTAGGGACTATTGTCAGGTGTCAGTAGGCATGAGCAATAATATATTCCAAGTATGGGTTCTTTATTTTGCATTTACTAATTAAATGTTTTTTGGTTTGGTTTTGCTTTGGGATTTTTTTGTTTTTTTTGCTCAAGGCTATCACTGTACCACTTGAGGCACAGCACCACTTCCAATGTTTTTCTGTTTATGTGGTACTGAGGAATTGAACTCATGGTTTCATGCATGCTAGGCAATCACCGTATCATGAAGCCACATTCCCAGAGCCCTGAATGACTTTCTTAAGTTGACATTACATTTTCATTCAGTAACTATGTACCATAGTATTGTCCAGGTGATAGAAAATAATGTAGAAAAGAATACAATAAAATAAATCCAGTAAGGCAAGATGGACAATGAATAACCCTCACAGTCTCTCAATGGCACAGAGGGTTTACCTCATGGAGATCAACACGCTGAATGAGACAGCTCCTGACCCACAGCCTACCTCCAGAATGAGTGGGCCATCTTGGGTTCCAGCCACCTGGGGACGTTGTGCCACCTCCTACAGCACCCATTCAACCAGTTCCTGAGAGAAAGAGAGAGAGAGAAATCAGAATTACACTTAAATTGGGTGCCAGTGGCATAAAACTCTAATCCTAACTACACAGGAGGCTGAGATATGAGGATCATGGTTCATAGACAGCCCAGACAGGAACGTCTGTGAGAATCTTATCTCCAAAGAACCACCAGAAAACTGGAAGTGGCACTGTGATCTCAAGTGATAGAGCGCTAGCGTTGAGCTGAGGAGCTCGGGAACAGTGCCCAAACCTAGATGTCAAACGACTGAAAAGAAGTGGACTTCTCACCACAAGAAGTGGACTGAATAGCACCCATTGTCCTAGGGAGCATGGTAGAGAAGTCAGGCCGAGCTTCCTGTGAATTTGAGGTTATAAGTAGGTCACCTGGCTTCTCTGTGCCTCGGTTTCCCCAGCTGCAAAATTGAACAAAGTGAAAGATCCCCTTCCTCATTGGGATAGGGTAATAATGAAAGAGCCATGTTTCGGTTCATAATCCCACACCTGTTGCACTATTAATAACAGGCCCCACCTGAGCCCTTTCTGGTATCTTCCTGTCATATGCTCACAGAATTGCCAAAACCTTATCTAAAGGTCGCTCCCTCTCTGCCTAGCCATTCCACAGAGATCTCTCTGTATAAATCCCTTGTTTCCTCACAACTGTCCTGTGAGGAGACAGGTCCAATGATTGAGGCCCTACAAAGAGCTTCACGTGTGGTCAAGAATCTGTTGCTGTGGACTGAGTTTGGGATAATCCATCTACACCTATGACTGAGCATGACACCACATGTCTATCATCCCAATTACAGAGGACCAGGCCTGGTGGAGCATATCTTTCACAGGAGGACCGTGATCAAGCCCAGCCTGATCATATTTAGTTTCTATCTCAGAAATGCTCAAGACAGAAAGGTGGCTCATCAGAGCCAGGGAGAGGAAACACCCAAAGGGGACATGGTGCCTCCAGAGGGGTGTTTGACCCAAGGTAGGTTGGTGTTGGGGCAGCCACTCACCTGTGCTCTGGGAGAAGCTGTTGGCAGCTGCTCCAATTGGGGCAGCAGCGATGGTGGCAGCATCGCGGACACATGGGCCCAGAGCAGAAGACTAGGGGCAGGGACCAGGTCAGGGATTTATGCCTGCTGGCAGCACGGCCTTTCCTGAGGTTTGAAACCTGGCACCATGTGAAGGGAGTGAAAGGGCCAGGTGGGGGTGGGAGCATCAATTTTCTACTATACTCCAAAGTCACCTCAAGTCTCTTCCTCTCCACTCAGCCACCGCTACTTTCCTCAACTGCTGGTAATGGTGTAAACTAACAGAGGGAATCCCAGTGCTACCTGGCAACATGGAATGTTGCGTGGCCACCATTCTTGTATTCCATTGGTCAGAAAGAAGCATAAAAGAATGGTGGTGTGGCCAGAATCCTGTGAAGCATGCAGCATGGGTGGAGTCAAGAACAGAGTGGTTCTCCCAAGCCCTTTTCCCAGGAAATTCTGTCCAATTCAGTTGGAGAGAAGAGGGTGACCTGCTTTAACTGGATGGCTACACAGATTGTTGTGTATTTCTGTTTGTTGCTAGTCCCAGACCTTGAATTCAGGGTCTGGGCACAGTCCATGAGCTGCTTTTCCTCAAGGCTAGTCCTCTACATTAGAGCCACAAAGCTTCTGGCTTTGTTGGCACTGAAGTTGGACAGGGGTCTCAAGAATTTTCCTGCTTAGGGTGACTTTGACCATGATCCTACTATCACAGCCTTGTAAGTATCAAGGAGGTCTGCTGAGAGCCACTGGTGCCTGCCTAATCACTGGTCTTGTTTATGTTCTTGGACAGACTGGTGAGTTCCCTATCCTCAGGTTGAAGTGGTGGGAGCTGGAGCCCACTATTCGAGTCCTGGTCCTGCCACCTCTAAATGGTAGGAGATCCTAAGAAACTTGTTCCTATCCATGCGATTACCAATGGAATGTGATATAAGTCATGATTGAACAATTCTTGAATAATTCTAGGATAAAATTATACACAATTATATTACACGACTCTGATTGATTTTAGTTAATATTTTATTAAGTATTTAAATAATCACATTCATTAAGTGGAGGCATAACGACATACCTAAGAATGGGGCCTCACATACTATAAAGGTGACATTTTTTCTACCAGGACTGGGATTGGAACTCATAGTCTGGGTAACTCTGTTGCACTGTGTGGGAAGAGGAAACTTGCTTCCTTGAAGTCAAGAAATTCAAGTCTGTTCCTTAGGCCTGAAATCGATCCCCAGCAATAGAAAAAACCCTATTCATGTACAATTTACATCCATGTTTTATAGTTATACACATATGTTGACTCCATATTGTGTTCAGTGTAGTTATTTTATTTTTTGTTTTATTCATGTATTGACCATTTATTATAATGACTATTATAGCAAATAGAACATTGACTACATAGGATATAGGTCTACATATGTATTCCACCTCATACCTGACACGCAGAAGATTCACAGTAAAGGAAAACATGTGTCACCATCAGCTTCTTAATCCATGATTCATTGTTTGGAAGTGCTGGCATCTGAACTCATGGCCTACAAGGCCAAATTCATGAATGGGTGAGTGTAAACACACCATCCTGGGGCAAATTGAGCTGACAGGTTGTTCCCAGGACCTGAGAATGGGCCCCAGGGGTTAACTCAATAAGAACAGATTGACATGCAAATGGCAGTATGCTAAGAAATATATATATTTATAGAGTGCCAGAGATGTCTATACATTATTCGGTTACATAGACTATATTCCTACCAATTCCTGGGTATTTATTATGTGTCCATGTTATTAATGTTATTGTTTTCATTCTTAAAATATTAATGAAAGCACTCAGTGTCCTGAAATTATTGTGTTCCTGTAAATAATAATATTCTTTTAATGCTTCATAAATATTAAATAAAATCAACCAGCCTTCTGAAATGATGCTGTTTAATTTTATAGGATCATGATTCACGATCAACTCATTCAACAGTGACATTGACAAAATTCTAGTGTTATTCCTTTGGATGGGAACCAGTTTCTTAGTACCTCCTGTCATTGGTTGTTGTCAGGACGGGGATTCGCAATGAGGGCCTATGTTGCCACGTGGGCTTATGGCTTCCCTGATAGTCTGCCAGCCTTCAGAAATGCAACATGAAGTAACCATTGCAACAGTGTCATTCAGACCCATAAGGGTCACTGTGCAAAACAAGAAAACATATAAGGCCACATTTTTCTGTGCATTGTTTTCCCTACAACACCTGGGGGTGTAGGACCCCAGCAGCACCTGGGTGTCCAGTGGCTGCACCCCATCCTAGGGTTATCGAAGCTAAGGCGGACTTGCTACGACCTGAGTTCAGGCCCCATGCTGAGAAAAAAATTAGCTCCCTGGCTTGCAATTCACACAGTTTATACTTACAGGCTTTGGATTTGAACTCAGGATCTGGTTAAATCTGCAGCAATGTGGATAAAGGGGAAGATCACCTTACATGAAGATTAAAAAGTCAGGCATGTTCACTAGTCCTGAATTCAAGACACAGCCCTGGAAAACATACTATTTATATGTATTGTAAAGATAGGATTTATACTTACCTATAGATGTTCAGTCCATACATGTTTGCTGTAGTTGTTCCTTGTATCTTTTGTTTTATTCATTTATTTACCATTGATTTTACTATGATGAAACACATTCTGTTTAATACATTGATGAAAAACTATCACAGAACATCCATATTTGGAGAAATGTTCTCCATTACGCCTGACCCCCAGAATTCTCAGAGAAAAGAAAAACAAGTTTCACATTCTCCTTCTTACTCCACAATCCACTTCTTGGTAGTGCTGGGATCTGAATTCAGGGCAGAGCAAAACAAATTGGCCAATCAGTCAAGGTGATCATCTGAACCTGTGAGCAACTAAGGAGTATGGCCATTCCCAGAATCTGACATTGATCCCCAGGGTGGTCCACTATAGTCATAAATTCATAATTTAAACATAGGATCTATGTTGACATACATGTTTGGACAGCATCTTGTGTTCAGTGCAATTATTCTCCTTTTTTTGTCTCTAATTCATGGAGGTATTGTGTATTTTAATAAATATGGTGACAAGTATAACTGTGCTGACATAGATGACAACCTGTTCTGATAGTTACAGGGTTGTCTATCATATTCTCCATCATATTTGAGACGCAGGACTTTCAAAGGAGAGGATAAAAGGCATCATGACTGGCTTCTGACATCAGGATGAATCTTTTGTCACGGCTGGGATTTTAGCTCAGGTCTGGGTAACTCTGTTGCACTGTGGGAGAAGGGGAAGCTCACCATCTTTGAAGAGTAGAATGTCAGGTCTGGTGCAGGGCCTGATTTGAAGCCCCAGCACTGGACAAAATAACAAGCCCACCTTTTTAAAACATAGGATTTCTCTTTAACTGAAGGTGTGGTATGCATCTTGCATTCAGTGTAGTTATTCTTTTTATTTTGTGTCTTTTTCAAGGATGTATTTTGTATTTTATTGCATATGGGGTGACAGATATAACTGTGCTGACATGGATGACAACCTATTCCCATGGCTAAGAGTTGCCTCTATAGCATTCTCCATCCTCAATGAGACCCAGGACATTCACAGGACAGGAAAAACTGTGCCACCTTAGGCTTCTCACATCAGAATGAATCTTTTGGTAGTGCAGGAATTTGAACTCAAAGCCTAGCAGGCCCAATTGGTGAATGTGTCATGGTGAGCTCACCAGGCTTTGAGCCACTAAGGAACTAAGCCATTCCTGGGACCTGAGATGGAGCCCTGGTGGGGGCCAATATAGTCATAAATTCATAATTAAATAGAGGATCTATATTTCCAAACATGGATGGGTGGCATCTTGCGTTTGGTGTAGTCATTCTCTTTGTTTTGTGTCTTATTCATTGATGTATTGTGTATTTCCTTGAGTATAGGATGACAAATATAACTGCGGTGAACTGGATGACAACCTATTCCCATGAGTATAGAGTTGCATATACATTCTCCTTCCTGGCTGAGCCCCAGAACTTGCACAGTACAGGAAAACAGGTGCAACGACTGGCTTCTCACATCAGGTGAATTTTTGGCAGTGCTGGGATTCGAACTTTGGGCCTAGGAGGCCCAACTGCCCAATGGGTCCATGTGATCACACCAGACTGTGAGCCACTAAGGAGCTGGGCCGTTCCCAGGAACTGAGATCGAGCCCCATGGAGGCCAAAATAGTCCTCAATGATCATTGAAATATGGGATGTATATTCACATCCGTGTGTGGACTGCATCGTGCATTGAGTGTAGTTATTCTCTTTATTTTGTATGTTATTCATGGGTGTATTGTGTATTTTCCTGAGTATATGATGACAGGAATAACTGGGCTGACATGGATAACAACTTATTCCCATGGCCACAGGGTGGCCCATGCATTCTCCGACCTAGCTGAGATCCAGGACTTGCACAGGACAGAAAACAGGTGCAACGATTGACTTCTGACATCAAGATGAATTTTTTGGCAGGGTGGGGAATATGAATTCTGGACCTAGCAGGACCAAGCGGTGAATGGAGTCATATGAGCACACTAGCCTTTGAGCCACGAAGGAGCTAGGCCGTTCCAAGGACCTGCGATTGAGCCTCCGCCCCCGAGGGGACAGCGGGGAACACAACAGTCATCCATTCATAAGGTGAAGGTAATATGGAAATAAGTACACATTAAAATAGAGTAGGAGAGATGGTAACCTGTGTTGGAATCCAATCTGCGTGACTCCCGATTCTTGGATATTTCCTGATGCCTCCATTTCATACTGTGATGATTATTATCATGCTTCATCAACTGTTCTTTACAAATAATCGATACCCCATGAGTGGTGCCTATCATTTCCTACTTGCATCATGCACAAACTACTTATTCAAGGATGAGATCAATCACATTCCATGACTCATCCCAGGTCCAGAAATGAGTATCTCAGGATCTGCTGCCATTTCTTCTGCATACAGGGGCTGAATTCAAGCCTCAGGCCTGGAAAAGATACTCCTTATGTATATATATACATATTTTAGTCCACTCATGGGCCTGAACTCTCGGCCTGGGCACTGACCTTCAGCTCTACACCTCAAGGCTAGCGCTGTATCACTTGAGCCACGGCACCACTGCTGGCTTTTTTTTTCTGCTTATGTGGTGCTGAAGAATCGAGCCCAGGGCCTCATCCATGCAAGGCAAGCGCCTTACCATTGAGCCACCATCCGAGCCCTCTTTATATATATTTTAAAGATAGGATTTATACTTCCATACAGATGTTCAGTCTATATTGTGTTTGGTGTGGTTATTTATTTTATTTCTTGTTTCATTCATTTATTTAGAATTTATTTTATTGACTCTGATGACACCTATACCATTTATTACATTGTTTACATCCTGTCACATAACATCCAGATGTAAGATGTGTTCTCCATCATGCCTGGCAGTGCCAGGATCTGAACTTAGTGCCTAGCAGGCCCAATCCATGATTGGGTGAGTTTGAGCATGGCAGACTCTAGCCAATGAAGATGTCAGGTGATCCCCAGACACTGAGATCGACCCCCAGGTTTGGCCAAAACAGTGATACATGGATAGGCAGACAGAGGTATACAGAGGTATACAAATATACATATATATATATATATATATATATATATATATATATATATATGTAAAGAGTTCCATAGTCGTCTATGATAGAATAACACCTACTATGTTCCTACCAACTCTTAGGTATTTATTATACCCCAATTGAAGAAATATTATTCTTTTCATGCTTAATAAACTATTATTATGTTCAATCAGCATTCTAGGATTATTGCATCCAATTTTAGCGTAGATCGATGTATAAAATACTCTTTCAATCAGTATTCCTATGAATAGGAATAGGAATGAGTCCCTTGTATTCTCCTGTGATTGATGTCAGGAATGCGATTTGAACCCAGGGCCTATGTTGAAAAATTAGACTATGGCTTCACTGATAGCCCACCAGCCACAAGCAATGGCAGCTCAAGTCCATATTGCAGCTTTGTCATTCAGACACAGGATGGTCACTGTCCAAAGAAAAAAATCGTAAAACCCCAGCTCTCTGCAGGTCACCAATTTTTGTGCTTTCCAATGATTTTTTCTTCCTGAAAGCCCTCTGGGCCCAGGATCCCAAGATGGGCTATGGAAACAGAGACTGCACACCAGCAAAGGGAGATCCAACCTGAAGTAGAATTTCCACTACCTGTGTTCAAACCCCATGCTTGGTCAAAAAAAAACAATTTATATATAAATTAATTATTTCACTAAATTAAAAAAATAAAGCTCTCTGGTTTGGAATTTCTGCCAGTTTTCTTTTCTAGCCTGCGATTTGAACTCAGGGTCTTGGTAAATCTGTAGCAATGTGAGCGAAGAGTTGCCATTACTTGAGTTCAAACCCCGTGCCAACCAAAAATGAAAAACTAAGTCACTAACCTCGGTAGGGGGAGGTAATTGTGGAGATGGGAGGGAAGGGATGGTAGGGGAAAAACACAGTAGGAATAAACAATGCTCAATAAGAAATGTACTCATTACCTTGCTCCTGGAACTGTAACCCCTCTGTAGAACATTTTTACAATAAAAAATATACACAAAAAAGAGAAACAATGTGGTTCTCAGAGAAGCACTTTGGAGGTAAGGGAAGGACGTTTGAATAGCTGTACAAAACTCTACAATGCTTTTTTTAATGTCCAGTATGGAATTGAATAAACATAACTGCTTCCATCAAAAAAAATAAGTTACTCTCTTGGAACTGGGGTCAGTATTTCTGCCTTTGCTAGTTTTTGAGCTCACCATCCAGGTAACTCTTTTGCAACATGGGTGAATGCGAAGCTCATTGTCCTTGAGGAAAAGAAATTCAGGATAGTGTTCCCAGGGCCTGAAGGAAGGCCCTGCAATGGAAGAAATATTTCTATACATGTGTAATACATGATATATATATATATATATATGCATGTTAATTTCATATTATGAATTTTATTATTGATTTTATATTGTATTTTCTTTGATTCATTTATTCATTATGGTATTTAGTATTATTATACACAAAATATTATATTTTGCACATCTATTATGAAATTATACATAATAATTTAGGACATTGACCCATTTTAATTAACATTTTATTAAGTGTTGAAACATGATACATAATTGAATGGAAGCATTTGTCCCAGTCTTCACATATTTAATGTCCCTCCCAAGTATGAGCTTTGAGTTCAAGCCCAAGTCTGGCAAAAAAAAATTGAGCCTGGTGAGATATATTATTCTGGAACTCAGAGGAGGGACGAGGTTATAGTAAGAGGTAGGATAGAGAGCAGGTTCTGGAGGCTCACTCCTGTAATCTACTCAGGAGGATGAGATCTGAAGATTCCAACTGCAAGCAGGAAAGTCAATATGAGACACTTTTCTCCAATTAAACTCCCCAAAAGCCAGAAGTAGAGCTGTGGTTCAAGTAGAAGAGTGCTAGCATGGAGCACAAAACCTCAAGGATAGGATAGCATCCAGGCCCTGAATTCAAACCCCAGGACTGGCACACAGACACACACACACACACACACACACACACACACACACACACACCACACACACACACACACGCGCGCGCGCAAACACAAACACACACACACACAAACACAAACACACACACACCAATATAGAGCATTTGCCAGTCAGCCTGCACAAGTTCCATCTCTAGCAACTCAATATTAAAAAAAAAAACGATGGAGAAGGGAAGGAAAGATTTGCTCCAGGAAGTGATATAGCTAGTGCCAAAATTCCACAGTAGTTCTAATATGTGGGTACAAGACAGAGAGCCTCAGGCAGAAGGTATAGCATGGGCAAAGGTCCTGAGATGTGCTGTAGATCAGGTGGTGTGAGTGGTATGAAGTTTTTATGGCTTCAGAAAAGTCTGGCAGGAAATTCAAGGCTGGGTCAACGTTGACTTGAGTCATAGGGCAGAAGATGGGGTCCTAGAATGGTGCCCAGGGGGAAGCTTAGCTTGGCTTTTCGCCAGGGACCCAAAGCCATTTCCTGTGGTTGGAAACCTGTTTTCCCAGCTCCTGACCCTCAGGCCTCCTTTGCATGGAGGAGTCAGGGCAAATGCAGGGAAGAACTCTTGCTTTAGAAAAGCTTCTAGCCCAATGCCACCAGTGGCTCAACCCCTGTAAATCCTAACTACTCAGGAGACTGAGATAGAGATCGAGGGTCATGCCAGCTCTGGAGAGGAAAGTTAATGAGACTCTTCTTGCCGATTAACTACCAAAATCCAGAAATAGAGATGTGGCACAAATGGTAAAGTGGTTACCTTGAAGGAAAAAAGAGACCAGAGCCAAGACCCTGAGTTCAAACCCCAATACTAGCACAGGAAAATTAAAGAAAAGCTTTCAGGAGCTCCTAGTCCACTGTGGTGTAAGGCCAGATCACCAGGCACAGGTGGCTCAGCCTGTCCTCCTAGCTCCTCAGGAGGCTGAGATGTGAGGATCACGTTTCAAAGCCAGCCCAGGCAGGAAAGTCTGGGAGACTCAGATCTCCAAGGAACCTACAGAAAACTGGAAGTTGCTCTGTGGCTCAAGTGGTAAGGTGAAGAGCTGGGGGACAGCACCCAGGCCCAAAGTTCAAGCCCCATGAACAACACCTGGCTTGCTTAGACCTTACTCTGTAGCTCTAGGCAGAGTTCTTTCCAGTGGGTTCCTGAGGGTCTCCTAATGTCTAAGTGTCCTACAAGTCTTGATAGCAGCCTGTTTGGAGGACATTGCCTACAGAGCATGACACAGTAGCAGAGAAGTATCCAGCCGTGGGGCATGAAGATCATCAGAATGGCATCTGTCATGGGTGCAATGTGGATGAGAGCAGTAAATCACTATCTCAGACCACAGTTCTGGGCCAGGAGGGGCAGGAGCTGTAAGATGTCACACCAGATAATGCCAATCACATGAGTATCACAAGAGTGCTAATTTGTCAGTCAGACCTTGGGCAGGTGTTGAGATGTGCTCATGAAAGTTTTGTAGGCTCAGGAATCCACAGCCAACTTGCTGCTGCTTGTAGCAGTCACTATCCTAGGAGTCTGAGGGCTCATTGCCCTGCTTTCCTTATCAGTGCTTGGGGAAGAGGGGCAGATGAAGGTCTGGAATCATGGGCTGACTACCAAAGAGCAACCCTAGTGTCCTTCACTTGATCCTGTAGCCCCATGTTGAGATCGAGGGGCAGGTTCCATAGAACTTACTGCCATGGCCCAAACCCCTCAGCCCAAGAAGGACTTAGGGAGAAACCACTTGATCTGGCTTGAGAGTTTACTGTGACTATGACTCAGGACTGCCCTCCAATTGTAGCTCAGCTCATCCAGTGCAAAACTAATGCCCCAGAACATTGAGGTACTGGCTATACCAGTCTCTCATCCCCCAATTCCCTGGTCCTGGAATCTAAAGTATATGCCTCTGTATTCTGGGAATCCTGAATTGTCTAGAAGTACCTGCGAGGCCCAGCTGTTGCCAGAAGATAGATTTGCCTACAATAAGGTATGTTGACATTTCCTAGACATCGAACAATACATCCAAGCCACCTTGGCCTCACCTCTCATGTAGCCCCATATTATCCTTGTTTGGGGAGCCTTCAGTCAGCTATCAAGGTCGAGTTGGCCAGAGCCACTGGCAACCACCCTTCCCCCACACTACTGCCAGCCTGCTGGGAGTGGGAAATGCAGCCAGGGTCCCAGCTGAGAAAAAGACAGGACACAGCATGAGTCACCCTGGCCCCCAGAGGCAGGAGAGAACATATGCCAGCCGGCCGTGAAGACCCAGAATCCCCTGGATGAGGACAAAGATATGGACAGCCAGACTTGTGTCCCAAGGAAAAGATGGAATATGCAGGTCTCTGGCAATTTGGGACTCATTGTAGACCATGATAAGGGACTAAACACAAGGTTGCAATTGAGGAAGGGCTCCATCCAAGGTTAGGAAGAGGCAGACAAGCACCCAGGAAGTGGGTAGATAATGATCAGGGAAAAATACACACACATAGAAACACACACACACACACACACACACACACACACACACACACGGGTAGCCCCAGAACTCAGCAGTCCCTGAGAAACTGAACATCCCAAACTCCAAGAAGATGGCACTACCATCATCAGGCCAAATGTTGACAAAATTCAGAGCCTCTCACACATCTGGAATGGCTCATAAAACAGCATGGCATTTTCTACTGTACACCCCACTATGAAGAAAACTCAGCCACAGCATTTTGGTTGTCAGTCATGAGGTTTGAACTGCGTGCCTGCGTGCTATCCCTCAGCTCTTCAGTTGAAGGTGTGCGCTCTACCACTATAGCCATAGCACCAATTCCAGTTTTTTGGTGTGGTGCTTCCCTTGAGTTAACATCTCACAGACTTTCCTACCCAAGCTGGCTTTGAACTGTGATCCTCAGATCTCAGCCTCCTGAGTAGATAGGATGACAGTTGTGAGACACTGGCAGTGCCCGGTTTCAGCCACCTTCTTACAACCAGGGGAAATCCAAAATGTCAGGCCATAAAGCACATGCAGCCCTTCACTTTCAGACTTTGAAACTAGTATCCAAAGCCATTCTTCTTTTGTTGGAGAGAATATAATCGACACTGCCCTCCAACCCTACTCCCATTCTCCCACTCCCTGCCTAAGATAGGCCACAACCTCTGGAGTTCTTGGTAAGACAACGCCCAGCCTGCTGTAACTTTACACTTGGGCAAACGTGGGGAGTTCTTAGAAATGGCTGTACACTGAGGCCAGAACCTGGTGTCCCAACAACAGCAACCCCACTCCTTCACCATCTCTGGCAAACAAAGGGTGTCTTTCTTTCGTGTTTTTTTGGATAAGGGGCTTGAACTCAGGGCTTGGGTACTGTCCTAGATGATGAATTTGCTCAAAGCCAGTGCTCTACCACTTGAGTCATGGTACCACTTCAAGTTGGAGATTGGAGATGAGAATCTCATCGGAATTTCCTCCTTGTGCGGGGAAACAAGACCCTCTGGATCTCAGCCAGGATGAAAGGCGTGAGCCATCAGTGCTTGGCCTATTATGTCTCATTCTTTACAATTTCCATCTAGTCTTCCTCTAGACACTACCACCTAGACTCTCCTCTACCTCCCTCAGGGACAGCAAAGGGAAGCTCAGAATCTGGGAAGGACCATGGGCATAAAAGGGGCCCCATCACATCACTAACCCTTTCTAAGCTCCCATCCACTTCCTCTGGATGGCCTGGATGTCTGGCGAGATCAGACCTACTAGGACTTCTTAGGCCTGCCCTGTATCACACCCCCCCCGTCACACCCAACCTGTATCTGAGAATTTCTGGGGCCAGCTGCTCCATGTCCCAGTGGAAGACGTTGGAAGGTTGCTGATAACTGGGTCCAGGGGTGCCCAGGGCAGAAAGAGTGTCCAGATCCCCTCTGTCAAAGAAGGAGACACAAAGCATGAATGGATCTACTAAGTGCTACAGTGCACACCATCCACCTGTCACCCAGGTCCCTTGGAGTGAAGTTTTACCTTGACAGATCTGGGGCTTGAACTCAGGGTCCAGGCGCTGTCCCTGAGCTTCTTTTGCTTGATGTGAGCACTCTTCCACCACAGCCACAGTACCACTTCTGGCTTTTTCTGTGTATGTGGGACCTAGGAATCGAACCCAGGGTTTCCTGTGTGCTAGGTGAGCCCACTACTGCTAAGACAAAATCCCAATATTGGATGGCTGTTCTTCTGTGACCCCTTAGGCCTGATTCGGGACAGTCTGGCACATCTTTACCGAGTATCTAACCAGCAGCCTTGTCTGGAAAAGAACACGCTCTGCTATGTTGTCCTTTATCTATGGCATCTTTTCTCTCTGTGCTTCCTGTCCCATCCTCCTTCTTAAGCAAGACCTCCTTTCAAGTGCTGCCTCTAAGAAGCCCTCTCTAATCACCTTGGCAGAGGGGGATCTTCTCCACTCTGCAGGCTTTTGGCTTTGTCATGCTCTGCCTCAAGCTGGTGAGGTTGAGAGCGGACAAAGGCGAAGGCCTTGCTTTCACCACCCAATTTCTGAAGGCTCTGATACACTACCCAGGGACCAGTGCGGAATCACACTCTGTGAGAGAGCACTTGAGGCCCAGGCAGTCTAGGGGCAACAAATGGGGCCATTTCTTGTGTGGGTTTTTTTTTAATTTAATTTAATTTAATTTGTGAACATACTGTACAGAGGGGTTACAATTGCATGGGCAGGATAATGCGTACATTTCTTACCAAGCATTGCAGCCTCCTCCTTTGTTTACCCTTCACATCACTTCCCAGCCTCCCCCCTCCCCCCCAATCCCAATCCTTCTCCTGCCCCCCTTCCCCCCCCCTGCACCGACATTGTAAAGCTCGTTTTGGACATGACAACTTGTACTTCTCATTGTTGCAACAGATCCACCTGTATCCTTAAACAACTGGTTTTTCCCCATCTCCTCCACAAGTTATACTGACATTAAATATAGTGAAAGCAGGGGTTATACTGTGGGGGAGGGACATACAAAGCAACAAAGAGATAATCTTATAAATGCGTTAGAAACACATGCATGAAAGAAATAAAACATTAAATTACATATCTAAGGGTTCATTTTCCTGACATCACATTATCTGACCTTTTCTGCTTGACTCATACATATACTAGATATTGCAAATAAGGGAAATCATGGGACCTATGTTTCTTTGGGCCTGGCTTACTTCACTTAATATAATTTTTTCCAAGTTTTTCCATTTCCTAACAAATGGGGCAATGTCATTCTTTCTGATGGAGGCATAGAATTCCATTGTGTATATATACCACATTTTCTTGATCCATTCATCTACTGAGGGGCATCTGGGTTGGTTCCAGATCTTAGTCTTGTGTGGGTTTGAACTGAGGATCTGGGAGCTGTCTCTCTGAGTTTTCATGTTCAAGGCTGCTACTCTACCACTTGAACCACAGCTCCACGTCTGGATTTTTGGTGGTACCATGCATAGAAGTGTCTTATCACCTTGCCAGCTTATGGCTGGCTTTGATCTTTGATTCTCAGATCTCTGCCTACTGAGGAGCCAGGATGTCAAGTGTGACCCTGAGCCAGACAGGCTCCAGAACCTTTCCTTTGAGCTTATGTTTATCTCGTGTCAACTAACAAGCCCTAGTTAAAATAGTCATTTATAGAGGATCATGTTCCTCTCCTAGGTCAGTTAACCCAAGGAGATAAAATATCTTTGGAAAAGGCTAGTCAGAGTTGGCCTAGGTGAGTTTGTATGTGTGTGTGTGTGTGTGTGTGTGTGTGTGTGTGTGTGTGTGTGTGTGTGTGTGTGTGTGTATGAGTTTCAGGGATACCTACCCCCATCTTTCTGGTGCTTCTTTCACCCAGAGGTGAGTACATCCAGGATCCCCACCCCAAGAAAGGTGGGTAGGGGAGGGTACTTAAGGTCACATTAAGTGGGATGATCTGAATTCTATCCTGCAACTGAAGCCAGGAGAGATAATAGAGAGAAGGAGAGATTTAGAGGAACATCAAGGGAAGCCCCTTACCTTTGGCTACAAGTACCAGAGAAAAGAATGTATCCTTCCTTTTTGGTAGTAAGAAAACAAATGTCCATTATTCATTTTTTTTTTTTTGTGAGTCCCAGGTCTTGGATTCAGGGACTCGGTTTCATCCCTGAGCTTCTTTTACTCAAGGCTGAGGCTCTAGAACTTGATCCACAGCACCAAAACTGGCTTTTTTCAGGGTGGGGTGAAGGAGGTCGTTTATGAGAGATAAGAATCTCTCAGACCTTCCTGCCTGGGCTGGCTCTGAGTCACGACCATCAGAACTCAGCCTCCCGAATAGGCCAGATGACAGGCAACAGACACTGGCACCTTGTTGGGTCTTCGTCCGAACAAAAGACGGACGGACGGGGTCCGAGGAAAGGAAAGGTAAGTGCGGCACTCACCCGTTCCCCAGCCTCCCTCAGCCCAGGAGACAATCAGACACAGCGGGGAGCCAAATCCAGCAGGTAAAAAACTCGTTTATTAACAGAGAGCAGCTCCTTTTAAAGACAAAAAGGGCTGGTGGCATGGTAAGGGAGGAAGAGGAACCAATCACTGTCAAGGTCACACCCTATCATTCACCTGAGCCTTCACGGGCTGGTTAGGCACTGATTGGCAGGTCAATTGGGCTCTGCCCACTCTACTCTCTCCCAGCGCCATCTTGGCTGCCCATGTGCTCTACAGTAAATTAGGCTCTGCCCACTCAACCGCCTCTCAGCGCCATCCTTGCTGCCAATGTGCTCCACAGTACCTGACTGCCACCATCCATTCGTAGTCCCCTAGATCCAGTGCTGGGCTACCTGCACTGCATCCTCCTTTTTGTGAGTTGGAAGCAGAACTGTGTGGGTTTGATTCTTCAACCGCCTACCTACCTTTGAGCATTGTTCTGGCTCAGTCTGATGCCGGCTTCCTCCTTATCCACAGCAATGACTTCGCGCTGTCATAGAACAAATGTCCCCCAGGAGGTGTCAGACCTGGGGTCTTTCCTCTGCACACTGACTCTACTCCCTGAAATGACACACTGCAGCAACATGAAGTAGACAGAGTGAATTCAGTTTCTTATAATCAGGGTCTGGCCAGATAGGTGGCAGTGAGGATCAGAGGCTCAGGATAGTGCTGTGCATTTGGACAATGCGATGCCTCCTCATCCACTTTCCTTTAACTGTCTTAGCAGAGGGTAGTGGGGAAAGACTCACCAGACAGACTGACAATGAGTAACCATCACAGTCTACCCCAGGCACAGAGGGGCTTACCTAAGGGAGCTAGTTCCACAGTCCAAGTGGGAATGATCCTGACACACAGCCTACCTCCAGAATGAGAGGGTCACCTTGGGTCCCAGCCACATGGGAACGCTGAGCCAACTCCTCCAGGACAAATTCAACAAGTTACTGAGAGAGAGACAGAGACAGAGAGAAAGAGAGAGAGAGAGAGAGAGAGAGAGAGAGAGAGAGAGAGAGAGAGAGAGAGAGAGAGAGAGAGAGAGAGAGAGAGAGAGGGAGAGAATTACACTTAATCAGGCTGCCGGTGGCACAGGCCTACAATGGAAACTACACATTGAGGTATGAGGATCATGGTTCATAGCCAGCCGAGGCAGGAATGTCTGTAAGATGCTTATCTCCAAAGAACCACCAGAAAACCAGAAGTGGTGTTATAGCTCAAGTGGTAGAGCCCTAAGCTTGATCTGAGCAGCTTGTGGACAGTGCCCAGGCCCAGATTTCAAGCCCCACGACTGACAATAAGTGGACTTCCCACCACATGAAATGGACTGAATAGCACCCATTGTCCTAGGGAGCATGGCTGAGAAGTCAGGCCAAGCTTCCTGTCTCCTGGGGGTCATGAGTAGGTCACCCAGCTTTTCCGTGCCTCATTTGCCCCAGCTGCAAAGCTGAACAGTGAAGGATCCCCTTCCTCATGAGGATAGGGTAAGCATGAAAGAGAGCCATGTTTTGTTTCATAATCCCATACCTGTAGCCTAATAAATAGTAGGCCCCTTCTGAGTCCTTTCCAGGTTTCTTCTTGTTATATGCTCACAGAATTGCCAAGAAACTTATCTGATGACCGTTGTCTCTATGCCTGGCCCTGCCCTAGATTTCCCCTTGTATTGATCCCTTGTTTCCTCACAACTGTCCTGTGAGGAGACTGAGGACCAATGGTTCCAGGCTGAACGCAGAGCGTCAACTGTGGTCAAAAATCGGCTGCTGTGGACTAAGAGTTTGGGACAGTAATCTAAACCGATGAATGAGCATGGCGCTACATATCTACCATCCCAACTACAGAGGACCAGGCATGGTGACACCTGCCTGTCACAGGAGTACCATGATCCAGCCAAGCCTGAACATATATGGAGTCTCTATCTCAGAAATGTCCAAGACAGAAAGGCTTGGCTCCCATGGAACAAGACCTGATTGGAAAGCTTAAGCTCTTGAGTTCAAACCTTAATATACCAAAAAGAATCTGAGACCTGGTGCTAGACGCTCATGTCTATACTGCTACCTACTCAGGATGCTGAGATCTGAAGATCACAGGTCAAGATTTAAAGTAGGGTTGGCCTTGCCCATCAGACGTCATGATGAGATGACCCAGAGTCTGACCCATGTCAATAAGGTCCATACTAACAGGGCTCACAGCCTTAATAAGTGCTAACCACACTCTCTGTCCCCCTGGGGAGCCAACCCCTAAGGGCCCCACCCCCAGGTCCTCCCGTGCTCCCTCTGCCACCAACCAGGCACATGAGAGTAGACAGTTCCAGATCACAAAGATCCCTTGTTTTTATAATTTAAAGGTGCTGAGTCCCCTTCAAACGTCTCACCCTTCCAAGCCCCCAGACCTCAGCCACAAAGTCCATGCACCCCCCTAAAGACAGCGGTTAGAAGTTACCAAAGGGTCCAGCACTCCTTGTAACAACCAACTTCTACACACACACACACACACACACACACACACACACACACACACACACACACACACACACACAGAGCCATCATGGGTGGCTCCTGTCTGTCATCCTAGTTATTCAGGAGGCTGAGTTCTGAGGACCACTGTTCAAAGCCAGCCACTCAGGAAAGTTTGTGAAGCTCCTATCTACACTGAACCACCAAATAACCACAAGTGGATCTGTGGCTCAAGTGTCAGAGCTCTAGCTTTGAGCAAGATATCTCAGGGACAGCACCTAAGCCTTGAGTTCAAGGCCCAGTTCTTCTACCTCCAAACACACACAATCACAGACACAGACAGTCAGACAGACAGACACACACACACACACACACACACACACACACACACACACACACACACACACACACACAAGATAGCCCAAGGATTCTACAGTCCCTGAGAACAGAAACATGAACTCCCTCAATTAGGATCAGATCCCACCCACTAGAAGGTGGCAGTACCAACATCAGGCCCACTGTAGACAAAACATTGAGCCGCACATGTATCTGGAATGTCTCATAGACCAGTATGACATTTCCTATCATGCACACTGCTATGTGGAAAACTTAGTCACCTCTTTTTTGTTGTTGGTCAAGGTGTTTGAACTCTGGGCCAAGGTGTTGTCCCTCAGCAATTCAGCTGAAGGTGAGCACTCTCCCACTTGAGCCAAAGCAACACTTCCTATTCTCTAGTGGTCTATCATCAAGTCTCACAGACTATTCTGCCCAAGCTGACTTGTAACCACGGTCCTCACATCTCAGCCTTCTGAGTAGCTAGGATGGGAGTTGTGAGCCATGGGTGGCTTCTGGTTTCAGCCACCTTCATATACACAGAGGAAACCCATCTCATCAGTCCACAAACTTTTTGCAACCCTTCACTTCAGATTTTGATACCCAGCATCCAAATCTATCCTTCAATGGAGAAAATAAAGACAAAACAATCACATCTGCACCCCTTCGCCCACTCCCTGCCTGCCACAGGACACGTCCTCTTGAAGCTGTGGCTTCAAACTGGGGCAAACTTGGGGAGTTCTTACAAATATCTTTACAGTGAGTCCAGCACTTGGTCTCCCAAACACAGCACCCTCCCCACACCCCCACACTTCCACCATCATTTGCAGGCAAAGATGCCTTACTTTCTTTCTTTTTTTATGTTGTGGGGCTTGAACTCTGGGCCTGGGTGCTGTCCCTGAGCATTTCAGCTTAAGGCAAGCACTCAATTGCTTGAGCCACAGCACAACTACTGGTTTTCTGCCAATTCCTTTTAGATAAGAGTCTCAGGGTCTTTCCTGATCTGGCTAGCTTTGACCTGTGATCCTCAGATCTCACTTCCTGAGTACCTAGGATAACAGCCATGAGCTACTGGCACCCAGCCAAACAAACTTCCATTCCTGTCATCCTCTCCCCCCAGGAGAATGAAATCTGAGGACTGCAGTTGGATGCCATTTAGCAGCAAGGCCCGTGAGAACTCTTTATCTCCAATTAAACACCCCAAAAAGCTGGAAGTGGAGCTGTGATTCAAATGGTAGAGTGCTATCTTGGAGCCAAGAAGGTAAGATCCATGCCCTAGTTTCAAGCTTTTTCTAGCATAGACCCACCCAAGAAAGGGAAGCAAGTGGGCACATGGGAGCTCAAAGCTAACACATAATACTCAGGACTCGCAGAACAGACCCCATCCAGCTCTGATTCTCTAGATTCTATGTCCTAGACCATGGCAGTCTTAGATGGGACTGACCATGCACCAAGTTGGGACATTCAAGTACAACCTCATACTGAAGATCCCCTGACCTTATCACTCAGGATCTCTCGCTGTCCTGCATGAAAACTAGGCAGTGAGGTAAGATCTAGTTATCCACCACATGATATGGGAACCAAAGGGATTCCTGGTCAAGGGACGGAGACTGGGGGGATCTAGTTCCCTCTTTGGGAGGTGAAAAGGGCTGCTCTATCCCAGAAACTTTCCTATGTTGTGAGTATTATCAAAGAAACAACCCTGCTCAGACCACAGTGCCTCTGATTTTTCCACCAGCCTCTACCCAGCTCTGCCCCAACTTCAGCCTGCCCTCTCTGAATCCTAGATCTGCCATCTATACTAAAGAGTGAGCCAGCCAAGGGACACACTTCCTGCCCTCATTCCCAGGCTGTCCTGTGTCAGTGGCATGCTTACCTCAGTCTTTGGTGAAGGAATGAACACCGGGAGTGGTATCGTCAGATTGAGCCCTGGAAAGTCCTAGTCCCTAAGGGTGTACTGCACAGGCATCCTGCAGTGAACGGCAGTCAGGTTGTCAATGATGAACCCAAGGTGCCAGGACTTTTAATAGCAGTGTGGCTGGATCAAAGGCTGGTAGTCTATGTTGTCAGGCGAGGTCATGGCTCCAAAGGCCTGACACACGTGACCCAGCATCATTCTCCCTCTTCAAATTCCTACTTATACTTTGATCCCCCCCCCTTGAAACTCTCTCACTCCAACACCTCCCTAGCCCTTTGAAACTTTCTTTTTATCTGACCAGAAAATAAACTCAATGAGGCTGGGCATAATTGAAACCTGGTGACCCACTCTGAGCCCTAGGTTCTACCTGAGGCTGGTTCCCTATATTGTCAGTGACCACACAGCTCCTGGATGGCATGAAGTTTCTGAGGGGTCAGTGGCTTGGTCCTCCATACTGGCTTTAGGCTCTGAAACTGTCCCCACATAGATTGTGAATAATTGGCTCCCTTGATCCAGAGACTCCAAACCATGGCTTGCATGTTCTCCCTTCTTCCTTCCTTTCCTTTTTTTCTCCCTCTGCCCTTCCCTCCTTTCTCTCTTTACTTTCTTTATGTCAGTTCTGGGCTTTGTACTCGGAGCCTAGGTGCTTTCCCTAAGCCTTTTTACTCAAGGCTAGCAGTTTATGGCTTGAGCCACACATCCATTTCTGGTGTTTTATTTTTGGTAGTTAATTGAAGACAAAAGTCTTACAGGCTTTCCTGCCCGGGCCAAAAGCCTCAATCCTCTGATCTCAGCCTCCTAAGTAACTAGGATGACAGGCTTGAAGCACTGGCATCCAGATCAATCCAAGGTTTCTTCATGGGCTGTGGAACCAGTCCTGGAACTTTTCGTTGTCTATGACCCCCCAGAGCCTCGTGCACACTGTAATGGTTTGTTGGTTAAATGAATGAGCATCTGTCTATGACAATACTACAGAAAATCCCATCTGATTCAGGTAAGAATCCTCTGTGGGGGAGTGGGGAGAAAGCCTGATGTAGCTCTCCCACAGTTCTCCCTCCTCCCTCTTACCCACTCCTGGTGCCACAACACTTAACTGTTTTGGCTCTGAGGGTGGGAGCCACTAGGTACTCGCTACATTCCAGGGCCTCTGGGATGCCTGTCTTCTTAACGATCTCTGTCCAGCAGCTGACCAGCTCTGTGGCACTCAATTCACCATAGAGGTGTGAATGAGTTTGCTGTGAGCTGAATGGCTGGCTCAAGGGGACTCCTGTCCTCCCCCTGGGGCCGGCCAGGATTGTCCACCACATGTGGCCCTTAAATTTCATGTTGCAGATGAAGGATGCTTGAGGTAGTCTGGGTTCTCTGAATCTCCCAGAGTCCAGTACAGATGCTGGGAATCATCTCTGCTCATTGTTGGCAGGCTGGGGATGGTGAGGTCACAATGTCTGCTCCCCACAATGTCCTCGATTGGGGTCATCACCCTGGTGAGATGCAACAGCTGCCAGAGAAAGGCAGTCAAGGCACAACGTTCAAAGCAGGAGACAATCTGGCTTGGGAACTCTGCCTGTGCTGCTTTGAACATCATTGTTTGTTGGCTGAAATCATCCATCTAATTTGATCCATAATCCCAGGTATTAGTGGAAATTGCCAGCTTAAATTAAAAAAAAAAAACCCTGGAGAATGTGGTATTTAATTTGTCCCAATCAAACTTAAAGGGTTCCAAAATCAGTGGTCCCCTTTTCCTTCCAGACTGCCTATAACACGTTACAGAAACTGGCATTCAGCCAGCCCTAACTAACTGCCACCTCCTGATACCGAGCGGGCTCCAGCAGGGTAAATGGACTTGCCTACCACTGCCCAGCTGGAAACAGCCCAGGTGGGACACAGACTGGATTCTGCAGGACTCCAGGGAGGATTGACACTGAGCACTGCCCCAGGAGGGTATCCTCACCAACAGTGGGGGCCCACAACGCTGTGCCAGAAATGCCCACAGAGACCGTTAATGCCCTAGATATGGTTCCCCTCTCATCCATTGTCATGGTGAACCATCTGCCATGTCACACCATACGCCAGTCCCTAAAACCTCATAGCTTCACACCCCCTGCCTTATCATTTCCCTCATCTCGTTCCCTAATTATGTTGGGCAAACACATTCCAAACCCTTGAATTACCTCCAACTAAACACACAAGAGCAGAGTGTCTGGCTTGAAGAATGTGGCTGTGATCTCATTCGCCTCATGAAACTTCTGGCTGGGGATAGAAGGACAGGTGACCACTCCAGTCCAGGGTTCACACAGTTCTAGAGGAGGCCCACTCTGGCCCAGCAGCTACTGTGGGCTACAGGAAAGGGGGAAGAGAGAGGTGGAAAGGGGAGGAAAGTAATGCCTACTGAAATCTTCCATAAAGGAGCCATGAAACTGTGAAGGAGAAAACAAAAAGTGTGGCTGGGCTTGTACTTGGTATTGATGAAGAACAACAACAACAAATACACACACACACAGAGAAATAAAATGTTTTTGCTGTTTTTAGACTTGGTGACTTAAATATATTTTCATTGTTCTCATCTCCCTGCTCTCCCAACACACACACACACACACACACACACACACACACACACACACACACCTCCAGAATGGTGACATATGACACTTCCATGCAGCACCTGCAATTTGCCAACTGATCACTCACCTGAGGACAGTCAGGCTGTACAAGGAGAAAGATTCTCTCTCTCTCTCACACACACACACACACACACACAGACTCAGAGTAGTACTTCTCCTAAGTTTGTTGATTACTCATCAGAGCACGCGGGTTCCCATTCTCCGTTCCCTTGTCAGAACCAAGAGCTCCCATACAAGGGGAGCACCACTCTAATGACACAGCACGACCCCACCTCTCCCCTTCTCCAGGGCCAGACCCTTCCCCTTGGGAACAACCAGCCTTAACTCCCCATTCACCAAAACCCTACACCAGGATGCTGGGTGAAGGAATCCCCAGACAGGTGGGTCCTCAGAGCAGGACTGTGAAACAAGCAGTGGGTCATGGAGTCCCAAGGGGGGTGTCTGACCCAGGGTGGGGGCGGTGTTGAGGAAATGGATGGGGTCCTAAAGGCTACATACATGCACAGACTCCTACTTCCAGCCTAGATACTTCTGGGCAACTGGGCAGATTCTTGGGGAGGACAAGGAGACCAGATGGACAGGGAACACCAGCAGACTCTGGCAGAGCTGGGAAATGTGATCACCCTGTGAGTACTGTTGACAGCTGGGGTGGGGGGATAGGCCGGTTATATGTGTCTGAGGGTGTGTGTTCCTCCCATATATTCACCTCGTATCTGACCCCTGTGCCCCGTGCTTTTCTGGGACCCTCCTCAGATGAAAGGGTGACTGAGCACAGAGGACAAGGGCTCACATAGCAAGGGAGGCCTATCTTCTGCATCCAACATCCCCCACTCCCAGAAAAAAAGGAAAAGACCCAATAAGGCAGGTGCAGAGGTGATGTTCCTCACCTCTGACTAAAGCCACCAGGTTCCCACCAGGGAGAGGAAGGGTGCAGATGTGGGACTGTGTGGCTCCCACTGCTCCAGCCAGGGGCTCAGTGGTGACCCCTTCTCACCCATTCCTGCATCTCCCCATTTCCAGGGATACTGGCCACTAGGGATGGGGGTGAGTCCCCAGAGTCAACACTCACTCCCCAACCCCCAACTCCTGGGGCGCATTTGTGGCAGAGTCAGGGCTGGCCTGCCTGGTGCTGGGGAGGCATGGTTGGGACACAAGAGGAAGGCGGGATTTGCGGGGGGGGGGAGTGGGAGTGGTAGGGGGAGGTCTCAAGGTGCTGACCTGCGATTGGCCACTCACTTGTGCAGCTGGGAGAATCTGTAGGCTGTAGTTCTGTGTGCAGTGTGCAGCAATGGTGTGAGGGATATGCCTGATGTGCTGGCTTTCTGTGCTATGTACTCCTGGCCCAGCCCAATGCTCCCACAGCAGCAGGTTTTGAGGCCGCCACCCCTGGTGCATGTGCCTGCTCTTCTCTCTGCTCTCTCTCTGCCCCCACTTCTCTCCAGGGCTGACCTGCCCCTGTTGCACAAGTGCTGCAGTCCATGTGTGCCCCTGGCTGCAGCAGATATGTGTCCCCTCAGCCACGCCCTGTCCTCCCCTGGGTCACGCCTCCTCCCTCCCTCAGCCATGCCTCCATCCCTGGCTTTGTGCTGTCCTGACTCTGCCCTAAGTCTACCAGGCCATGGCAGAAGCAGCCTCACCTCAGGTCAGGGCTTCCCCCCAACCTCAGCAGCTGCCAGGGGGGAGGGATCGAATCTCCACTCAGCCCAACAGAGGACTCTTCCCCATCCACCCCACACACCAAGCTGGTGCACGGTGTCTCTTTATGTTTGTGTGTGTGTGTGTGTGTGTGTGTGTGTGTGTGTGTGTGTGTGATTTTTGGGGATATCAACCTTGCAAGGACTCAGAACGATTTTAAAAAATAGCAAAAAGAATCCTGTGTAATGGACTCAGCACAATAGCAACCTTTGGGATCCTCATGGTAATCTAATGACTAGTAAGATAAGACATGCCATTTTAACATCACTAAACTTACATATCATAGTATTATGACATCATATGTCATAGTGACATTATAGACATATTGTGAATGCCTATAATGTGATTTCATTCTATTTCAAGTGAGCAATATTGGTGGATTTCAGAAATCCATTGTGACCTCAAAGCCATTGTGCTGTGAAAATCCCTTTGTGACATCACAGTGCCATTGAGATAGTAACCTGTTGTGACATCACAAACTGGTCCTGTCCATTGTGACCTCATCACCAAGGTGACATCACAAAGCCATTATGATATCACATTGCTGTTGTGACAGTACAATCACCTTGAGACCTCCCAAATCCATTATGATGTCTTTAGCACCTTTAAAAAACACATGGCCTTTGTGACATGACAGTCCCTTTGTGTACCCATATCCTCATTGTGAAGTGTCAATTGAGATCAGATATGCCAAAGAAATATCACAAAGTATTTACAATATAATCATAGGTGTGACATCACATTGTCATTGTGACGAAATCAGCTCATTGTGACATCACAAATCTGTAATGACATCATACCTCTATGACATCACATTGTCATTGTGACATCATATATACATTATGAATGCCTATTAGGTGATTTCATTACATTTCCAATGTGGCATGTGGATTCATATCAAAAACACATTTTGACTTCATAACCATTGTCACATCACAAACCCTTTGTGATATAACATTGAAATTGTGATATCTCTAAACAACTGTGACAACTCAAACATGTCCTGTCCTCAAAAGTTTTGTGACATATTGCCACTGTGTTATGTTAGGCCCATTGATAGCTCAATCTATTTTCGACCTCAAATTATTTCAGGAATGACATGAAATATTAGAAATATACTTTGACATCATGAGCATAGTGACATCACACTGCTAGATGTAATGACCATTGTGTCATATTGTCACATCACAAATCTGTTTTGACTTCATTACATTTGTGTCAACAAATGCTTTGGAAGCCTCACAAGCCCATTCTAAATTTATATACTCATTGTGAGTTAATTACAATTGAGGTCTGGAATGCCATTGTCACATCATCAATCTACTGCAACATCACAAAACAATTTTGAACTCATCATTATTATAGAATCACCAATTAATTAGAATTTGACATCATATTGCAATTGTGATATTACTGTACCATCATGCTTTCACAAACCTATTATGACTTAATCACATCTTAGAAAATGCATGGCCTTTGGGACATCAAGATCCTTCTGTGAACTTGTATCATGGGGAACTTGTAGCAATTGAAATTTGACATAACATGTGATATTACAAACTAGTTTTGACATCATTAACCCATTTTTATATCATTAACATTTTGACAACCAAAACCTGTTAGGAACTTTAGCACTTTTGACAAAAAACATGGCGTTTGTGTCATCACAGTTCATTTGTATATGTCATGGTGACTTCATTCTCATGTCCTCACTGTAAACTAATGGCAATTAAGATCTGACATACCATTGTGACATCACAAACCATTTGTGCCATCATCACCAGTGTGATATCAGTCATTATGACACAATCAGCACATTGTGACATTAACAAGCTACAGTGACCTCATAGCATTATGACACCACATTGCCATTTTGCTGTCTTAGACACATTGTGAATGTATATCCTGTGATTTCATTCTATTTAAAATGTGGCATGTCAGTTGATATCAGTAACACATTGTGACCTCATAACCATTGTAACATTATAAACCCTGTGTGACGTCATAACTTGTGTAACATCATATTGTTGTTATGACATCTTTAGCTTATGGTGACATCACAAAATGGCAATGACATTATAACATTTGCCATTATGTCATTGTGATATCATAGTCACATTATGAATGCCTAATCTGTGATTTCATTTTATTTGAAATGTGGCATGTGAGTTGATATCAGAAACTCATTCTGATTTCACAACCATTGTCACATCAAAATTCCTTTGTGACATTAATTTGGCAACGTAACATCACAATGGCAATGTGATGGAATTAAGACATCATGATATCAAAATGGTCATCAACACACAATGGGTTTCTGATAACCGACATGCCACATTAAAAATAGAATCAATAACATAATAGGCAAACACAACGTGTCTATGACATCAGAATAACGATGTGATGTGGAAATGCTATGATGTCATTGTAGTTCAAAATGAGCTGATGGTGTCATAATGGCAACATGGTGTCACAATTATGATGTCAGAAAGGATTTGTTATGTTTCCTTGGTATGTGTGATGTCAGTTGTCATTAGTTCCCCATGAAGTTATGGATACAAAAAATGTTCTGTTTTGTCACAGAGGCCATGTGTGTTTTCAAAGGTGATTATAAGTCATAATAGTTTTGGAATGGCACAATGTGATCCATAATGTCACAATGGAATGAGATATCCCTTTCGGTTTTGATGTCACCATGGTGATGAGGTCACAATGGCTTTGTGATGTCACAGTTTGTTTGTAATATCAGAATGATCCAATTTCAATTACTCATAATTCAATATGAGGATACCATTTGATAGAAGAAGCTTCATAGTGTGAGGTCATACTATGTGAAAACCCAACGGGACAGTGATTTCACAATGAGAATGTGATGTCTCAACATCATGTTATAATAATGTTCTGATGTCACAATTCGCGATGCCATACTGATGAGGAGGTCATAAATTAGTCATAAATTGTGTGAAATGCTGCCATTAGGATATTTTGGCTTTTAGTAAGCTTGTAATCTGTTTTGGAACATAATAATTCAGGTATGACATATGATATCAGAAATTGACTCTGACATCATGAACATTGTGACATCATGAACATTGTGACATCACACTGATAGACATCAAGATCATAGTGGCACATTATGAACTCACAAATCTGTTAGGACTTCATCATATTTGTGAAACACATGACTTTAGAGACAACACAGTCCCTTTGTAAACTCATATCTTCATTGTGAATTAATGACATTTGAGATCTGGCATGCCATTGTGACATTTCCAACCAATTGTGACAGCACAAGCCTATTATACTAGAAACACATTGTGATCTAATAGTCATTGTGACATCACAATCCCTTTGTGACCCCACATTTCCATAGTGATAATACTAGCCCAGTGTGAAATTCCAATCCTCTCAAGCCCAATCCAGGTATGAAATGTGATACTCGAATCCAGTGTGACATCTAGATCATGGTGACATCACACTGATAGATGTTATGAGCATTTTGTCACATTCTGACAACACACACCTGTTAAGACTTCATCACTTTTGTGAAAATACATGCCTTAGGAGACATCAGAGTCCCTTTTTGAGCTCATGTACTTATTGTGAGTTAATGAAAATTGAAATCACATGTGTCATTTTGATTTCACCAACTCATTGGGACATCAGACACTTCTTGTGAACTCATCAGTGTGGCATCACAAATTATGATACCAAAACATTTTTAAGTCATCATATTGCAACATCACATTGCCATCATGATATCACTATCCCATTGTGTTTTCAAAAACCTAGTATGTCTTCATAGCATTTTAGAAAATTCATGGCCATTTATACGTGTCTTCTTCTGTGAACTCATATCCTCATTGGACATGTGAAATTGGACATGTGATTATGACATGTGACTTCACAAAACTATTTGATATCATCACCAATGTGTAATCACAAAACCATTGTGAGCTTTCATTGCCATTTGACATCACTATAACATTTTGACATCACAAACCTATTAAGACCTCTTATCACCTTTGAAAAAACACATGTCAGGCTGGGAAGGTGGCTCAGTGGTAGAGCACTTGCCTTGCATGCACCACATAAGCAAAAAGAAAAAAGCCGGAAGTGGCGCTGTGGCTCAAGTGGTAGAGTGCTAGCCTTGAACTGAAGAGCTGAGGGATAGCACCCAGGCCCAGAGTTCAGGCCCCACAACCGGACCCCCCCCCAAAAAAAAACAGAAAAGAAAAAACACATGCCCTTTGTGACAACACAGTCCCTTTGTGGAACTATACCCTCATTATGAACTGACAATTGATTTCAAACACGCCAATTTAACATCATGAACCCTTTGTGACATCACCAGAGTGACATAACATTTTCATTATGACAGCATCAACTGCTTTTGACATGACAAAACAACAATGACAAGATAGCATTATGAGATCACATTGTCATTGTGATGTTATAAAAAGATTGTGAATGCCTGTTTTAATATTTTTTTGTCGGTCATGGGGCTTGAACTCTGGGCTTGGGTGCTGTCCCTGCTCTTCAGCTCAAGGCGAGTGCTCTATCACTTAAGTCTCAGAGCCACTTTCAGTTTTCTAATGATTTTTATTGGGAATAAGATTCTCATAGACTTTCCAGCCTAAGCTGGCTTTGAACCGGTAACCTCAGATCTCAGCCTCTGGAGTAGCAAGGATTACAGGCGTGAGGCAATGGCGCCCAGCTTTTTCATTTTATTTCAAACTTGACATGCGTGTTAATATCAGAAACATAATGTGAACTCATAACCATTGTAACATCATAAATCAGCAATGACATCAAATTGTCATTATGACACCTTCAGCTCACTGTGACATAACCAAACGACAATGGCATCACAGCAATATAAATCACAGTGACATTGTTACATCATAGACTTAACAGTGTGAAGGCCTATTATGTGAATTCATTCTATATCAGAAACCCATTTTGACCATAAAACCATTGTGATATCACAATCCTTTGTAACATCACATTGCCATTGTGATATCATTAACCTGCTGTGCCATCACAAACCAGTCCTGTCCTTATAAGTTTTGTGACATACTGCCATTGCCATATATTTGGCCCTTTCTGAGCTCATAATCTGTTTTCAATCTGATATTTCTGGTATGACAGGTGATATCAGAAATCCCCGGTGAGGGCTGGGAAGGTGGCTCAGTGGTAGAGTGCTTGCCTTGCATGCCTGAGGCCCTGGGTTCGATTCCTCAGCACCACATAAGCAAAAAGAAAAAGCCGGAAGTGGCGCTGTGGCTCAAGTGGTAGAGTGCTAGCCTTGAGCTGAAGAGCTGAGGGACAGCACCCAGGCCCAGACTTTAGGCCCCACGACCGGACCCAAAAAAAAAAAAAAGAAATCCCCGGTGACATCAAACTGCCAGATGACATGACCATTTTGTCATATTGTGACCTCATATTTCTAACAAAACATGCCTTTGGAGACATTACAGTCCCTTTTTGAACTCACATATTCATTGCCAATTAATTACAGTTGAGATCCCCCATGCCACTCTGACATCATGAACCCATTGTGACATCACAAACTTATTGTGACCTCATCACGAGAATAGCATCAACAACTAATTGTTGTATCAAATCATTATTTTGACATGATATTGTGGTATTACTGTTGTGATATCACTATCCCATTGTGTTTTTACAAACCTGTTATGGCCTCATCAGATCTTAGAAAATTCATGGACTTTGAGACTTCAAGCTCTTTCTGTGTACTCATGTACATATGACCTCTAAGGCAAGGAGAAAATCCATCGAGTCACATTTAATATAATAAACCATTTTTCACTAGAAAGGGGACTGTGATGAACTTATCCAGGACTAGATACCCAGGTTCAAGAGCAGCCTTTGACCACCAAACCTCAGACCTCCAATGGGCAGCTCCACCCTTTCTTAATTGTTCTGCAAACCACCAACCACAAAATTATGATCTCCAAAGCTCCAAAGCTCATTGGACAAGGCTTTTTTCTTTTCCATTCTTCCCTCCTTCTCTACAGACGTGTCATTCCTTCCTCATCTTTCCCTTTTTCCCTTCCACCACTTCCTTCTTCTCTTTAGGCCTCTCCACTCTCCTCAGGCCTGCCCTACTCTGCCCCAGTGACCAATTGCCAACCTTCTGCTCTCCCTCAGCTTCCCCCCTTCTCAGGTTTTTCCTTTCCTGCTGTCTGACAACTTTCTTCCATCCAGGTAACTCCCATTTTTATCTCCCCTTACAATGCCCTGAAAATGCAACATATATATAGGTTGTACCCCTCCTCCCTCCAACGGATCTCAATACTAACAGATTTCAGCCATCACTTCCAAAACTGCCCAATGCTCAATCACTTCTTGACAGCTCACCGTGTGAGGCTTGACACCTCCCCCTTTGGCAGCATTCCCCACACTCTCCGGTGGGCCAAGCCAAGAATTTACAATGAATATCAGCTCCCACAGATAATTCTGGCCCCACTGGTTATTTTAGTATCCTCATAGTGAATTAGAAGAAATTGAAATTGTCTATGTCACTGTTATATTACAAACTTGATGAGACATCTTTAACTCTTTGTGACCTCATCACCTCGGAGACATCACAAACTCTTTGTGTTATCACGTTGCCATTGTACCAACATGATCACATTGTGAAATCCCAAAACTATTATGACTTCAGAAGCTTTGAAAGAAAGCATGTCCTTTGTGACATGACAGGCCTTTTGTATACTCCTATCCTCATGTTGAGCTAATGACAATTGAGATCAGGCATGCCAATTAACATCGCAAAACCTTTGTGACATAATCACCAGTGTAACATCACATTGTCATTATGATAACATCAGCCCATCATGACATCATAAAACAACAATGACATCAAATCACATGTAATTGTGATGTCACAGATACATTGGAATGCCTATTGTGTGATCTCATTCTATTTCAAATATTGCTGGTGGGTTGATATCAGAAATACATTGTGACCACATAAGCATTATAATATCACCATACCTTGATGACACCACGTTGCCATTATTGTATCACTAATGCACTGTGACATCACAAAACAGTCTTATCCACATAATTTTTTTGACATGCTGCCAGTGTGATCTCTTTGGCCTCCCTGAGTTCATAAGTTGTTTAACTCATAATACTTCAGGCATGATATGTGATATCAAAAATCCACTGTGATATCATGACCACTGTGACATCACACTGCCAGATTTCTTGACACTGAGTCACATGAGACAACACAAACATGTTAAGACTCATTACACTTGTGCCAACATATGCCTTTGGATACATGATTATCCATTGTGAACTTATATAGTCATTGACAATTAGAGATCTGGCATGAGATTGTGACATCACCAACCCATTGTCAAATCACAAACCTATGTGACCTCATCACGTGTATGGCATCACCATTTGTAACTTCAAAACCATACTATCTCATGTAATGGTAGCATCACATTGCCAATGGGATATCTCTATCTCATTGCATTTTCACCAGCCTATTATGTCCTCATAATATTTTACAAAATTCATGGCCTTTCTGACTTCTAGATCCTTACCTGAACTCGTATCTTCATTGTGACCTAGTAGAATGAAATTGGACATGTAATGGTGATATTACACATTCATTGTGACATCACTATCCAAGTGTGACCTTATTATCACTTGACATCACAAACCCGTTGTGACATCATATTGCCACAGTGATATCATGATCACCGTGTGACATCCCAAAACTGTTGTGACCGCTTAGCACCTTTGAAAAAGCACATGGTGTTTGTGATATCATGGTCCCTTTGGGTAACCATGTCATTATGAACAAAGACAACTGACATCAGACATGCCAAATTACCATTACAAATGCATTGTGACATCACCTCCAGAGTGAGCTCACATTGTTGTTATAATACCATCAGCCCATTGTTATATTCCAAGATGACAATGACATCATGGCATTATGACATCACATTTTCATTGTGAGGTCCTAGAGACAATGCAATTGCCTATTCTGTGATTTCATTCTATCACAAATGTGGGATATAGGTTTATTTCAGAAACCCATTGTGACCACACCATCATTGTGACATTACAATCCTTTTTTGACCTCATATTTATATTGTGATATCATTAATGCAATGTAACATCACAAACCTGTCTTGTCCTCATAAGTTTTGTAAGAAGCGACTACCTTGGCCGGGCTAGATGCGGAGAGCTAAATTCAGTCTCAACCATGAACCTTCAGACCTCCAAAGAGCAGTTCAGCCATTTGTTAACTGGTCTGCAAACAACCAACTGCCAAAATAATGATCTCCAAAGCTCCACACTTCAAAGGACAAGGCTTTTTTCCTATCTCTTCATTCTCCTTCTCTACAGATCTGTCCTAACTTTCAGCTCTTTTCATTTTTTCCTTCCAGCATTCCATTCTTCGCTTCAGGCTACTCTGCTCTTGACAGGCCTGCCCTGCCTTGTTCAGGTGGCCAGTTGCCATCCTTCACCTCCTTCTCTCTCTCAATTTCCTCTCCTCCCAGGTCTTTGCCCTCCAGCAGTCTCAGCACTTCTTTCCATCCAGGCCTTTAACCTTTTTCTCTCCCCTTCTCTTGCTCTGAAAATGCAGCTTATATATAGGCAGTACCCTTCGCCAACTGCAATAATTTCTTGCCTTCCAGTTTTCAATTATCACTTACCAAATGTCCATGCCCAATCACTTCTTGGCAGCTCACCATGTGGGACTTGACATCCTATCTCCTTCAGCAGCATGTCCTGCCCCCTCCAGTGTCATGCACCCCCGCTTTCAATTGGTCCAGATTAGGAGGCCATGATGACTATCTGTTCCCATGGATTATAGGGGCACTGCTGGTTATTACAGTGTCCTCATGGTCAACTAGTAGCAATTGAAATTGGACAAATAATTGTGATATTACAAACTCGTGACATAACTGACCCATTGTGACCTCATCACCACTGTGACATCACAAACCCATTGTGACTTCACATTGTTGTTTTTGATACCAAGATCACATTGTGACATTTCAAATCTATTATAAGGTCTTATAACATTTGAAAAATACATAGCTTTGTGATATCAGAGTCCCTTTGTGTACCCAAAGCCCCACTGTGAAATATTGACAATTGAGAATCAGACATGACATTTTGACATCCAAAACAGTTTGTGAGATCATCATAATTGTGACATCACATTATCATTTTTATACCATCTACTCATTGAGAAATCACAAAACTATAATGATAGAATTATAACTTCACATTGTCATGGTGATATCATAGACACATTATGAATGCCTTTTCCGTGATTTCATTCTATTTCAATTGTGGCATGTAGGTAGATATCATAAAAAATCAGGAACTCATAATCATTGTGAGATCACAATCCCTTTGTATATCATGTTGCCATTGTGATATTACTAAACCACCGTGATATCACAAACCTATCCTCTCATGATAACTTTTGTGACATGCTGCAAGTCTGATACCTTAGGCCTTATTGTCCTCATAATCTGTTGTTGACCTCATTAGTTTTCATATATGACATTTGATATCACAAATTCCCAGTGACATCATGACCATGTTGGCATCATACTGCCAGATGTCATATCCATTTTGTCAAATTCTGACATCACAAAACTTTTAGGATTTCAATATATGTGTGACAACACATACTTTTAGAGAAACCACAGTCCCTTTGGGAACTCATATACTCATTGTAAGTTAGGACAATTGAGAAACATAATGTCATTGTGACATGCCCAACACATCACCAATATTTTGTGACCTCACAACCAATGTGGAATCATCAACTAATAGTGACACCAAAACAATATTTTGACATGATGTAATGAGTTGACATTGTCATGGTGATATCACTCTCCCATTGTTCATTCACAAACCTAAAATGACCTCCTAACATTTTTAAAAATTCATGTCCATTAGTACTTCCAACTCATTCTGTAAACTTGTATGCACATTGTGAAATAGTAACAATTGAAAATGAACTTGTGTTTAGATATTACAAATCATTATGACATCAAAAGCCCATTGTTACCTCATCAAAACTGTGTATAATAAAGCTATCATGACCCCTATGTACCTTTGAAAACACACATGGCATATGTGACATCATAGTCCCTTTGTGTACCCATATCTTCATTGTGAATACTTGACAATTGAATTCATATATGCCATTGTAACATCACAAACCTTTGTGACCCCATCACCAGTGGGACAACACATATTCATTATTACACAATTACCTCCTTGCAACATCACCAATTTACAATGACCTCATAGCATTATGACATTTATTGTCATTTTGATGTCATAGTCACATTGTAAATGCCTATTCTCTTATTTCATTCTATTTCAAATGTGGCATGTGGGTTGATGTCAGAAATATATTGTGATCTTATAAATATATGGCATCACAATCACTTTGTGACATCACAGTGCCATGGTGATATCACTAACACACTGTGATATCACAAACCTGCCCTGTCCTCATAAGTCTTGTGATGTAGAGCAATTGTGATGTCTTAGGCCCTTTATGAGCTCGTAATCTGTTTTCAACCTTATAATATTGCAGTTATGATATATGCTATAAGAAATCCACTGTGGCATCATGACCATTGTGACATCACACTGACAGACATCATAAACATTGTGTCACACAGTGACATCACAATCCTCCTCTGACTTCATAAAGTTTGTGAAAACACATGACTTTGGAGATACCACAGTCTGTTTTGAACTCATATTCTCTGTGATTTCATGACAAATGAGATCCGTTATGCCATTTGGATATCACTAATCAATTGTGACATCATAGACCCCTTACCGTATGGCATCACCAATTAATTGTGACATCAAAACCTTTTGTAATGTCACAATGTGACAAGATGATCATGACATCTGTCAGTGTGATGTCACAATGGTCATGATGTCACAGTTGATTTCTGTTATCTCAAGTCATACATGAAATATGAGGTTGATAACAAATTATGAGGGCAAAAAGGTCTAAGATATCACAATGTCAGCATATCACAAAAGTTATGAGGACAGGAGAGCTTTGTGATGTCACATTGTGTTAGTGATATCACAATGGTACTGTGATGTCACAAAGTGATTATGATGTCAAAATGGTTTGTAGGCACAAAATTGCGTTTCTGATATCAACTCTCATGCCACATTTGAAATACAATGAAATCACAGAATAGGCATTCACAATGTATCTATGATGTCACAATGAGAATTGTTGTCATAATGCGATTCTGTCATTGAGTTTGGTGATGTCACAATGAGCTGATGCTCTCATAATGAAAATGTGATGTCACACTGTTGAGGATGTCACAAACACTTTTTGATGTTATAATGGCATGTCTGATCTCAATTGTCATTACTTAACAACAAGGATATGGATACACAAAGGGACTGTGATGTTGAAAAGGGTATGTGATTTTCAAAGGAGCTAAGAGGTCATAATAGATTTGAGATGTAACAATAGAATCATCATGTAACAATGACAATGTTGTCACAATGGCTTTGTGATGTCGTGGCGGTGATGATGTCAAAATGGGTTTGTGATGTCACAACGAGTTTGTAATACCACAATCAAATTTCCAATTCCAATTGCTACTAGTTCACATGGAGGATACTGTAATAATTAGCAGTGCCCGATAATCTATAGGGTCTGATAATCAGCATGGGCCCATCTCCTGGCCAGCTGGGGAGGACAAAGAATGCCACCAAAGAAGGTGAGACATCCTGTGGGAGGGACTGGTGCATTAATCACCATGTGTTGAGCTGTTAAGAAGTGATTGGGTTGTGGGCAGTTTGGGTTGTGATAGTCGAAAACAGGCAGTTGGAGTGGAGAAGGGGTACAGACTTTACAAAGGCTGCTTGTTCAGGGCAATAGGTGAGAGAAAAAGGAAAAAGTCCTGGAAGGAAAGAACTGGTGTGATAGCATAAGGGGAAAGACCTGGGTGGAGAGGAAGTTGAGAGAGGGTAGAAGGTGAAAAGGATGGCAACTGACGAGCCCTGCAAAGCAGTTCAGGTCTGTGGAGAGTGGAGAGCCCTAAAGAGAAGAAGGAACTGGTAGAAGGGAAAAAGGAAAAGACCTCGAACGAAGTATAGGTCTGTAGCAAAGGAGAGATAAAGAGAAGAAGAAAAGAGGCTGTCCCTTTAATGTTTGGAACTTTGGATATCATAATTTTGGGGGTTGCTGGTTTGGAGAACATTTATTATATAAAACGTGTCTCAATGGATTTTCTTGAACTACAGAGGTCTTAATTTTTGAAGACTCCATGGAAAAATCCCCATAGGTGTGAGTGTCAGCCTTCAGGGTTGAGAGTCTACCTCGAGTGTTTGTCTCCGGAGGTCCAACATGGACAAAAGACATTTATGTACCTCTAGAGGTGCATGTTGGCAAGCTTGCCAGCTTGTTTAGGACCCCTCTGGAAGCAATTAGTGGCTTCCTTGGGACGCCATCTGGAACTTACTTGAGAGATAATGTAGGGCTTCCATGGGAAGCCATCTGGAACCTCATCAATAGTATATCTGCAACTTCCTTGAGAAGCCATCTGAGACCTATGCTGGAGGTCATCTGGGGCCTTCTCCAGGGGCCATCTTGGACTTTCTCCAGAAGTCATCTGGAGCTTCCTCAGGAGGCCACCTGAGACCTCTTCAAAAGTAGTCATTGGGGCTTTCTTAAGAGGCAATCTAGGACCACCTCCTGAGGTCATCTGGAGCTTCTTTGGGAGGTCATCTCAGGCTACCATGATGAGAAATCTATAACCGTCTTTGGACATCATCTGGGACTTCCTTGAGAAGCTATATAGGACCTTCCCTGGAGGTCATCTGTTGCTTTCTCAAGAGGGTTATTTGGAACTTCCTCTGGAGTTCATATGTGGCCTCATTTGAGTGGCCATCTGGGAGCTACTTGAGAGGTAATGTCAGCCTCATTGAAAAGACATCTGGAAACTCCTTTGGAGATTATCTGACACTTCCTTGGGAATCAATTTGGAACCTCCATGAGAGGTCATCTAGGGCCTACTAGGGAGGACATATGTGAAATCATCCAGAGGTCATCTGTGGCCTCCTCAAGACACAATCTGGGACATTCTCTCTGTCATCTGGGACCTCTTGTAGAGGTCAACATTGAGAGGTATGACACATATTGGTTAAGTGTCTGTGGCTCTTGGTCTTTCTTTGTATGTATGCGGATAGTTCTATCTGTGTCCTGCATACACCTGTTTACTTCTTTTCTCAGAATGGGAGAACAAGGCCTTAGGTTGTCATATCCAAAAAAATATTCTCCCCCAGGCTTACAGAATTCCTCAGAGGAAGATGCACTGATGTACTCTCTCTCCTATTCTTTGCCATCAGCACCTCTAATGTTAAGTCTTCCCATACCAAAAGTGGTTACTTGTACTAGTCTGAGGTGGTACAATGTGGTATGTTACCCTTATTACCTTTGAGAAAGGAACATGGAGGAGATGGTGGGCAAGCCCTATTTCTAGTATATGTTCCCTTTACAACTAGTGACCTATATAACTAGAAACAGCAAAATCCATCCTTTTCAGAAAAAAAGGGGTTCATTACTTCATTAGAGGCAGTAATTTTCACACACAAGCACATCTGGGATGAGTGTCAGCAAATTTTACATGCACTTTTCACCTGGTAGAAAAGGGAGTGAATCCTTCTTGGTGACTTGAAGGTGGTCCTTCGACCAGAGAGTAGCCCCACTATTGATACAGAAAGTCTTTCCATAGACTTACCCAAGCTTAGACTAACAGCAATTGAGGTATGGAGGTGCTTACCTATAATTACCAGGTTCTGTTAGCAGGGATACCGCAGTGGCTAAAAAGCCAAATCATCAATCTAAGGTGGGTGAGATGGTACAGTTCCCCAGTGAGTACCCTAATGCTTTTCTGAAACTTCTCCCAGAAGCCTATAGGACATATAGGCCTATAGATCTTGAAGCCCTGGAGAATGAAAGAGCCCTAAATATGGCATTTGTTACCCAGACAGCCCCAAATATTAGAATAAAACTTCAAAAGTCAGAAGGTTTTGAGGGAAAAAGTTTATTCTAATTTGGAAGTAGTCGCCCAGAGGGTGTTTGTTAACAGAGATACCCGGGAAAAAGAGTCTAAGAAGAGGGTTTGAGTTTTGGTAGGAGCACCAGAATAGGGATCAAGAAACTCTTGGCAAAGACAGTACAATTCATTTCCAAATGGCAATAGGGAACCTCTAAGAATACATCAGTGTGCTTATTGCAAACAAAATGGACATTGGGAAAAGGAATGTCCAAGGAGGAGAAAGATAGAAAATGACAGGTTAATTAATCACATTAACCACCTGGAAAATGTCTTCATATCTCTGGAGAAACATGCAAAGGAGCTTGGGGCTCTGAATTCCAACTATGTTCAATTTAAAAACAGCCCTCGCCGGGCACTGGTGGCTCACGCCTGTAATCCTAGCTACTCAGGAGGCTGAGATCTGAGGATCACGGTTCAAAGCCAGCCTGGGAAGGAGAGACCGTGAGACTCCTATCTCCAATAAACCACCAGAAAACCAGAAGTGGTGCTGTAGCTCAAGTGGTAGAGCGCTCGCCTTGAGCTGAAGAGCTGAGGGACAGCGCCCAGGCCCAGAGTTCAAGCCCCACGACCGACAAAATAAATAAATAAATAAAAAGCAGCCCTCTGAACTTCAGAAATATGGCAAAGAAAAAATTCCACCCTTCTATCTCAAAACATAGTCTTATAAAAGACTGTGTCTCCAATATGTGCCAGTCAAAACCCACCAAGAGATTAAAAGCACATTGGAGAAAACAGAGAGAATTATTTGACATGAAGAAAAGATTTGAAGATATAAATTAGGAACTTGTGAGAGTCAAAAATGAGAAGAAAATCCTCAAAAGGAACCTAGAAAACACTCAAAATCAAATGAAATTCAAGTACATTAGCCTGGGTGAGCATGAGGCAAATTAGGGGACCACAGGTCAGAGGCAAACAGAAGCACAGGACAGCAATTTTGCCATCCTTGCTAACCACAAGTGAGGCCAAGAAGAGATCCTTATGCTGCATTAAGAAATCATTGCCATGCAAAAGGAGCTGAACCTCATATAAGAATGTATTTGGCTGAAGTACATGTCAATTATTAGCTTTGAAGTGTGTCACCAGAAATTCAAAGCAAAAGAGAAAGAAGGAAAGGGTAGTTAGCAGAGAAGATGGGGAAGTGCTGTGTCATAGAAGATGAGGCCAAGAAAAGTGAAAAGGAAAATATCAGGCCCAAGTTCTCAATTATTAACTAATGCCCTAGGAATAAATTGGCAGTTACATTCCATTTATAAGCCTCAGAGTTTAAGCACTAAAAAGAATGAATATGACCTTAAAGAAAACTTTAACTAAATTAAAGTACAGAAACGCAATGTCTAGGTAAGCCTCCTCCACTTCACTCTCCTTTGAGGAAGATGTAGCCCTTATGTTAATGGATTCAATCCCTTGAAATACTTTAGTGTAGAACACCCCCTTGGGTTCCTAAAATTAGGAAGGCTATATTAACAGAAATGTCTAAATACAAACTGCAGGTTTTACAACGTATTCTTTTATGTACCTCTCCTTTAGTAACTAAGGCCCAACGGCTGGATAAGAAAAAGTCCAACTGAAGGGGAGGGACCAAGAAAGTGATGGAACAGCAGGGAAACACCACAGCTCTCTCCAACCAAATACTGAGTTTGGATTTCAATGCTCTGTTTCTCCAAGTGACCCACAAAAAAGGCAATTACTCAGAGAGATAAAGGAAGTGCAAAAAGAAAAGGGAAAAACCTACAGAGACAGTAAAGTGGGAAGACCCTTCCCCCACCCTTTGTTGGTGATGGCGCTCCATGTTGCGCAGCTTAAGTGATGGGGTTTTGTGCCAAGTTGCTTAAGTGCCCCGGGACTGGACCCTATGAGGACCACACACCCACAAGCATCCCAAGTCTCCCAGGAGACTCCCAAGAGCTGGGCCAACCCAGAATATACAAACAGAAATCTCAGAAGGCAGAGCTGGAACAAAGACTCCCCTCACCCTCCCTGGTACAGCGCCTCTGCCTGGCTGGTACAAGTAGCCCATCCCAGTCAGGAGCAGTAGCAGCTGTCAACAGTGGCAAATGACCCTAGTCTTTCAGGGTGGCACCTCTGTCCTGCTGGTGTAAATAGCCTAGCCTAACCTGGAACAGCAGCAGCAGCTGGCAGTGCTGGCAAAACACCCAGAATTGGGGCACAATGCCTCTTGGAACTTGCCCAGACCAGCCTGGGGCGGCAGCGGAGGCTGAGGTGGGGACAGCTACAGTGAACAAGTCCAGACCTGTGGTAGTTTGTGACTCTCCATACTGGCCTGCATAAGTGGCCCAGCCTAACCTGAGACAACAGCAGTGGTTAACACCTGACTTGTAGTGGGGTGCCTGGCTTGCATAAGTGGCCCAACTGATCCTGGGGCAGTGGCAGCAGCTGGGGTAGTGGCAACAGCTGTGGCAACAGCAGTGGGATCAAGAGTGGCAGCAAACAACTCTGGAAAGGTAGTGGGTGTGGCACCTCTCCATACTGGTTTGCATAAGCAGCCCATGGTGGCAAAGGTGGTGAACAACCCTAGACCTGAAGCAGGGTGTGGTGCTGAGCAACCCCAGAAGAGAATCCCTGGGCTGGCTTTGAACTTGAATACACAGATCTGAGCCTCCTGAGTAGCTAGAATTAAAGGTATTCACACCAGTAGGGTCTTCCTCTTGCAACCCCCCTAACTTTTTCTAAAATAGATAATTTCTTAGTTCAAACATGGAATTTAAGCAAATACAAGAGGATCAACATAATACTCTGTATTCTATCTGAGCATAGTGGAATCTCCCAGACTTTCCTGCCTGGGCTGGATTTGAAACGTGATCCTCACATCTCAGCCTCCTGAGGAGCTAGGAGGACAGGTGTGAGCCACCTGTGCCTGGATGATCTGGCCTTACACCACAGTGGACTAGGAGCCCCTGAAATCTTTTCTTTAATTTTCCTGTGCTAGTTTTGGGGCTTGAACTCAGGGTCTGGGCTTTGGTCTCTAAAATTTTTCCTTCAAGGTTACCACTTTACCATTTGTGCCACAGCTCCATTTCTAGATTTTGGTAGTTAATTGCCAAGAAGTGTCTCATTAACGTCCTCTCCTGAGCTCGCTTGACCCTCGATCTATATCTCAGTCTCCTGAGTAGCTAGGATTTACAGGGGTTGAGCGACTGGTGGAATTGGGCTAGAAGCTTTTCTAAAGCAGGAGTTTTTCCCTGTGTTTGCCCTGACTCCTCCATTCAAAGGAGGCCTGAGGGTCAGGAGTTGTGAAAACAGGTTTCCAGCCACAGGAAATGGCTTTGGGTCCTTGGTGAAAAGAAAAGCTAATCGTCCCCCAGTGCGCTATTCTGGGACCCCACCCTCTGCCCTGTGACTCAAGTCAACTTTGACCCAGACTTGAATATCCTGCCAGACTTTTCTGAAGCCATAACACCTTCATACCATTCACACCACCTGTGCTACAGCACACCTCAGGACCTTTGCCCATGCTATACTTTCTGCCTGAGGCTCTCTGTCCTGTACCCACATATTAGAAATACTGTGAAATTTTGGCACTGGGTATATCACATCCTGGAGAAAGTCTTTCCTTCCCTTCTCCATCTTTTTTTTTTTAATATTGAGTTGCTAGACATGGAATTTGTGCAGGCTGACTGGCAAATGCTCTATATTGGTGTATGTGTGTGTGTGTGTGTGTGTGTGTGTGTGTGTGTGTGTGTGTGTGTGTGTGTGTGTGTGTGTGCCAATCCTGGGGTTTTAATTCAGGGCCTGGATGCTATCCTATCCCTGAGGTTTTGTGCTCCAGGCTAGCACTGTACTACTTGAACAACAGCTCTTCTTCTGGCTTTTTGGGTGTTTAATTGGAGAAAAGTTTCTTAAATTGACTTTTCCGCTTGCAATTAGGATCCTTCCTCCTGAGTAGCTTACAGGGGTGAGCCACCAGCACTGCCCTCTACCCTACCTCTTACCTATAACCTCGGCCCTCCTCTGAGTCCGAGAAGAATATGTCTCACCAGGATCAAATTTTTTTGCCCAGTCTTGGTGAGTGAACTCAAATCTCATACTTGGGAGAGACTCTAAACATGTGAAGACTGTGACAAATGTTTCCATTTAATTATATATCATGTTTCAACACTTAATATAATGTTAATGAAAAATGAGTCAATGTCCTAAATTTTTGTGTATAATTTTATAATAGATGTGCAAAATATAATGTGTATAATAATACTAAATACAACAATCAATAAATGAATCAAAGAAAAATACAATACAAAATCAATAATAAAATTATAATCTGAAATTAACATACATATATAAGTATATATCATGTATTACACATGTATAGAAATATTTATTCCATTGCAGGGCCATCATTCAGGCCCTGGGAACTCTATCCTGAATTTGTTTTCCTCAAGGACAATGAGCTTCACATTCACCCATGGTACAAAAGAGTTACCTGGATGGTGAGCTCAAAAACTAGCAATGACAGAAATACTGGCCCCAGTTCCAAGACAGTGACTTAATTTTTTTAATGGAAGCAGTTATGATTATTCAGTTCCATACTGAGCATTAAAAAATAGTGTAGAGTTTTGTACAGCTATTCAAACATCCTGCCCTTACTTCCAAAGTGCTTCTCTGAGAACTACATTGTTTCTCCTTTTTTGTATGTTTTTTATTGTAAAAATGTTCTACAGAGGGGTTACAGTTCCAGGAGCAAGGTAATGAATACATTTCCTAATGAGCATTGTTTACTCCTCCTGTGTTTTTCCCCTATCATCCCTTCCCTCCCATCTCCACAACTACATCCCCCTGCTGAGGTCAGTGACTTAGGTTTTCATTTTTGGTTGGCACAAGGCTTGAACTCAAGTAATGGCAACTCTTTGCTCACATTTCTACAGATTTACCAAGACCCTGAGTTCAAATCCCAGGCTTTAAATTAAAACTTGCAGAAATTCCAAACTAGGGAGCTTTATTTTTTTTTTAATTGTATTTTATTTTATTTGAGAACATACTGTACAGAGGGGCTACAATTACATGGGCAGGATAATGCATACATTTCTTACCAAGCATTGCAGTCTCCTCCTTTGTTTACCCTTCACTTCCCTTCCCAGCCTCCCCCCTCCCTCACCCAATTTTACCCCCCTCCCCCCACCCAATTATACCCCCTCCCCCCCCACACCGACATTGTAAAGCTGGTTTTGACATGACATTTTGTACTTCTCATTGTTGCAACAGGTCCACCTGAATCCTTAAACGACTTGTTTGTCCCCATCTCCTCCACATGTTATACTGACATCAAATATAGTGAAAGCGGGGGTTACACTATGGGGGAGGGACATACAAAGCAACAAAGAAATAATCTTATAAATGCGTTAGAAACACATGCATGAAAGAAACGAAAACATTAAAATACATATTTAAGGGTTCATTTTCCTAACATCACATTATCTGACCTTTTCCGCTTGACTCATACCTATACTAGATATTGCAAATAAGGGAAACCCTGGGACCTATGCTTCTTTGGGCCTGTCTTACTTCACTTAATATTAGTTAAATAATTATACATATATATACATATGTATATATATACATGTGTATATATATATATATATATATATATATATATATATGTATGTATGTTGATTTTGGCCAAGCATGGGGCTTGAACCCAGGTCGTGGAAATTCTACTTCAGCTTGGATATGCCTTAGCTGGGGTACAGTATCTGGACCCATAGCCGATCCTGGGCCAAGAGGGCTTTCAGGAAGAAAAAATCGTTGGAAAGCACAAAAAGTGGTGAGCTGCAGAGAGCTGGGGTTTTACGATTTTTTTTCTTTGAACAGTGACCATCCTGGGTCTGAATGACAAAGCTGCAAAGTGGACCTGACCTGCCATTGCTGGTGGCTGGCAGGCTATCAATGAAGCCATAGGCCAACCTGTCAACATAGTCCCTGGGTGAAATCGTAGTTCTGACATCAATCACAGGAGATCACAAGAGACTCATTCTTATGCATAGGAATACTGATTGAAAGAGAAGTTTATTCATCGGTCTACTGTAAAGTTGGATGCAATAATCCTAGAATGCTGATTGAGCTTAATTAATAGTTTATTAAGCATGAAAAGAGCAATATTCCTTCAATTGCGGTTTAATAAATACCTAAGAGTTGGTAGGAACATAGTGGGTGTCATTCTATCATACATAGACGGCTATGGAACTCTTTACAAATATGTATATTTATTTGTATACCTCCGTCTGCCTATCCATGTATCCCTGTTTTGGCTAAACCTGGGGGTCGATCTCAGATCCTAGGAACCACTTGACATCTTCATTGGCTAGAGGCTGCCATGCTCAAACTCACCCAATCATGAATTGGGCCTGCTAGGCACTAAGTTCAGATCCTGGCACTGCCAGGCATAATTGAGAACACATCTAACATCTAGATCTTATGTGACATCTAGATCTTATGTAAACAATGTAATAAATGCTATAGGTGTCATCAGAGTCAATAAAATAAATTCTAAATAAATGAATGACACAAGAAATAAAATAAATAAGCACACCAAACACAATATGGACTGATCATCTGTAAGGAAGTATAAATACTATCTGAAATATACATAAGGAGGGCTGGGAAGGTGGCTCAGTGCTAGAGCTCCTGCCTTGCATGCATGAGACCCTGGGCTCAATTCCTCAGCACCACATAAGCAGAAAAAAAAAAACCCGGCAGTGGCGCTGTGGCTCAAGTGATAGAGCACTAACCTTGAGATGATGAACTGAGGGACAGCGCCCAAGCCCAGAGTTTAGGCCCAAAAGTGGCCCCCCAAAAAATTATATACAGAGAATCTTTTCTATGACTGAGGCTTGAATTCAGTCCCCCTATGCGGAGGGAATGGCGGGAGATCTTGAGGTACTAGTTTCTGGCCTGGGAAGAGTCATGGAATGTGATTGATCTCATCCTTGAATGAGTAGTTTGTGCATGATGCAAGTAGGAAATGATAGGCAAGACTCATGGAGTATCGATTATTTGTAAAGAAGTTGATGAAGCATGACAATAATCATCACAGTAATGAAATGGAGGCATCAGTAAAGATCCAAGAATCTGTATTCACACAGATTGGATTCCACCACAGGTTACCATCTCTCCTACTCTATACATGCATACTACCTTCAGCTTATGAATGGATGACTGCTGTGCTCACCACTCTCCCCTGGGAGGGGGGCTCAATCGCAGGTTCCAAAGGCTGGTGTGCTCATGTGGACAAATTCACCACTTGGTCCTGCTAGGCACCGAGTTCAGATTCCCTGCCCTGCCAAAATATTGATCTTGATGTCAGAAGTCAATCATTGCACCTGTTTTCTTTCTGTGCATGTCCTGGATCTCAGCTAGGATGGACAATGCTTGAGCCACCCTGTGGCCATGGGAATAAGTTGTTATCCATGTCAGCCCAGTTATTCCTGTCATCATATACTCAAGAAAATACACAATACACCCATGAATAGCATACAAAATAAAGAGAATAACTACACTCAATGAACGATGCAGTCCACACATGGATGTGAATATACATCCCATGTTTCAATGATCATTGAGGACTATTTTGGCCTCCCTGGGGCTCGATCTCAGTTCCTGGGAACGGCCCAGCTCCTTAGTGGCTCACAGTCTGGTGTGATCACGTGGACCCATTGGGCAGTTTGGCCTCCTAGGCCAAAAGTTTGAGTCCCAGCACTGCCAAAAATTCACCCTGATGTAAGAAACCAGTCGTTGCACTTGTTTTCCTGTACTGGGCAAGTTCTGGGGCTCAGCTAGGAAGGAGAATGTATATGCAACTCTATACTCATGGGAATAGGTTGTCATCCAGTTCACCACAGTTATATTTGTCATCCTATACTCAAGGAAATACACAATACATCAATGAATAAGACACAAAACAAAGAGAATGACTACACCAAACGCAAGATGCCACCCACCCATGTTTGGAAATATAGATCCTCTATTTAATTATGAATTTATGACTATATTGGCCCCCACCAGAGCTCCATCTCAGGTCCCAGGAATGGCCTAGTTCCTTAGTGGCTCAAAGCCTGGTGTGCTCACCATGACCCATTCACCAATTGGGCCTGCTAGGTTTGAGTTCAAATTCCTGCACTACCAAACTATTTATTCTGATGTGAGAAGCCTAAGGTGGCACAGGTTTTCCTGTCCTGTGAATGTCCTGGGTCTCATTGAGGATGGAGAATGCTATATTGGTAACTCTTAGCCATGGGAATAGGTTGTCATCCATGTCAGCACAGTTATATCTGTCACCCCATACGCAATAAAATACACAATACATCCATGAAAAAGACACAAAATAGAAAGAATAACTACACTGAATGCAAGATGCATACCACACCTGTAAGTAAAGAAAAATCTTATGTTTTAAAAAGGTGGGCTTGTTATTTTGTCCAGTGCTGGGGCTTCAAATCAGGCCCTGCACCAGGCCTGATATTCTATTCTTCAAAGATGGTGAGCTTCCCCTTCTTCCACAGTGCAACAGAATTATCCAGACCTGAGCTGAAAATCCCAGCACTGACAAAAGATTCATATTGATGTCAGAAACTAAAAATCCCAGCACTGACAAAAGATTCATACTGATGTCAGAAGCCAGTCGTTGTGACTTTTATCCTCCCCTGTGAAAGTCCTGGGTCACAAATATGATGGAGAATGCATGGACAACACTGTCACCTTGGTAATGGGTTCTCATCCATGTCAGCACTGTCATAGAAGTCACCATACTTATTAAAATACACAATACCTCCATGAATTAGAGACAAAATAAGGAGAATAATTGCACTGAACCCAAGATGCTAACCAAACATATATGTCAATATAGATCCTTTGTTAAATTATGAATTTCTGACTATAGTGGACCACCCTTGGAATCAATGTCATATTCTGGGATTGGCCACACTCCTTAGTTGCTCACAGGTTCATATGATTACCTTGACTGATTGGCCAATTTGTTTTGCTCTGCCCTGAGTTCAGATACCAGCACTATCAACAAGTGGTTCGTGGAGTAAGAAGGAGAGTGTGAAACTTTTTTTCCTTTACTCTGAGAATCCTGGGGGTAAGGCATGAGAGAGAACATTTCTACAAATCTAGATGTTCTGTGATAGGTTGTCATCAATGTAATAAACACATTGAGTACATAAATGAATAAAACAGAAGATACTAGGAACAACCCCACCAAACATGTATGGACTGAACATCTATAGGTAAGTATAAATCCTAATTTAACAATATATAGAAATAGTATGATTTCCAGGTCTGGGTCGTGAATTCAGGACTAGTGAACAGACCTGACTTTTTTATTTTCATGTAAGGTGATCTTCCCCTTTATGCACATTGCTGCAGATTTACCCAGAGCCTGAGTTACAATCCAAAGCCTGTAAGAATAAACTGTGTGAATTGCAAGCCAGGGAGTTAATTTTTTTCTCAGCATGGGTCTTGAACTCAGGTCGTGGCAACACTGCCTCAGCTTTGATCACACTAGGATGGGGTGCAGCCACTGGACACACAGGTGCTTCTGGGATTCTACACCCCCACGTTTTGCAAGGAAAACAATGCACAGAAAAATGTGGCCTTTTATGTTTTCTTCCTTTGCACAGTGACCCTTCTGGGTCTGAATGACACTGTTGCAAAGGGTACTTCACCTTGCATTTCTGAAGGCTGGCAGACATTCAAAGAAGCCATAGGCCCACGTGGCAACATAGGCCCTCATTTCAAATCCCCATACTGACACCAACCAATGGCAGGAAGTACTAAGAAACTGGTTCCCATCCAAAGGCATAACACTGGAATTTTGTCAATGTCACAGTTGAATGAGTTGATCGTGAATGATGATCCTATAAAATTAACAGCATCATTTCAGAAGGCTGATTGATTTTATTTAATATTTATGAAGCATTAAAAGAATATTATTACTTACAGGAACACAATAATTTCAGGACACTGAGTGCTTTCATTAATATTTTAAGGATGAAAACAATAACATTAATTACATGGATGCATAATAAATACCCAGGAATTGGTAGGAATATAGTCTATATAACTGAATAATGTATAAACATCTCTGGCACTCTATAAACACACACACACACACACACACACACACACATATGGCATCTACATGTCAATCTGTTCTTCTTTGGTTAACCCCAGGGGTTCTCAGGTCCATGGAACAACCTGCACCTCAATTTCCCCCAGGATGGCATGTTTGCACTCACCCATTCATGAATTTGGCCTTGTAGGCCATGAGTTCAGATGTCAGTACTCCCAAACAATGAATTGTGGAGTAAGAGGATGATGGTGACACATGGGTTCCTTTACTGTGCATCTTCTGTGTGTCAGGTATGAAGTGGAATACATCTGTAGACCTATATCCTATGTAGTCAATGTTTTATGTGCTATAATAGTCAATACAATAAATGGTCAATACATGAATAAAACAAAAAATAAAATAACTACTCTGAATGCAATACGGAGTCAACATATGTATAAGAATATAAAACATATATGTAAATTGTACATGAATAGGGTGTTTTCTACTGCTGGTGATCGTTTTCAAGCCTAAGGAACAAACTTGAATTTTTTGACTTTAAGGAAGCAAGCTTCCTCTTCCCACACAGTGCAACAGAGGTACCCAGACTATGAGTTCCAATCCCAGTCCTGGTAGAAAAAACTCACCTTTATAGTATTTGAGGCCCAATTCTTAGGTATTTCATTATGCCTCCATTTGATGACTGTGATTGATTAAATGCTTAATAAACTATTAACTAAAATCAATCAGTGTCGTGTAATATAATTGTGTATAATTTTATCCTAGAATCATTCAAGAACTGTTCGTTCAATCATGACTTACATCACATTACAATGGTAATCATATGGATAGGAACAAGTTTCTTAGGATCTCCTACCATTTGGAGGTGGCACGACCAGGATTTGAATTGTGGGCTCCAGCTCCCACCACTTCAACCCGAGGATCGGGAACTCACCAGTCTGCCCAAGAACATCAACAAGGCCAATGATTAGGCAGGCACCAGTGGATCTCAGCAGTCCTTGTTGATACTTACAAGGCTGTGAATAGAGGATCATGGTCAAAGTCACCCTAAGCAGGAAAATCCTTGAGACCCCTGTCCAACTTCAGTGCCAACAAAGCCAGAAACCTTGTGGCTCTAGTGTAGAGGACCAGCCTTGAGCAAAAGCAGCTCATGAACTGTGCCCAGATCCTAAGTTCAAAGTCTGGGACTGGCAAAAAACAGAACTATACAGCAATCTGTGTAGCCATCCAGTTAAAGCAGGTCACCCTATTCTCTCCAACTGAATTGGACAGAATTTCCTGGGAAAAAGGCTGGGAGAACCACTGTCATCTTGACTCCGCCCATGCTGCTTGCTTCACAGGATTCTGGCCACACCCCCATTCTTTCATGCTTCTTTCTGACCAATGGGATACAAGAATGGTGGCCATGCCCACATTCCATGCTGCCAGGTAGCACTGGGATTCCCTCTGTTAGTTTACACCACTACCAGCAGTTCAGGAAGGTAGAAGGGGCTGAGTCCTGAGGAAGAAACTCGAGGTGACTTTGGAGTATAGTAGAAAATTGATGCTCCCACCCCACCTGACCCCTCCCCTCCCTTCACGCAGTGCCAGGTTTCAAACCTCAATCAATGTGTAGCTGCCAGCCGGCCTAAATCCCAGACCTGGTCCCTGCCCCTAGTCTTCTGCTCTGGGCCCATGTGTCCACAATGCTGGCGCCATCGCTGCTGCCCCAATTGGAGCAGCTGCCAACAGCTTCTCCCTGCAGCACAGGTGAGTTTCTGTCCCAACAACAACCTACCCTGGGTCAAACACCCCTCTGGGGGCACCATGATCCCCCTGCTTGTTTCCTCTCCATGGCGCTGATGAGCCACCTTTCTGTCTTGAGGATTTCTGAGATAGAAACTACAAATATGCTCAGGCTGGGCTGGATCCCGGTCCTCCTGTGAAAGGTATGCTCCACCAGGCCTCGTCCTCTGTAATTGGGATTATAGACATGTGTCATGCTCAGTCATCGTTTAACATGGATTATCCTAAACTCAGTCCATAGCAGCGGATTCTTGACCACACGTGAAGCTCTTGGTGGGGCCTCAACCATTGGACCTCAGTCTCCTCACAGGACAGTTGTGAGGAAACAAGGGATTTATACAGAGCGATCTCTGGAAAAGAGAGGGAATGGCCTTCAGATAAGGTTTTGGCAATTCTGTGAGCATATGACAGGAAGATACCAGAAAGGGCTCAGGTGGGGCCTGTTATTAATAGTGCAACAGGTGTGGGATTATGAACCGAAACATGGCTCTCTTTCATTACTACCCTATCCCAATAAGGAAGGGGATCCTTCACTTTATTCAGTTTTGCAGCTGGGGAATCCGAGGCAAAGAGAAGCCAGATGACCTACTTATGACCTCAACTTCACAGGAAGCTCGGCCTGACTTCTCTACCATGCTCCCTAGGACAATGGGTGCTATTCAGTCCACTTCTTGTGGTGGGAAGTCCACTTCTTTCAATCGTGGTTCTTGAACTCTAGGATTGGGCATTGTTCCCGAGCTCCTCAGCTCAAGGCTAGCGCTTTATCACTTGATCCCACAGTGCCACTTCCAGTTTTCTGGTGGTTCTTTGGAGATAAGATTCTCAAACACGTTCCTCCAGGGCTGTCTATGAACCATGATCCTCATATCTTAGCCTCCAGTGTAGTTAGGATTAGAGTTTTATGCCACTGGCACCTGATTCAAGTGTAATTCTGATTTTCTCTCTCTCTCTCCCTCTCTCCTTTTCTCCCTCTCTCCCTATCTCCCACTCTTCCTCCCTCCCTCCCTCCCTCCCTCCCTCTCTCTCTCTCTCTCTCTCTCTCTCTCTCTCTCTCTCTCTCTCTCTCTCTCTCTCTCTCTCTCTCTCTCTCTTTCTCTCTCTCTCTCTCTCTCTCTCTCTCTTCTCTCTCTCACTGTAGCTCTCAGGAACGGGTAGAATGGGTGCTGTAGGAGGTGGGCCAACGTCCCCAGGTAGCTGGAACCCAAGATGGCCCACTCATTCTGGAGTTGGGCTGTGGGTAGGGAGCTGTCTCGTTCAGCATGTTGATACATCTCCATGAGATCAGCCCTCTGAGCCCTTGCAAGACTGTCAGGGTTATTCATTTTCCATCTAGCCTTACTGGATTTATTATATTGTATTCTTTTCTACATTATTTTCTAGCACCTGGCCAATATTATGGTACATAGTTACTGAATGAAAATGTAAACTTAAGAAAATCATTTAGGGATCTGGGAATGTGGCTTCATGATATGATGATTGCCTTGCATGCATGAAACCCTGAATTCAATTCCTCAGTACCACATAAACAGAAAAACACTGGAAATGGTGCTGTGCCTCAAGTGGTACAGTGATTGCCTTGAGCAAAAAAGCAAAAAAAAAAAAAAAACCAAAGCAAAAAACATTTAATTAGTAAATGAAAAATAAAGAACCCATACTTGGAATATGTAATTGCTCCTGCCATACTGACACCTGACAATAGTCCATAATTCATGTACTTTTTCTTATATTAGGATATTGTGTTGAAAAAAAGTTTTGTTCATTAGGTCAGAGCAATTAATGTCTTGAATGTGCTTAGATGTCAGGTGAAGATTAATTCTGGAAATTCAAAGATTCCAGGTTTTTGAATGGCCTCTGCTAATCACAATGAGAAGGGTAGTGTAAGTGAGATTTGGAAATCTTTTTGGTTATTCATGGCACCACAACGGCAGAGGCAAATTAACAGTTGTGACAGAAGAGAAGGAATAACTCCAGAATTAATGACTAAATGATAGTTACTAACGTATACCAGAAACGTTATAGAGAACCATTTTTGGTTATTGAACAAATAGTTATCAACTAGTCTTATTCCGCATTACCTTTAGCATTCTAAATCTCTTAGGCTACTTCTTAATCTCTGTGTAATACATGTATCTCCTTCTGTGCTGTTTTTTCTTACCTTAAATTCTTTGCTTTCTAAAAATCTCAGTCTTTCTATATTTCTCTATGAACATTTCCTGATACTAAATACACCTACACAGACTGCAGAGAATGCTAACTAAGGGTCCCATAGCTCATGAGTCATTAATGAAACAACATGGAAAAGGAGGACATATTTATTGTTACCTCAAATTTTCTGAAAAGCTGCAATGCCATCATTTGATTCAAATTTCTGTTATTTGTCTACATAGTGTCATTCAGTGCACATAAATGCAAATATGAGCTGGGTGCTGGTGGATCACGCCTGGAATCCTAGCTATTCAGGAAACCAGAGAATTGTGGTTCAAAGACAGCCTGGTCAGGAATGTCCATGAGACACTTATCCTCAATTAACCACCTGAAACCCGGAAGTGGTGCTGTAGCTTAAGCGGTAGAGCACTCAATTTGAGCTGAAGAGCTGTGCGAGTGTGCCCAGGATCAGAGTTCAAGCCCCACAACCAACAAAAAGTGCAAATATTACCTTAAGTTTCCCCAAAAGGAAGGACAAGATCAATAATCTTCCCAAGCAGAAAAAATAATTTCAAAAGGATTCAGTGCACCTACTTTTGCTGAGTTATTTAAGTTATGGCTTCTTTGCTAGACATATTCTCTTCCTTTAAAAATTGTCAAATACTAGCTTTACAATAAACTTCATCTAATATTTTTTGTTTCAAAAGAGAAGTCTATACAGTTGATGTCACTTAGCTTTCTTACTATCTTAATTCAAAGCCAAACCAGGCAGGAGAGTATGTCAAACTCTTATCGCAAATTGAACACCAAAAAACCAGAAGTGGAGTTTTGGCTCAAACAGTAGATTTCTAGCTTTGGGGGCAGGTGGGCAGGAAAGACAACTGTTCAGGGACAGGATTCAGCCTCTGGGTTCAAGGCTCAGGACTAGCACAAACTAAACAAACAAGCAAATAAAAATCCCAGATTTATCTTTGGGGCCCTACTTAAAGGTGAACTGGTCAGAGTAGAGGCTTCCTTTGCTGATCATATTGACTGGATCCTGCTTTTTTGGAATCCTTGTTGCTCTGGAGAACTCAGAACCAGACCAAAGGAATTGATAACTGACTTCTGCATCGAGAATCATCTCAGGGGAGAAATATCCATCTATAAGACACTTTAAAACCTCTATGTCTTTGTTACTTTGCAGGAGAACACTTTTAAAACAATGTTATTTCCTTTTGTTTTATACTGGCCTTCAAATGGTACATTATTTCTTTTTGTAACACTATGAACTAGAAGTTTACAGAAAAAAATTATATGAGTAAAGAACACACTCAAAAAGCCAGGGACAGAGTTTCCTTCAAGACTTGGGATACTTTTTTGTACAGTAAAAAGGAAAGCACAAGGTAACTTGAACTTTGTTTTTCCTCTATGTTCCATTCCTCTCCTGGGGTCAGTTTCCACATCCAGTAACAGTTACTTCCAGTAACAATCGATGGTGCTGCTTGAGGTATACTGAATGTTTTCTGGCTTCACTGCAAGAAGACTAGAACACCTATGGACCTGAGGTAAAACGTATTTCAGAGAAAATTTAGTAAAGAGAAAATATGAAATTTATATTGCTTATAAATATATTATACATGAGTACATTGAGTTCAAACTTTGTAAGTTCTCTGTAAGTTAAGGCGAATTTTAAATAGGAAGAAGGTTTTCAGAACATTCTTTTTGTGACTGTACGTGCTGTTCATTATTTCCCAAGTATGCATGAGCTAACAGTAGGGAAACAATAGCAATAATAGGAGAAAGAGAAGTTCTGTGTTTAAGTATAAGGGTTCCATACAGTATAGAAGACTACAAATAAGCAACATTGAAACAATAAAGCCAAATCCAGTATGTAGATTTATGAGAGTGATATACAGAAAGCAAGACTCCTATGTGGAACATGAAGTATGAGGCCACTCCCATTCTAAATCATGCTTGCTAATCATGCAACTTTGTAGAAAGTACAATGGAAGAATAATTCTGTTTTCAATGCAAGTCAGATATAAAAGCATGGATTTAACTGGAAAAATGTCCATCTTGTGAGAGCAGGGATTATGCTAGCAATAAACTGGTGCCTAAGATCTCATTTCTTTTTTTTCTTTACACACACACACAGACACACAGACACACAGACACAAACACACACACACACACACACACACACACACACACATATATATATATATATATATATATATATATATATATATATTTGTTGGCGGTGATCTTGGGACTTGAACTCTGGGCCTGCGAGCTGTGTCTCTGCTATTGAGCTCAAGCTAATGCTCTACTACTTGATCCACAGTGCCAATTCCAGTTTTCTTTTAGTTAATTTGAGACAAGAGTCTCTGGGAGTTTCCTACCGGGGCTGGCTTTGAACCTCAATCCTCATATCTCACCATGACCCAGCTTACGATCACATTCCTAACAGTGTACACTCAAGATGTGTAATGTGTCTGTTCATCTATCTTTATAAGAATTCTTTAGTTAGGGATGAAAGGTATCTCAGAGGTACAGAGCTTGCCTCGCATGCATGAGGCCCTTGGTTCGATTCCTCAGTACCACTTAAGCAAAAAAGAAAAAAGACAAAATTGGTGCTGTGACTCAAGTGGTAGAGGGCTAGCCGTGAGCTGAATTGCTGAGGGACAGAGCCCAGGACAAGAGTTCAGGCACCATGACCAGACACCCCACCAAAACAACAAAAAAAAAAGAATTCTTGAGTTAAAAATATGGGCTACAGCTTAGACATTACTCTCACAAAAATGTTTGTCGTTTAAAAGTTGATACTCCTGGAGAAATAAAACCTAAGAATGTAAAGGAGTCTGGGAAGTTCTATTGGCATCCAGCCTGGGCAGAACACTCTTTGCAACAGTATATAAAATTAAGCAGTCAAAATCTGGATTGGAAGAATGGCTCAATTGATGGAATATCAGTCATGAGCAAGATTGCTGAATAAAAGCTTGAGGCTTTTGCATATATACATACAGACATACACATACACCCAGAGGCACTTATATATGTACACACAAATACACAAATGAAACAACTCTCAGAATGTGTAGAAAAGTTACAAAACAATAAATATATGTCCTGAACAAGACTAGAATCAAGTGATAATTTTTAATATTTGAAAGTCCTCAAATGAACTTCCTTCAAATAAGTTTGAGAATATTACATTGGTAGGGATCAGAGATAGTAAAAATCAATAATCATTATTAAAGGGATCAGATCCATGGAGGAATGAATCAGAGATCTGGCCGGTGCATTTGAAAATGTTCATATCCTGTATCAAATGTTAGAACATCTTTGAAAATAGTAGATAAAGTCTAAGCAGTCACTCTGGTGTATAATATCACTGGAGAAGTTCAGAATTCGTAGTCTATATCTAGATAAAATAAAAAAAGAAACTATGGCAGGGCAATGTGATACAAGCTTAGAATTCTAGCACTGAGATTAAGACAGGAGATTAGATAATGGAATTTCATAGTGATACCTTCCCTGGACCAAGGTGTATAATTTTGTCTTAATAAAACAAAACAAACAAGAAAGGAATACATAGTTGGACATTTGGGCTAATTTTGTCATTATGTTTTGAGAAGTCAAATTTCCTGTTGAAATGCAACTCATACTTAATCCTCACTTGTGTTTTAAATTCTCTCTTCATTACAGAACATTCCTAGATGCAAAATGACTCATGATTCCCATCCAAAATTTGAAAAAATAAGTTATCATCATTCTGTTGTAACCCAAAGAAATGATGAAGAATTACACAAGCTTAAGCTTGGAAAAATAGCAAAGTTCATCTAATGAAGGATTTTGAAGATCTTGCTAAATTAGAATTTAGATTTAAAATATTTTGGTTTTGTTTGTAATTTTATATTCTATAGGATTCTACAAAATTGTTTTTAAGTAGAGGGTTTAATTGACATTCACAAATGATTTTGCATTCTATGTGCCTAGAATATTCTTTCAAAAACTTAGTAAATAGATAATTCCAACAGTTCATGTATGAAATGATAATGTGAATGTTGTAGACAGAGTTGCCAACAAATTGATGACATTAATTTATAAATTTAGAATAAGAGAAATTTTTGGAATCTTTGGTATAACATGGTATGAAGAGCATAATCGTGTGACATCTTCTTTCTTCTACCTGTATGTAACACAGGAAGCAATTTCCTTAATTATTTGCTACTGTATACACTGAGAAAAATGTTACGTTTGGGGTTTGATTTTATTTTTGTTTTTGTTTTATTGGTTTGTCCTAGGGCTTTTACTCTGGGCCTGGACACTGTCTCTGAGCCTGTTTATGCTCAAGGCTCGTGCCCTACCACTTCAACCTCAGTGCCACTTGCATCTGGGTTTTGCTGAGAAGTTTATTGGAGATAAGAATCTAGGGAATATTCTTGCCTGGGTGGGCTTTCAACTATAATCTTCCAATCTTAGCATCCAGAATTTATATGATAGCTAAAAATTATAAATATAAGTAATATTTGCAAATGTTCTGATCTTAAAAATACCAGTGGGGGGAAAATGATGCAACCCAGTTTATTGTGGTGTTCTTACCAGAACATGAATCGCATCACATTAGCAGAGCTGTATTTTTTCACAATAGAGATAAGCTATTCATCATATGAATTAAGGGAAGTTTGAGATGCACCCTAAAAGTTGGAGAATTTTGGGCTAGGATGACTCTATATCATAAATATTGGTATTGGTGGTCATAAAAATAATAGCTTATTGTGATAAACAATTGCTTACTCTTGAAGAATTCATTATTACCGATGCTACATAGTTTTATCCTCTACCAGAACATGGTTATTTTTCTGTTGTCTCTCAATCTGTAACACCCAATTGGAAAATGCATCTATTGCAAAATTACATAACATGCAAGCCGGTATTGTTTTGAATCTCTCAGGTATGGAATCTTCAGAATTTGAAAATGAGTAATTACTAGTCATTGGAATGTTGACGAACACATATATTCTGTCTTCTTAACAACTTATTTACTTTTACAAGTTATTTGTTTCCATAGAATTAAACTGTTTTCGCTTTTAGTATGAGAAAGTACTATATTTATTCTTTTTTCAAAATATTGGTAAGTATATTGTGAAAATATTGTCTAGTCCGATAGCATTCAAGTTGATGGTCCTCTGATTAAAAAGGGGTAATTAATTCAAATTAGACACCAAAAGTATGGAATTTTAAAAAGTTACTACATAAAGAGTACTATGTACTTTACCAATACAGTGAAATTTTATTTCATGCAGCTTATTTTTTAAATTTAATTTTATTGTCAAAGTGATGTACAGTGTGGTTACAGTAATTTTAAGGTAGTGAATACATAACTTTTCAAACTTGTTACCCCTTCCCTCATTTTCTTCACAGTTTTCCTTCACCCCAGTACCCCTCACAAGTTGTAATGTACATTTCCAACATATTGTCTTGTGAGTATTGCTATTGCATTGGTTTGCCTTTGTCCTTTGTCTCACCATTTTGTAGTTCCTCTTCCCTTCCCTAATTAAGGTAAATATATACACAATACACAGGCTACCAAAATCAAATACAGCAGGGAAAAAAGCATAGGGGAAAACCCCAAAAGAAAATGGAAATCACATAGTACATTAAAAACAACAATCGCAAATAATACTCTCTGTTTCCATATCTTGGAGTTCATTTTGCTTATCATAAGATTATAAGGTTATATATATGCATAACAAAGCCACTGGAAAATAGTAGTTTCATGGACACTATATCATGAAAACAACATGTTAACTGTTTTTGATATTAAAGGTGGAGTTAGGATTGATGAACTGGTGGTTCTAATAAAGGAATTTCACAAGAGTTTTAAAATTATGACAGGTTTGGCTGGGAAGGTGGCTCAGTGGTAAGAGCGCTTGCCTTGCATGCCTGAGGCCCTGGGTTCGATTCCTCAGCACCACATAAGCAAAAAGAAAAAAAGCCGGAAGTGGTGCTGTGGCTCAGGTGGTAGAGCGCTAGCCTTGAGCTGAAGAGCTGAGCTACAGCGCCCAGGCCCAGAGTTCAGGCCCCACGACTGCACACCCCCCAAAACTGACAGGTAAATTTTAATTTGTTCAAACTTTTTAACAACTTAGCCTATTATGAAAATTTAAAATTTCTTGGGAAAATAAGCTTTCATGCAAAATAATCAATGGAGACTTAACTGAGAGGGAGCAAAGTGGGTGAAGATGGCTCATGTTCATACTAAACAAACAAACCTCAGAACCCTTGTTATAAGTCCTGTAGGTTCCCTTGAGAATTGTCCTTACCCAGGAAATCTACTCACTGTGTGAAACAAGGTTGTAGTGGAATTTAAATTCAACGTTCTTAAAAAAAATCAAAATTTGTGTATTGATTTAATTACAAAACAGTAATTCTCTGAAAAAGATAATTTGGGTCAAAATATTTAGGGAAAAAGTGTACTCAAAAATGTTTGTAATACGTTCTACAATGTCTTTGCATGTGAAGCACTGAACTACAGAAAAAAACCTGATTGGATACTTGAAACCAATGATTTCACATTTCTTAGTAGCTCAAAAATATAATATCCTTATTAACTTGAGATAGTGAAGACTTCTCTTATTACATAAGCCAAAAAGTTTTGGGATCAGAAAAGAATTGAGCAAATTGAAAAGTCAAGAAAACGCGTTCTTAGAAGCCCTAGCTAAGCATATTGGCTTCAGCAGTGGAGGGAGACCAAACTTTTTGATATATTGTCTTAATATTTTTGCTACCTAAAGTGATTTTAGAGCCTATTTAGCTCACTACAATTTAGAATGGATTGAATGAAGACATGAAAATAAATTCCACATCCAAATAAAAGAGTTTTAAAAGAGAAACAAACCATGAAGATGTAGCAGTGGGGAAGGACTTATAGTCCTTCAATTTCACTAGACTTGAAGCCAAGAATCTGTGATTAGTTGGAAATCAAGCAAGAGCTAAGAGAAGGACAGAGACATAGGACATAGGAGCATTGTCATTTTGTAACAAACACTGTCATAAAAGGTATGGATGATTTAACTCTATTCTTTTCCATACATCCTTCTGAGCAAATGCAAGACCAAGAGAAAGATAATCTATTGAAATAATTTTTGAAAGAATAACTTCACTGATCCTGATATGGTATCTAAAGAGAGTCTTAAGAGAGAAGATAAAAGTGAAGTATTCTTCGGTTTCCTCTAAGCATTTTGTTAGCAAAGTATATCTTTGAGGTTAGAAGTGATTGAACCAAAAAGTGGTGGAGTACCCATGTTTTTTTAAAATTTATTTTATTTGTGAACATACTGTACAGAGGGGTTACAATTACATGGGCAAGATAATGCATACATTTCTTACCAAGCATTGCAGCCTCCTCCTTTGTTTACCCTTTACCTCCCTTCACAGCCTCCCACTCACCCCCCACCCAATCCTTCCTCCCATCCCCCCCCACCAACATTGTAAAGCTCATTTTTGACATGAAAATTTATACTTCTCATTGTTGCAACAGGTCCACCTGAATCCTTAAACGACTTGTTTTTCCCCATCTCCTCCACAAGTTATACTGACATCAAATATATTGAAAGTAGGGGTTATACTGTGGGGGAGGGACATACAAAGCAACAAAGAAATAATCTTATAAATGCGTTAGAAACACATGCATGAAACAAAAAAAAAACATTAAAATACCTATCTAAGGATTCATTTTCCTAACATCACATTATCTGACTTTTTCCGCTTGACTCATACATATACTAGATATTGCAAATAAGGGAAACCATGAGACCTGTGTTACTTTGTGCCTGGCTTACTTCACTTACTATAATTTTTTCCAAGTTTTTCCATTTCCTAACAAATGGGGCAATGTCATTCTTTCTGATGGAGGCATAGCATTCCATTGTGTATATATACCATATTTTCTTGATCCATTCATCTACTGAAGGGCATCTGGGTTGGTTCCATATCTTAGCTATGGTAAATAATGCTGCAATATACATAGTTGTGCTGGTAGCTTTAGTGTGGTCTTTGTAAACATTTGGGTAAATGCCCAAAAGTGGGATTGCTGGGTCATAGGGGAGCTCTATGTGAAGTCTTTTGAGGAACCTCCATACTTCTTTCCAAAGTGGTTGAGCAAGTTTACATTCCCACCAACAGTGAAGTAAGGTTCCCTTCTGTCCATATCCCCTCCAGCATCTGTTGTTGTTAGAGTTCTTGATTTTTGCCATTCTAACTGGAGTGAGGTGGTATCTCAATGTTGTTTTGATTTGCATTTCTTTTATGGCTAGGGATGTTGAGCATTTCTTCATGTGTCTATTGGCCATCCCTCTTTCTTCTTCACAGAAGTTTCTCTTTAAGTCTTTAGCCCACTTATTTATTGGGCAGTTGTTTCTTTGAGGATTTGTTGTTGGGGGATTTAATATTTTGAGTGCCAATTATATTTTAGATATGAGACCCTTGTAAATTGTATGGCTAGTGAATATCTTCTCCCAATCCGTGGGCTTTCTAGTGATCTGGCTAGCTATGTCCTTGGCCAGGCAGAAGCTCTGCAATTGCATGCAATCCCATTTGTCCAACCTTTTTTTTATTTTATTTTTTGTGTTTTTGGGTCTCTATTAAGAAAATTTCAGCCTGTGCCAAGGACACCTAGGGTTTCTCCTATTCCATCCTGTAATATTTTCAGACTGTCTACTTTGACTCTGAGGTCTTTAATCCATTTGGAGTTGATTCTGTTGCAGGGTGATAAATAAGGATCTAGCTTTAGTTTTCTACAAGTAGTTGATGAATTTTGCCAGCACCATTTACTGAAGAGGCTGTCTTTCTTCCATTCTATTTTTTAGCTCCCTTATCGAAAATTAGATGGCTATGGGACTGTAGGTTCATTTCTGTGTTTTCAATTCTATTCCGTTGGTCACCTTTTATGTTTTACTTCATCTTTCACTATTTGGATTCCCTTTAAATTTGCATCTTGTCTTATTGTCCCAGCTAGCATTCTAATACTAAGTAGTTGAAGAGGAGTGGAGAGAGCAGACATCCTTATCTCTTTCCTTAATTAATAAGAAATGGCTTTAACTTTTCACCTTTAAGTATAATGCTGGCTGTAGGTTCATCAATTCTTAGAAGAAAGAAGAGCACTGGAGCAATATCAGTTCCAAATTTCAAACTATACTAAAAAGCCACAATAATAAGAAGAGCTTGGTACTGGCACAAGAACAGTTCTGAGGACCAATGAATAGGACTGAAGACTCAAAAATAAACACACTGACATATTGCCACCTAATCTTTGACAAGGGAGCTAAAAAAAATAGAACGGAAGAAAGACAGCCTTTTCAGTAAATGGTGCTGGTAAAATTGGTTATACACCTGTTGAAAACTAAAGCTAGATCCATATACATATTTATATATCATATATATCATGCAGGGTGATATATATATATATATATATATATATATATATATATCTTAATAGAGAACCACAAACAAAACAAATCAAAGAGAGGTTGGACAAATGGGATTGCATCAAACAGCAGAGCTTCTGCAAGGTAAAGTTCATAGACAGCAAGATCAATAAAAAGCCCACTTACTGGGAGAAGTTCTTCATGAGTCATAAAACAGACAAAGTCTTATATATAAAATATACTTAGGACTCAAAATCATAAATACCCCAACAACACATCCTCAAAGGAACAACTGTCCAATATCTAAATTGGCTGAAGACTTAAAGAGAGACTTCTTTGAAGATGAAATAAAAAAGAAGAAGTATATATATATCTGTAATTTGGAGAGAGGAAGGGATATAGCAGAATGCTTAAATGGGGATTCAGGTTGACCATTGTGACAGTGAGATGTACAGGACACTGTGCAGAAAATGAATTGACAATCTCAGGCAGGTGTCGAGGAGGGAGGAGTTGGAGATGTGGGGAAGGAAAGGATGGTAGGAGAAAAACAAAGGAGGAGGTAACAATGCTGTATACGAAATGTACTCATTACCTAGTCCTGTAACTCTGAGCCCTCTGTACAGTATTTTTACAATAAAAATATATTTAAAAAAATCTCTGCCTGCTGTAGATTTCCAGTGCTGCCCTCGGAATTGCATTTTCTGCCTATTTTGGCTGTGGTTAGGTCCACCTGCACAATGGATCAGTAGTCTTCAAGGCATCTTGGTCTTCCAGTGGGACTTGGATTATCCAGAGGTGGTTGGAACCAGGCCAAGGACAGGACAAAACCACTTCCAGGACATGCCTTCCTCATTACACAGGCAACTAGGATTGCAAGCAGAATTTCTCTGAATTTGACTCCAGAAATCTATCAGTGAACCAAAAGGCAAGTCCACCAAACACCTCACTCTTCCCCCCCATTTCCTCCTTTCTCCTTCCCTGGGAAAGTAGAAAATAATTTTGCAGGTTTTGACACACACACAAAATGCACACCATCTCCCCTGGTAAACTTGGTTTCAAGTCACTGAGTCATGTCAACGGATAATGCTGCATTCATTATTCTGGATAACATCTTCAGGTTGTTTGATGCCTTAATTTGTTGTTGTTGTTGTTGATGTTGTTGGTAGGGGTGCCTGAACTCTGGGTCTGGGTGCTGTCCCTGAGCTGTTCAGCTTAAGGCTAGCGCACTACCACTTTAGCCACAGTGCCACTTCCAGTTTTTTCTGCTTATATGGTGCTGAAGAATTGAACCTAAGACCTCATGCATGCAATATACTGACTCTACCACTGAGTCTTCTTCCAGCCCTAATGATTTAATTCTTTAAAATTTATTTTTGTCAATTATGGGCCTTGAACTCAGGGCTTGGGTATTAACATATCCCAGATTTCTTTAGCTCAAGGGGAGCCC